>NW_028270163.1:1856522-2185544 GCF_037043375.1 Chiloscyllium plagiosum | reverse complement strand
ATCCAGCTTCACTTGTCAGTAACCATCATTTGCAACTAGTTAAGTAGGTGCAGACAGGCTGTCAGTTAGGGCAGTTATGTACATTTGAAGGACAGCAATTAATCTATGGTAATTATGTTTTAGAAAGCCAAAGAAAGAAATTGGAGTGACTAAATCTCCAGGAGTACTTTCAAGCAGAGTTGGAAAGATTACCTCTCAAGTCAAGTCACCATGTTCTTACCAGACCATAAGGATTTCTCTGTCATTAGAGAGACATGACTGGTAGTGATGGAACCTGAGGGCCACCAACCTCAGGTGAGGGGAGAGATTGAGAAGGAAGATCCTTCATGGTAAACTCAGCTAGTATGGGGATTAAACATTACATTACATTGCTTTGCAAACCAACCATCCAGCCAACTGAGCTAAACCAACCCCCACTTACCTCTACTGCAGTGGGAGATGTTGATCCTCTCATTCCTAGAAGAGATAATGCCTCGTCCTTGGGATCATTTTTCTTCAGGAATGGTTTTACTGACCTCCTACAGCAATGGAAGATAAACATTAGATGTGGGGTCCAACAGGTCAGTGTACATTGAACAACCAAAGCAAAGCTGGTCATCCATTGGCTTCCATTCAAGGGCAAAATATTTTAAGCTGCAGACAAAATAAGGGACTCAGCATTCATAAAAAACAGTTTGCTTCTTTTTACCAAGTAACAATAAAGAAAAGATATTGTTTGCATTAATAGCAAAATGTCCAGTTCAAAGGTGAATATTTTGACTTAGAAACTTAATGACACCGAATCTGATACAAAACATGTGCAAAAGTGTTCAATAGTGCCCCAAGAATTGGAACCAGTTTCTTCCACTTCAATCTTTAAGCCATGTATTGAGCTGTCTAATCTTATTTACCTTCAACTGATTCGTTCATGGCTCAGATAATAATCCAGAGATTGATCAATGGCAATGTTAGTGAGAATACGGAGATACAGGCGACAAGAATAGATGGGATTGAGGGGTTGATAAAGAGGAGGTTTTAGCAATTTTGGAAGATCTGAAAATAGATAAGACCGGGGCCAGACAGGATTTATCTTCGGATTCTCTGGGAAGCCAGGGAGGAGATTGCAGAGCCTTTGGCTTCAATTTTTATGTCATTGTCGACAGGAGTAGTGCCAGAAGACTGGAGGATAGCAAATGTTGTTCCCTTGTTTAAGGAAGGGAGTCGGGACAACTTTGGTAATTATAGGCCAGTGAGCCATACTTTGGTTGTGGGTAAGGTGTTGGAAAAGGTAATAAGAGATAGGATTTATAATCATCTGGAAAGGAATCATTTGATTAGGGATAGTCAACACGGTTTTGTGAAAGGTATGTCATGCCTCACTAACCTTATTGAATTCTTCAAGAAGGTGACAAAACAGATGGATTAAGGTCAGGTGGTTAATATGGTGTATATGGACTTCAGTAAGGTGCTTGATAAGGTTCTAGGTTAGAGTGGTGCTGGAAAAGCACAGCAGGTCCAGTAGCAAAGGTTTCACACTGTAGGCTATTGCACAAAAAAAGGAGTTTCAGGATTGAAGGTGATTTAGTGGTTTGGATCAGAAATTGGCTAGCTGAATGAAGACAGAGGATGGTGGTTGATGGGAAATGTTCATCCTGGAGCTCACTTACCAGTGGTGTGCCACAAGGATCTGTTTTGGGGCCACTGCTGTTTGTCATTTTTATAAATGATCTGGAGGCAGGCGTAGAAAAATGGGTTAGTAAATTTGCAGATGACACTAAAGTAGGCAGAGTTGTGGATAGAACCGAAGGATTTTGTGGGTTACAGAGGTACATAGATAAGATGCAGAGCTGGGCTTGGAAGTGGCAAATTGAGTTTAATGTGGAAACGTGTGAGGTAGTACACTTTGAGAAGTAACAGAAATGCAGAGTGCTGGGCTAATGGTAAAATTCTTGGTGATGAACAGAGAGATCTCGGTGTCCAGGTGCATAAATCCCTGAAAGTTGCCACCCAGGTTGATAAGGTTATTAAGAAGACATATGGTGTGTTGGTGTTTATTGGTAAGGGGATTGAGTTTTGGAGCCATGAGGTCATGCTTCAGCTGTACAAGACACTGGTGCGGCCACACCTGGAGTGTTGTGGGCAATTCTGGTAACCGCACCATAGGAAGGACGTAGAAGCTTTGGAAAGGGTTCAGAGGAGATTTACTAGGCTGTTGCCTGGTGTGGAAGGAAGGTCTTACGAGGAAAGGCTGAGGGACTTGAGACTGCTTTCATTGGAAAGAAGAAGGTTTTTCAAGGAACAGATACGACGTGTCCTTGAGATGTATGTACCTGTCAGGCAGGAAAGAGATGGTCGTGTGAGGGAACCTTGGCTGACGAGGGAGGTTGAATGTCTTGTAAAGAGGAAGAAGGAGGCTTACATAAGGTTTAGGAAACAAGGTTCAGACAGAGCTTTGGAGGGATACAGGATAGCCAGGAGGGAGCTGAAGAAAGGGATTAGGAGAGCTAAGAGAGGGCATGAAAAATCTTTGGCAGGTAGGAACAAGGATAACCCAAAGGCCTTTTATGCATATGTGAGAAACATGAGAATGACGAGAACGAGGGTAGGTCCGATCAAGAACAGTAGTGGGAGACTGTGTATTGAGTCGGAAGAGATAGGAGAGGTCTTGAATGAGTACTTTTCTTCAGTATTTACAAACAAGAGGGACCGTATTGATGAAGAGGAGAGTGTGAAAAGGACTGGTAAACTAGAAGAGATACTTGTTAGGAAGGAAGATGTGTTGGACAATTTGAAAAACTTGAGGAGAGACAAGTCTCCTGGGCCTGACGGGATATATCCTAGGATTATATGGAAAGCAAGAGAGGAAATTGCAGAGCTGTTGGCAATGATCTTTTCGTCTTCACTGTCAACGGGGGTGGTACCAGGGGACTGGACAATGGCGAATGTTGTGCCCCTGTTCAAAAAAGGGAATAGGGATAACCCCAGGAATTACCGGCCAGTTAGTCTTACTTCGGTGGTAGGCAAAGTAATGGAAAGGGTACTGAGGGATAGGATTTATGAGTATCTGGAAAGACACTGCTTGATTAGGGACAGCCAGCACGGATTTGTGAGGGGTAGGTCTTGCCTTACAAGTCTTATTGAATTCTTTGAGGAGGTGACCAAGCATGAGGGTAGAGCAGTGGATGTAGTGTACATGGATTTTAGTAAGGCATTTGATAAGTTTCCACATGGTAGGCTTATGCGGAAAATCAGGAGACATGGGATAGTGGGAAATTTGGCCAGTTGGATAGAGAACTGGCTAACTGGTCGAAGTCAGAGAATGGTGGTAGATGATAAATATTCAGCCTGGAGCCCAGTTACAAGTGGAGTTCCGCAGGGATCAGTTCTGGGTCCTCTGCTGTTTGTAAGAGGGAGTCGAAGGGTGGGTCAGACGATACGAAGATTGGTGGAGTTGTGGATAGTGAGGAGGGCTGTTGTCAGCTGCAAAGGGACTTAGATATGATGCAGAGCTGGGCTGAGGAGTAGCAGATGGAGTTCAACCCTGTCAAGTGTGAGGTTGTCCATTTTGGAAGGACAAATAAGAATGCGGAATACAGGGTTAACGGTAGGGTTCTTAGTAAGGTGGAGGAACAGAGGGATCTTGGGGTCTATGTTCATAGCTCTTTGAAAGTTGCCACTAAGGTGGATAGAGCTTGTAAGAAGGCCTATGGTGTATTAGCGTTCATTAGCAGAGGGATTGAATTCAAGAGTCGTGAGGTGATGTTGCAGCTATACAGGACCTTGGTAAGGCCACATTTGGAGTACTGTGTGCAGTTCTGGTCGCCTCATTTTAGGAAAGATGTGGAAGTTTTGGAGAGGGTGCAGAGGAGAGTTATCAGGATGTTGCCTGGAATGGAGAATAGGTCGTACGAGGATAGGTTGAGAGTGCTAGGCCTTTTCTCATTGGAACGGCGAAGGATGAGGGGTGACTTGATGGAGGTTTATAAGATGATCAGGGGAATAGATAGAGTAGACAGTTCAAAGACTTTTTCCCCAGGTACAACAGAGTGTTACAAGGGGACATAAATTTGAGGTGAAGGGTGGAAGGTATAGGTGGGATGTCAGGGGTAGGTTCTTTACTCAGAGAGTGGTGGGGGCATGGAATGCGCTGCCTGTGGGACTGGCAGAGTCAGAATCATTGGTGACCTTTAAGCGGCAATTGGATAGGTACATGGATAGGTGCTTAAGCTAGGACAAATGTTCGGCGCAACATTGTGGGCCGAAGGGCGTATTCTGTACTGTATTGTTCTATGTTCTAAGGTTGAGAGGTGACTTAATCGAGACATATAAGAGAATCAGAGGGTTAGATAGGGTGGACAGTGGACGGTCAAGGTTAACACTTTGGGGACATAGCTTTAAATTGAGTAGTGATAGATTTAGGACAGATATCAGAGGTAATTTCTTTACTCAGAGAGTAGGAGGAGTGTGGAACAGCCTGTCTGAAACAGGAGTAGACTTGCCGATGTTAAGGGCATTTGGATTGGCATTGGACATACATATAAATAATAATAGAATGTAGGTTCGATGGGCATCAGATAAATTTTGCAGGTCGGCGCAACATCAAGGGCCGAAGAGCCTGTACTGAGCTGTAACGTTCTATGTTCTTATGGTCTAACCACTTCTGATCAATAATCCAGAGGTTATTACCTTTGGGGTTCTGCTTTCGAAAATAGTTCCAAGCTAATCAAACTCTCAAAGTAGAATCTCTGAGGGGAGATGCGGTGACGTTGTACTGCTCATTGTTGGAGACATCGAAAGTGATATATAGGGCTACTCCTGAAATATTATTGTCCTTTATATCTGCAAATAAGGTTTTTCAAGCTAGCTTCAGACAAATGGCTCACAGGCAGCTCTTGATGCAGGGCTCCAAGAGAAAAGGTGAAACAAACCTATAATCATATTCCTCATCCAATCACTATCCCTCCCTCTCCCACTCCTACCTATACACCTTCAAATCAGACCCCCTTTGCTGCACAAGCATGTGCTTTCCCTCTTCCAATAACTCACATTTCTTTTCCCAACTGTTTCCCCCACCCAATCACAACCTTTCCCACTGTTCTCCTTAAATGTCAGACCCACCATCCCAGGAATCAGTTTGGTCAACTTCGCTGCACTCCCTTGACAGCAAGAATAATGTTCCTCAGATAAAGAGACCAAAGGAGACAATATTCCAAGTGTGATCTCATCAAGGCTCAGTATAATTAAACCAAGATATCTCTGCTTCTGTAGTTGAATCCTCTCACTTTCAGCCAATATATAGTTTGCCTTCTTTACTGCCTGCAGCATCTGCATACTTACCTTTGGCAACTGGCATATGAGGACACTCAGGTGCCATTGCACTTTCCACTCTCTTAATTTATAGCCATTCAGACAATGATCTGCCTTCCTGTCTTTCCTACCAAAGTGGATAGCTTCACATTTATCCATATTATACTGCATCTGCCATGTAATTTGTCTACTCACTCAACTTGCCCAAATCACACAAACATCTCTGCATCCTCCTTACAGCTCACTCTTTTACCCAGCTTTGTGTCATCTGAAAATTTGGAGATATTATATTTAGTACCCTCATCCAAATTATGAATACATGTTGTGAATAGCTGGGGTTCTAGCACTTATCCATGTGGTAGCCCACTAGCCACAGCCTGCCATTTGGAAAATGACCTATTTATTCTTACTCTGTTTTGCTTGTCTGCTAACCAATTTTCTATCCATTTCAATAATGTACCTTAATCCCATGTGCTTTAATTTTATACATGGATCTCTTACGTGGGACTTTGTCAAAGGCCAAATAAATTACATTGACCGGTTCCCCATCCAACTATCCTTGAAGATATCCAATTTGTTAAGCAAATCAATTCGTAAATCCATGCTGGCTCTGTCTAATTTTGCCACTGTTTTCCAAATAATTGCCTATCAAATCTTTTTCAATGGGCTCCAGCATTTTGTCTATTACAGAAATTGGGCTAGCTGGTCTATAATTCCCAATTTTCTCACAGTATATCCCTTTGAAATGGAGGAGTTACATTAGCTACCTCCAATCTCTCGTAACTGTTCCAGTTTCGAGAGAGTTTGATTGTTTAGATTTTTTTTTAGATTAGATTAGATTACAGTGTGGAAACAGGCCCTTCGGCCCAACAAGTCCACACCGACCCGCCGAAGCGAAACCCACCCATACCCCTACATTTACCCCTTACCTAACACTACGGGCAATTTTAGTATGGCCAATTCACCTGACCCTGCACATCTTTGGACTGTGGGAGGAAACCGGAGCACCCGGAGGAAACCCACGCAGACACGGGGAGAACGTGCAAACTCCACACAGTCAGTCGCCTGAGGCGGGAATTGAACCCGGGTCTCTGGCGCTGTGAGGCAGCAGTGCTAACCACTGTGCCACCGTGCCGCCCATTGTTGAAGTAATGCATCCACTATATCGAGGGCCACTTACTTAAATATTCTAGGATGTAGAATATCAGGCCATGGGGATTTACCTGCATTCAATCTCATCAATTTTTCCAACACGATTTCCCAACTAATACTGATCTCCTTCAGTTTCTCTCTCACCAAACCCTGTGTTTGTCAAAATTTCAGCATTATGTTATTTGGGTCCTCCTTTGTGAACACAGACCATAAAATATGTATTTAGTTCGTCAGCCATTTCTTTGTTCCCCATCATAAATTCCCCTGTTTCTGACTGTAAGAGACTCTCATTTGTATTCACCAATCTTTTTTTTCTTCATATACTATCAAAAGGTTTACTTAAGCGCCATGGCTTAGTTGGTTAAAGCGCCTGTCTAGTAAACAGGAGATCTTGAGTTTGAATCTCAGCAATGCCTTTATCTGGGGTGGCACAGTGGCTCAGTGGTTAGCACTGCTGCCTCACAGCACCAGGGACTTAGGTGACTGCCTGTGTGGATTAGATTAGATTAGATTACTTAGTGTGGAAAAAGGCCCTTCGGCCCAACAGAAGCACGCTGAAACGCAACCCACCCAGACCCATTTCCCTACATTTACCCCTTCACCTAACACTACGGGCAATTTAGCATGGCCAAATCACCTAACCTGCACATCTTTGGACTGTGGAAGGAAACCGGAGCACCCGGAGGAAACCTACACAGGCACGGGGAGAATGTGCAAATTCCACACAGTCAGTCGCCTGAGGTGGGAATTGAAGCCGAGAGTTTGCACATTTTCCCCATCCCTGCGTGGGTTTCCTCCAGGTGCTCCAATTTCCTCCCACAGTCCAAAAATGAGCAGGTCAGGTGAATTGGCCATGCTAAATTGCCCATAGTGTTAGGTGCATTAGTCAGAGGGAAATGGGTCTGGGTAGGTTACTCTTTGGAGGGTCGGTGTGGACTTGTTGGGCTAAAAAGGCCTGTTTCCATACTGTAGGGAATCTAATCTAATCAGTCAGAATTCATGTCATCCACAAGCTTACTCTGTACTCCATTTCCCCTTTCTTAATCAACAGTGCTTCTTTGCTGAATTCTAAACTGCTCCCAATCCTCAAGTCTGCTGTTTTTTTCTGGCCAATTTGTGTGCCTCTTCCTTAGGTCCAGTACTATCTCTAATTTCCTTTATAAGCAGTAGTTTGGCTATGTTTCCCATTTTATTTTTGCTCCAAACAGGGATAAATAATTTCTCCTTGCACTGTTTGAATGTTTGCCATTGCCTATCCACAATAATCCCTTTAAGTAACCTTTCCCAATTTATCACTGCCAGCTCAAGCCTCATACCATTGTAGATTCCTATATTCACATTCAAGATCCTAGTTTTTCGAAGCATCTATGTCACCCTCCACCTTGATGAGGAATTCAACCATATGATGATCACTCAACCCCAAAGGGCCTTACACAGCTACACTGCCAATTATTCTTTCCTCATTACACAATACACAGTCTTGAATGGCCTGTTCTCTAGTTGGATCCTCAACGTATTGGTCCAGAAAACCATCCCATACATATTCCTCAAAGGAGGAATGTGACTATCTTGTGACTAATTTCATTTGTCCAATCTATATGTAGATTAAATTAATCCATAATTACAATGTTCTTTTAATGCATGCTTCTTTAATTTCCTGCTTAATGCTTTCCCCAACATTATCTCTGGTTTTTCCCAACAATTCCTTGCCCATTGGTGTTCGACAGCTTTATCCATATAGATTCCTCATGATTGAAGCTAATATTCTTTCTCACTATTACATTAATTTCCTCTTCAACCAGCAATGCAATTCTACCACTTTTTCCTTTCTGTCTGTTCTTTCTCAATACTGAATACCCCTAGATGATCAGTTCTCATCGCTGGTCACCATGGATGAGTTCAACTCCACGTCACTCACTATCCAGACTTGTAGATAGTGTATATCCTTCACTGTCACTGGGTCAAAATCCCAAAACTTCCTTCCTAAAGGCATTTTGGCTCAACCTGCACCAATGTGGACTGCAGTGATTCAAGAAGGTGGCTCATCACCACACCCTCAAGGGCAGCTAAGCACAGGCACTAAATGCTCATCACATTCCCTGAGTGAATAAAATTAACCCTGCAGCTATTTCTCTGTAATTACAATTGTATCATACTTGTTTTCATCTATTTGTGCAATTACTTCATCTACCTTATTGCAAATTCTAGTGCTTTAAGGAACAAAGCCTTAAAGCATGTCTTTTTAACATTACTTATCCCGTCCCATTATTTTTCACTGTGGCCTTGTTTGACCCTGATTCACCCAACCCTCACTTCTTGATCATTTTCCCTCTCTCCAGATGTGCTTGTTCCCTCTTGGGGACACAATGGTCTAAATTATAAACGGTCCTTTCCAATGATCTGAGGATGTCAATTGATGCTCACACTGCCCATACTGATCCAAATGTGGCCAATATGAAGCGAACTGTGGCCCATCTGCTCACTGAGGGGATTCATTCCTGTGGGCAGCCAGTACCTGGCCCATATCCCTCCAAACCCTTCCTATTCATATACCCATCCAAATGCCTTTTAAATGTTGCAATTGTACCAGCTTTCACCACTTCTTCTGGCAGCTCATTCCATACACATACCACCCTCTGTGTGAAAAAGTTTCCCCTTAGGTCTCTTTTATATCTTTCCCCTCTCACCCTAAACCTATGCCTATGACCCTATGCCAACAGACTGGAGGAACCAACTTATTGGAGTCTCCATGGCCAAACATAAAGGGCTGAGGGGAGGGAAGGCCAGGCATGAGGTCCCAACAGTCACGGCTGAGCCACCTGTCTCCATGGGCTGTCTGATTTTAAATGTTTTTCTTACCTCCATTTTGAGGCATCAGTCTGGATCCCTGACCTACCTCAGCATTACCTGTCTCTCCTGAATATTGTCTAGTGTTCACAGTCCAAAATGTGGACCTTCTGCTCTTTGCTCTCACCTGACAGGTTGGTAGAGGGGTGGAGGTTGTTTTGGCTGGCTCTGGTACAATTTGATTATTTCTCGGATGTTCTGACTAGGTTCTGGTCTTGTGTTGGTCTGGATGGACTTCACTACCTCTGGTTCCTTCTTTTCTTCTTCTGTCTTATGGTCTTTTTCATTTCCTTTGTCTTTCTGCTCCGTGTCTTTGGTGGAGTTTGCTGGAGAAGGGCTCACTGTCGAAATAAGTAGACTATTTCAGTTGAGGTTTGTCAAAGGTAATGATATTCAATATATTCTGCAAAGACAAACACTAGTGTTGATGTTATTCTATCACAGTGTTTCGATGGAATGGGGCAGAGGATGAGGGAACTGAACAGTCCCTGGTTTATTATAATAATCCGCTGCAACACTAGTAACTTTGTTCAACAGCACTTTAATGCAAACTGACTTCAATCAGCAACTCCACATTTACTGGCTGAAAGACCAGCTGTTAGAGTGGCCAAGGGCTTTTTGAGCCTGATTTGACTGAGGAAGATCTGAATTCTGAACATATACAATCTACATAATTCTCAGAACTGTATCAGGAGTACTCAATTAGCTCAATAGTTCTAATTATTCTATTTGGAATTTAAAAACGGCTAAATATTTTGATCATTTAACAGAATTATTTCAAGAAATTTTAGATGACAAGATTATATTGCATGCAGTTTAAATTAATTTGAAAAAATGGGAATAACATGCTAGTCATAAGACTTTTAAAATATTGTGGTTAGATGGATATTATAAGACATACAGCAATAAGGATAGAAATCCAATTTGGCCTTTTCTTGGGCTGGAGGTGTATTGATGTGCACCAGAGGCCACTCAAAATTTAGCCTCAGATTGTTGGTCACTTGCAGAACAATGAGAATAAATTAGACTGGCTGTTTCCCTGGCAATAAGGCATTTGGCAGTCAGGAATTATGGGTTGCTTCCCCAGGCTCCACATCCTATTAATGATCTAACTTTTAAAAATCCTTTTTAGAAGCTGCGTCATATTGTTCCCATGAAGGGACTATGTTTCATGAGACTTGGAGCAGGCCCATTGCAGCCCAGTTTCAGGAATGAGTCCTCAAAGAATTGTTAACCATCCTATTTGCCCACAGAAAGGGCCTAACTCCTGTTCAAGACATGGGCTGTGGATGGAATGACATTTTTACCAGAAATTTACCAGAAATTTTCACTTCTGTCATGTAATCTGTGCCATGCTAGGTGTCTGTTTTATATAACCTGATTTCTGCCAGTCTACTTCTAATGGGCTGTCCATGAGAAAAACTTTAAAGTGTGTTGCTGCTTGTGACGACAGCAATGAACCAGAGGTTAATGAGTTGCCCTGATTCAAAGGGTCAGATTTCACACTCTATACTGCTCTGTGCAATGTAGGCCCACATCCCAGCCCAAATTTACTAATGTCTCTTCCTGAGATGAGACTCAGAGCCAAGACCACACTTTTATAAACTCTACTCTTACCCTTCAGTGACGATTGTTGGCCTTAGAATAGAAGCCATGCAAATTGGAGAAGGTGAAACACCCATTTCCATTAGTTTCATTCCTCAAGGCAAAGGACCAATTCCACCTCACAGAAATACTTGCTGAATGTGTGGTTAGTGATCTAGCTCTAGGATTGGGTTTATCAGCCACACAAGGACCCACAGACCCATGACCAGTGTGACAATGCTACTCCTTTAACAAGGTTTTGCTGTCCTTGGTTTTTTTTTTCAGATTGGTCGTAAAACAGCAATTGTGAAAAGTGTGGATTTAACTACTTGAGAATGCTTTCTCAATGAAAGGGGAGTGGCCAGTTCTCTCAGCTCGGCTTTTCTCTGGTTTGGTTTGGTTTTAGTAAACTGGCTATTCATTGAGAGCAGGCAGTCAGTTTTGAGGCTGCTGGCCCTAGAAACAGCTAGATGGAAGTTGTTCCATACTGAATCTCTCTGCCATCTCTCTCTCTCTCTATCCTGTAAGACCCAATGTTTGATTATACCTTTTTTGCCAAGGGCTGTTTATGAGGATTGTTGCAGGAATTTGGAACAGCATCATTAAGTTGGGATAATCTGTTGAATTTTTGGATAGGTTAAGTTATTTTGTATTCTGTCCTCTTTTGTTTGTGTTTCATTCAGTAATCTTGCAAATAAATTCTGTTGTTTAAAACTAAGTGGTTTGACCAGCTGCATCACTCCTGGAATATCCACTATTACACCTGCTAATAACGAGGTAAAAACAATGACTGCAGATGCTGGAAACCAGATTCTGGATCAGTGGTGCTGGAAGAGCACAGCAATTCAGGCAGCATCCGACGAGCAGCAAAATCGACGTTTCAGGCAAAAGCCCTTCATGAGGAATCTGGGCTTTTGCCCAAAACGCCGATTTTGCTGCTCGTCGGATGCTGCCTGAATTGCTGTGCTCTTCCAGCACCACTGATCCAGAACCTGCTTATAACAACTAGCAAAGTTAAGATCTGGGCTACTTCCTTGAAATGTTTTGAGGGGGTCTAGCCCGGTACATAACACCAGTGACATGGAATTTCCCAGACAAACATATTCTTTAGTAAGTGATTAGCAATGATAATTCATAACAATGATGATTCTGAAATCTGATTGCTTTTTGAATAAGAGAATTTAAACAGAATCAACTGATTCAGTGAAAGCTTAAATCTTATTGCGTTATATCTTTGAAATCTATGTGGTTCCCAATATTCAGATACCTTTGTGTTCCTCCACTTCCGAATTATTGGATTCTTCTGACTCCTTCTTCTTTTCTGGTTTCTCTGGTTTGGGAAGCAATATCTTGGATGGAGGTTTTACGTGAAGAGGCTCCTCTTTCTCTGTGAGGAAGAGTAGAAAGGGAACTTTTGAACTTCAAGGAACAAGGGCTCACACATGTAATCGCAAAGCTTTGATAAAGGAAAGTTATCACTGACATCAATATTTTGGGGTATTTTGCTGAGTAATATGTGGTATATTTGGGAGGACCAGCAGACTTTGGAATGATGGGTCCTAGGATTTCACTTCTAAAGACCTATCCGCTCCATCTTCCCCTCTGACCTATCACCATTACCCCCACCTCCATTCACCTATTGCACTCTCAGCTACCTTCTCCTCAGCCCCATGCCCCTCCCATTTATCTCTCCACTCCCAAGGCTCCCAGCCTCAAACCTGGTGGACTTTTGCCCGAAACATCGATTTTCCTGCTCCTCGGATGCTGCCTGACCTGCTGTGCTTTTCCAGCACCACACTCTTGATTTTCACTTCAAAAGGTTTCCTCACCTTACAGCTAATTGTAGCCTAATAAATGTGGATTCAGCAACTTCAGTCAACACCTTCATTATTGTAGGGTTGTATAAGTATCAGGTCAGGAGAGGGCAAACCTGTCTATTATTTATCTTGCAAAAGGGGGATTAATCCCTTTTTCTTTAGCTCCAAAGAAACTAAACATTTCTCAATCTGTAAAGTTAAACCATCCTATTTCTTCTTTATTTTGTTGTAATTTGACAGAGTTTGAGATAGTGTTTGCTACACTATTGGTAGTTCCACATTACCTTTATTCTTTACAGATTGCAGTTCTATATTTTGGTCCTGTTTGGTTTAATTCTTCTGGTTAGGTCTAATCTTTCTTTCAATTCCAAGCCAGCTTATTTCTAAAACCAACAAGATGTATTCCAGTTTCCCACAAGAACCACACTCCAGTTTCAATTCAACTTATATGGTGCTTGATTGGCTATGATTTTTTTGCTGAAAGCAGGCGAACAAGATAGTAATATTTGACTGAAGTTGCTGAATCCCCATTTATTTTAATCATATGTATTCTTCAACTAACAAGAGGACAAGCTATACTGAAATGGATGGATAAGCTAGAATTAAATCTAGAATCTAATGGTAAAGGAACACCTAGTTATCAGTTAATATGATTGAATCTGATGCTTAATTTTGAAGTTTGAAATATGCCTCCAACTGCCTGCTACTGTCTACCTTCCATTGTACCGTTTAACCAGTTCTCCGACTCTATTTTAGCGAATATGTCCACAGACTTTGTAATTGTTTTTCTTTCACATTTATACTTGTTTCAAGCTCAGATTTCTCGCACTCGAACTGAATGTGAAATTCCATTGTGCTTTGATCGCTTGTTCCATAAGATTGTTTACAAACAACAAAGAACAAAGCAAATTACAGCACAGGAACAGGCCCTTTGGCCATCCAAGCCTGTGCCGATCCAAACTATGAGATCATGAATTAATTCAACCTGATAGGCATTACCACATTGAAAGTAGCTTATTCCCAGATTGTATCATATCATGCTGTTCAAAGAAACTGTCCTGAACACTTTCTATAAACTATTCCTTAAGACCAGGATTGGAGGATTTGATTAGATTACTTACAGTGTGGAATCAGGCCCTTCGGCCCAACAAGTCCACACCGACCTGCCGAAGCGCAACCCACCCCTGCCCCTAACACTACGGGCAATTTAGCATGGCCAATTCACCTGACCTGCACATTTTTGGACTGTGGGAGGAAACCGGAGCACTGGAGGAAACCCACGCAGACACAGGGAGAATGTGCAAATTCCACACAGACAATCGCCTGAGGCGGGAATTGAACCCAGGTCTCTGGTGCTGTGAGGCAGCAGTGCTAACCACCGTGCCACACACTATAGAGATATAGGGAAAGGCTGGACAGGCTGGGGCTGTTTTCGCTGGAGCTAAGGGGTGACCTTATAGAGGTTCACAAAATTATGAGGGACATGGCTAGGATAAATAGACAAAGTCTTTTCCCTGGGGTCGGGGAGTCCAGAACTAGAGGGCTTAGGTTTAGAGTGAGAGGGGAAAGATATAAAAGAGACCTCAGGGGCAACCTTTTCACACAGAGGGTGGTACGTGTATGGAATGAGCTGCTAGAGGAAATGGTGGAGGCTGGTAAATTGCAACATTTAAGAGGCATTTGGATGGGTATACGAATGGGAAGGGTTTGGAGGGATATGGACTGGGTGCTGGCAGGTGGGACTAGATTGGGTTGGGATACCTGGTCAGCATGGACGGGTTGGACCGAAGGGTCTGTTTCCATGCTGTACATCTCTATGACTCTATGACTAGCTTTGCCCCATTTCATTTGTTCACTCACAATTATTTGTGTCTTTCACACAAACTCCCAACATTTCTTGGTTTATATTCTGCCTGCAGTGTAGCAATTGTTAGGGGTGTAAAACGTACTCCAACCTATGACTTGTTTCTTTTGTTATTCTGTATCTGCGCCCAGACTGATCCTGTGACTGTGACAAAGTTTAATCTGAGTCAATGAAATTTAATGCAGGACATTTGCTTTGAAATTGAGATAGAAGAAATTCAGGGAATTCATCTAAATGAGGTGAAATTCACAACTGTGGGGGAGCTCAGAAATTTGGAGATTGAAGTACAATAATCACCAAAACGTAACGGTCAGGTACAAAATCCAATTTAGAGGCGAATTGGCTGCTTACCTTCCTCTCAAATGTGCCACGAACACCAAAAGGATGGAAGTTTTGCTACAATTATATAAGGTTCTAGCAATACCATAGCTGGAGTACAGCATTCAGTTCTTGGCTTTTGACTCCAGGATAGGTAAACCAGCCTTGAAGAGGGTGCATATGGCAATTCTGTCAGAATGATGCCAGATTGAAAACTATTACTTTAGGAGTACAGGCTGCATAGAGTAGTCTTGTATCAATTTGAATGTAGAGGTTTTATGATTGAGGTATTTAAGATAGTTCAGGCATTTTATAAGGCAGATAAAAGTAAACCATCTCCTCATCTCAGGGGGATCAAGACCGAGAGGGCATATTCCTAAAATCTGAGCTAGGCTGTTCAAGGATGATTTCAGAAAACAGGTAATGGGAATCTCGAAGCCTCTCCCCAAAGTGTATTTGACGCTGGTGTTTGACTGAAAATCTAAAAATGGAGATTGGAAAATTTTTGTTGATGTAAGGGTTATTGAACCAAAGTGGGTAAAGAGAATGAAGATGTGGATAAGCTATGATTTAATTGAAATGTGGAACAAGCTTGATGGGCTGAATGTCCTCCTTGTGTTTCTAATTCTTACCCAGCTTCTGGAAGAAATCGCGTTTCTGCTGAAAAGATTCAACTTGTTCCGTAATCAAGTCATCAGCAACACCATCACTGTCAGCCTTGACATCCTACAGAAAGAAGCCATCAGACGTTATAGAGCAAAATATCTGATTTTCTCCTGACAACATGAAGAGAGGAAAATGAACAAGAAAATAGAAAATGTAATTCTTACAAGCCAGGTTTTCTCACTGAGGGTTCCTGCAGAATGAAATAGTTTGCATCTATATAGGTCCTTTATCTCCTCAGACAAGTCCCTTATAGCCAATGGAATCTTTTAACATATGGTCATTGCCATAATGAAGACAGACATAAGCCAATTTGGGTGTAGTAAATACCCACACACAGAAATGTGATAATGAGCAGAAAGTCTGTTTTTTACAGAAACAAGATAAAGACTCATTACAAACTAGAACATGGAGTAACCTACACTGTAGCCCTTTGACATAATGCCATGGGATTTTTTATATCTCAGACATCAGACAGGGCTTTGCTATAATCAAAAACAAAATGAGCTGAAACTTACTTGCTTCTTGGTTAAGTGAGTTGTGTTGGGTGTTTTGAAGAAATTCTTGTTGTAAGGCCCAGTGAGATTTCTCATCATATGTTACCAAACCATGTCAATAATTACCGTTCCCTTTTCTATGACAGCTTTCATGACAATTATATCTCTATCTTACCATTCACCTTTCCTGGAACAACTCACTGGATGTCCACTTAATAACCAACAATCTTAAAGCCTCCACTGTGCACCTGGTCAAGCAGTGGTATTCTGAAGCTGACCTACTTGGTTAAGGATGGCATTTTTACATACAGAAAGGGAAGATGTTGTCCTGATACAAATCCTGTACAGGATCTACAAGTCCTTGTCGAGGAGATGGTGCAAGGGAGAGGAGTCCTCTTACCAGACCAGCAGAGGAAGCCATGCCACCAGACCCTGGCAACCTGGGCGAAGGTTGCTATCTGAGTCAATGCCATCTCGATTATCTGAAAGAATGGCAACAGTGGCATATGAAGATCAATGAATCTCTTCATTTGGCCAGAGTAAGTGCCACATTCTTTCACATTCACTCTCTTTCTGCTATTATTCCCAACAAGGCTCATGCTCTGCCACTATCAGCTGTCCAGGAGCAGTGTGAGACACAGCAGAGGTGATGTGGAGACCAGGAGGGTGCCAGGAAGTTAAGGAAACTGTTTAAATTCTTACCTTCGAAGTCCCCATCCTTTTTCCTGTCCAGGAGCAGCGGGGGACAGAGCGGAGATAATGTGGAGACCAGGAGGGTGCCAGGAAGGTAAGGACTTAGTACATATTTGGGCAGCAGCTAAACCCGAGATACTACACGTGTAATAGCTCCCTCCCACCTTCAACCCCTCCTTTAACCAGAAGAAAAAGACTCTGTAAGGTAAGGTTTTATTTTTTCTTTTTCTTTTCTTTCATTTATTTAAGTGTCTTGTTTGGTTTTTTGTTCGTTGATATAAAGCTAAGGCTTACAATGGCAGGGGACCTTGGACCTGTGGCATTTGCCTCTTGCTTGAAGTGGGAGCTCAGGGACGAAGTGTGTCCAGCTGCAACTCTTGTTTGACCGCATGACGGCTCTGGAGCTGCGGATGGACTCACAGTGGAGCATCCGCAATGCTGAGGTCATGGAAAGCACGTTTAGTGAACTGGTCACACCGCAGGTTAGAATTGCTGAGGGAGACAGTGAATGGGTGACCAAAGGGCAGAAAAAGAGTAGGAAGGCAGTGCAGGTGTCCCCTGTGGTCATCTCCCTCCAAAACAGGTATACCATTTTGGATACTGTTGGGGGAGATGGCTCACCAGTGGAGGGCAGCAGTTGCCAAGATCATGGCACTGTGGCGGGGACTGCTGTTCAGAAGGGCGGGAAAAAGACTCGTAGGGGATTCTATTGTAAGGGCGGTTCTGTGGCTGAAAACGGGACTCCCGGATGGTATGTTGCCTCCCAGGTGCTCGGGTTAGGGATGTCACTGATCAGCTGCAGAGCATTCTAAAAGGGGAGGGTGAACAGCCAGTTGTCGTGGTGCATATAGGCACCAACGATATAAGTAAAAAAACAAGATGAGGTCCTGAAAGCAGAATTCAGGGAGCTAGAAGAGAAGTTAAAAAGGAGGACCTCAAAGGTAGCGATCCCAGGATTACAACCAGTGCCACATGCTAACCAGGGTAGAAATGAAAAAATAGGCAGGTTGAACACGTGGCTTGAGGGATGGTATAGGAGGGAGGGCTTCAGATTTGATGGACATTGGGACCGGTTCTGGGGATGTTGGGACTATTACAAATTGGATGGACTACATCTGAACCAAAATGGAACTAATGTACTTGGAGGAGTTTTTTGCAACTGCTGTTGGGGAGTTTTAAACTAATATAGCAGGGGCTGGGAACCAGAAAAGAAGACAAGTAGGCAGCGAGGTGGGAACGGGTGACTATAAGAATCATGAAGATAGCATGAATAAGGGACTATGCATCAGCCAAGTCTTTGTTTAGTTCTCAAATTGTGCTGTGTAACTATCATACAGGCTGATTATATACCAAAAATGACAGCAGCTGAGTTCAAAGCTCATGAACTCAGAATAAGCCTCTTTCCAGGTAGACACAAACAACTCTTAATGAGCAATTAATCAAAATCACCATGATAGACAACACATTGTTGATGGTTAATAATAGACAAGCTGATCATTTACTGGAAACTAGTCAGTGTCAGAGTTTGAACACAGACAGTCTGTATGAAAAAAAAGCTTAACAGAAAGCTTGCCTCAGATCACAGTTAGCTAGCTGAGGAGGATTGTCTGATCAGCAAGTGGAGGTTGGGATGGAGCAGACTGTTCTCGACTGGTCTTCAGACAAGTCTATGTAAAAGGGGTCACTTGTGATTGTAAGCATTTACGGCCAAGATTTTTAGTGTATTTTGTCATGTACTTACTGGCCCTTCCTTACAAAGAGAAAGTGCAGTGGCAGGAGGCACCCAGTCAGACAAAGAACCACAAACAGACCCTCAGTCGTCTCCTCTCAGGATATCCAGGCCCTCCATCTCCACTCTGATAATTTGCTAAAATAATGCCTTAACTCACTGTTATCTGAATACCAGAAATTTAAGAGTAGATGATGGTGGAGTGGTAATGTCACCGGGCTCGTAATTCAGAACCATGGAGCACCACAATTTACATCCAACCATCCCAAATGGTAAAATTTGAATTCAACAAAATCTAGGATGGAAACTAACCTAATTGTGAGCATGTTTAGAGAGGCAATAAAGATGGCCCAGCCAATGATGCTGACATCCCATGAATCCCATTTGTATATGTAAGCATCTTAATACTACGATGCATCTCATTTGATGTATACATTAATATCGAGACCTACTTGACATAAATTAAGACAATTAACTCTCCTACTCCTTCAGCAAATGCTGATAGAGAAGCCGAGGCCATGTATAGATTCAGTTGACCTGCTCCTCAAGGTCAAGGAATAACCCAATTCTGGTTATCTTTATTCTCAAGTAAAAGACCAAGTCAAGTTGAAGCCCAAACCTGGCTGTCCTGATATTTGAGATAAAGGGGTGGGATAAATATCATGAATAAAGTAAATACCATGTCCTTAGGATGTACTTCTTTCTCTTTAGGGGGATCCTTTTTAACAACAGGTTCAGTCTTCACACTGGTCTTGTTCTGCTGTTGAGGTGGAGCAGGCACAACAGGTTTACTTTTGATTTTTGGTGGTGTTGGGGCCTTCGGAGTTTCAGAGACAGGCTGCTGCTCTTGTTTCTTTTGCTGTCGCTCCTGTTGCTGTTGCTGACTTATTGACATGGCCTGAATTGTCATCTGTTGGGCCTGGGCAAAGAAAACACTTATCAGATTGATGTTGCTTAACACGGGGCAGACAGGTAAATGACTCCACAGCAGCCATGTGTCACAGAAAACTGACTTTTACTTACAACAATAAAGATCTTATCTTGTGGACTGGGGATTCTGTAAAGGTTGGTAAAGACAAAGGTGATAAGGGATACGGAAAAACATCAAATAAGCTGAATCTTATGCAAGGTGGGATTTGTGGAGAGTGGGGAATGGGAGGCCATGAAGGGATATGTTGGTGTGATCAAGACTGAAACATGACAAAGGATTTCAACACTAATACATATGGGACATGATAGAGCCACACAGTGATACCGATATGGAAATAAGCAGTCTCAATAGTGACTAGGATGTTGGGTTTGATGCTCAACTCAGCTTGAAACAGAATTAAGAAGTCATGACAAGCTACTAAACTACAGGATGGCATGGGGGCTCAGTGGTCAGCACTACTGCCTCAAGTGTCGTGGAAATGGGTTCGATTCCACCCTCAGGTGACTGACCGTGTGGAGTTTGCTCTGTGTCTGCATGGGTTTCCTCTCTGTACTGCAGTTTCCTCCCACAGTCCAAAGATGTGCAGGTTAGGTTAATTAGCCATACTAAATTTCCCTGTGGTGTCCAGGGTGTGAAGGCTAGGTGGATTAGTTATGGGGATACAGTGGGGAGCTGGGTTGCTCTTTGGAGGGTCAGTGCAGACTTGTTGGGAATAGTGGCCTCCTTCTGTAAGAGGAAGACCGCAAGCTCCATTCCATCCTTGCCTGGCAAGGATGTCAAAGTCTTGGAGAGTGACCATGGGAGATATCAAGAGGAGGAATGTTATTTCCTTTGACAAATTAGATATGTTGGGATTGCTGTCTGTGGAATAGAAATGGCTAAAGACAGGAATCATAGAATATCTACAGTGTGGAAGCAGGCCATTTGGCCCATCAAGCCCTTTATTGACCCTGCAATTCCCATAGCCTATCCATTTAACCTGCACATCTTTGGACTGTGGGAGGAAACCGGAGCACCCAGAGGAAACCCATGGGGAGAAGGTACAAATTCCACACAGCCAGTCACCCAAGGGTGGAATCGATTCCAGGTCCTGGTGCTATGCAGCAGCAGTGCTAATCACGGAGCCATTGTACACCCTGTAGGTCATAATTATGATAGGAATTGATAGAGTAAATAAAGAGAAACTGTCTGCAGTGGCAGACTGATCAGTAACCACAAGGACACAAATTTAAGAACCAGTGACAGACTGCAAATTATTTTTAAGCAGCTAATTGTGATCTGGAATTTTCTGTTAGAAAGAATAGAATTCAATGTAATTTTCAAAAGGGAATTGGATAAGTATTTGAAAGGGAGAAACTTGTAAGAGAGTAGGATGAATGAGTAGCACTCTCGGTAAGTCAGCCAACCACGTGCACATTCATGTGAACATGAACAGAAGTCTTCAAAATGCTAATTTTAGACCCTATGTGGTCATGGCTGATATTAGCTACCTCAGTGCAGATTGGGGATGGAACTCCAGATTGTTCCTTTACGAGGGTATATACCTGTTGGTCCTGAATTCAAGTCCCTTTTCAAGCTCTGCTTTGAACAGAGAATTCTTCTTGAGAGGGAATGATGAAATGTTCTTAATCTAGAAAGTTATTTCTGATTCTCTCTCTATGATGCTGTCCGACCTACTGATTATTTTCAGCATTAATAATTTTTATTTAGAGGGTAATGGGAATCTGTAAGGGTGGTCAAGGCAGAAACCCTCATAACATGGAAGAAGTATTTATGTGTGTTCCTGAGGTGTTAAAGCATACAAGGCCATAATGTGGGATTAGAATAATTAGGTGGTCATTTTTGACCAGTGCAGACATGATGGACAGGAGCGCCCTTTTCTGTGCTTGTAAATCTCTAGACACTATGTAAAGGGGAAAACAAATAGAGGTGATCAAAATTATCGCAATTGTATACAACATTGTGTATAACAGACAGCAAGGCAATCAAGGGGCATAGGAAAGCTGAATTGAGACATTTTTACAACAAGCCTTTTATTAACCAGCACCTATGGGACCAGGAGTGTGCCAGCTGATCAAATATTCCAGATAATCAAGAGGTACGCATAACTGCAGTAAACCCTAACCAAGTGAAGCTTTGAGACATCAACATCCCTCAAATAAAAATCTATGTAGAAACATCCAAACACCTCCTCAAATCAATGTAAAAACATACAGTCACTAATAGAAACATAATGCAGGGGGTATGCACATCACTGTTATACTTTATTGACAGCATAAATACACAGACATCGCAGTCGATATTTGAAGTATATAACTTTTGCCAATTTATCAAGAATGCCAGTTAAAACAGTTTATTGTATATTGAATGGTGAGGCTATATAGCTTGTTCCTGCCCCTCTATCTGATTTCAGATGTTTTTAGTCTTGGACATATTTGAATAGCTCAGCACTATACTGAGGATGACCTTTACTCACAATAGCAAAGGAAGTAATGTCGCTTGTTCTTCAAATAGATTTACTGTGTATTGATCTATCAGTCTGTATAACAGTTTCATCTCCCTGCATTCCTTGATTCAGTTGGCTATAGATCCATATTTCACAGTATGCAACTGTCAATAGTTTGGCCAATGTGCGACCTCTACACTCACCAGTAAGAGTGCTTGCTGATTGATGAATGTCTGCTGCTGTGCTGTGAGTTGGGATGAGTCAATTTGTCTTTCAGGTTGGCGCAATTGAGGTGGTGCATACTGAGAAGTCTGGTGCAGCGGTGCCATCTGAGGTACACTGGTGTGTGGCATCATCATTGCTGTAAAGAAAGGGTCATAGTCAGAAATGAACAATTCACTGAAGCTAGCAAAACATGGATAAGTACCATTAATACACAATTACCAGGAAAACATAACTGAAGACAGTAAGAGGGATCCTTCCAGTCCCAAAAACATGTACTCCCTTTCATTAAAATAATGACTGACCCATTCTAAAAATCTATTAGATTTTTTGTGGTATTGTGGACACTCTGAGTACTTGAGTCCATATTTATTGGGAGGGGGATTGAACAGGATAGGATATAATCCCACATGTGAGCAATCCAAACTCAGCAAGACCATTTGAATTTAATGCTGAATTCAAACAGACACCATTTTCAGTGGAGCATAGGTCTCAACTCTCAGTATGGGAATTGGTGCTAAATGCTCTTGAAAGATAGATACATTCTGCAGAACTGTCGTAACACTTTAAACAAAAATGAAAAACTGCCTGCCTGTGAGATTTGAAAACGAAATGTTTAGCAGTTTCAATTGCTGCTTCTTGACATAGCCCAAAGTCTCATCATTATAGCATTGGCTGTTTTATATTTCCATAACCTATCATCACAAAGGATGTTGTAAATTCACAATTTGATTGACAACTTGAAGATTTTATTAAAAGATTAGCCACCCTTGATGTGATGTTATGAACACAAATGTTTGATTTTATTTAGGATTAAGTACTTCAGGGGATTGAAATGTATTGAAGGACTCCTCCTCTTATTGAACAGGTGCCATTGCTATACAATGAACCCTTCAAAGGTTTAGAACTTAATGACATCTCAGCATGGCTCGTGAGGTCTGTTTCTGATGGATATTGGGTGAATTGAAGGGAGTAAGGACAAAGTATGGTGTTTGGCTGTGGTTGTATGGCACTAAGTTGGTATTGGGGATATAACAGACCTTGAGAATATGTGAGGGCATGGAATTGATTCTGGGTCTTCATGAGCTGGAATATTTGGCATGAAGAGTGAATGGGGGCTGAGGGTTTGTGAAGGATGAGAGTTAGAGGGCCAAAATTTAACAAACAGCAGGGACAAAGTGCTAGAGAACCAGTTTTCTAATCAACCAGCCAGTCCCTGTGGCTGCCACTGATCTGAATCTGGAGCAGTAGGTTAGACTATCAGATCATAAGATATAGGAGCAGAATAGGGCCTTTCAGCCCAATGAGTCTACTTCGTCATTTGATCACAGCTGGTATATTTTTCAACCCCATTCTCCATATAACTCTTGATCCCCATTCTAATCAAGAACCTATCTATCTCTGTCTTAAATACACTCAATCACTTGGTGTCTACAGCATTCTGCAGCAATGAGTTCCACAGATTCCCCACCCTCTGGCTGAAGAAATTCTTCCTCATCTCAGTTCTAAAGTGTCGTCCCCTCTCTCTGAGGCTGTGCCCTCAGGTTCCGATCTCTCTTTCTATTGGAAACGTCTTCTCTGTATCCATTTTATCCAGGCCTCTCAGTGTTCTGTAAGTACAATGCCAGATTTGTCAACTGCCCCTTATATGACAAGCCCTTCATCCCCAGTATCATCCTCTGGATCCTCTCCAAGGCCAGTGCATCCTTTTTGGACAATGGGCCCAAAAAGGCTCACATTATTCCAAATATGGTCTGACCAGGGGCCTTATGCAGCCTCAGCTGTTTCTCTCTGCTCTTGTATTCTAGCCCTTTCAAAATGAATTGACTCCATCCTACAAAAACACAGTATTTAAATTAAGAAATCTGAACACTGAAATACCATTTATAGCACCAAAGCTGAAAAAAGTAAAACAAAAATTGTCATAAATTAGCCAGTTGTTTACATAAAACCATGATTTGGAGATGCCGGTGTTGGACTGGGGTGTACAAAGTTAAAAATCACACAACACTAGGTTATAGTCCAACAGGTTTAATTGGAAGCACTAGCATTCGGAGCGATGCTCCTTCATCAGGTGATTGTGAAGGGCTCAATCGTAACACAGAATTTATAGCAAAAATTTGCAGTGTGATGTAACTGAAAGTATGCATTGAAAAATCAATTTTACAATGTATAATTTCAGTTACATCAGAGTCAGCAGAACAAGGCAACCCAATGGACCAAACAGGAAGAAGCAGAATCATGGGTCACAACGGTGCAGAGTAAAACTAGCAGAGAAATGGTGACTGTAAGGACAACTTATTTCCAAGGTCCAGCCACTCTGATACGGAGCCAAAATGAGTCAGGAGAAACAGGGTAAAGTGTCAGACATCCGAAAGAAAGTATAGAATTCAGTCAGAAAGATACGAAAATTAGTTGAAACAAAATAACAGTACTGTGCTGAAGAAAAGGAGTGACCGATTCCCAGATCATATAGTTTCCAGCTCAGGTTTTCAAAGAGAATGAGTGAGCACGTTGTACATGTCCCAAACTCCAGTTTTCCAAAGATTTATTTGATTTTAGTTTGAGAAATTGTGCATGTCATCATGCTATGTAAGAAAGGTGAAAGAGGGAAACCACAGAATTATAGATCATGCATTCTAATAACTGAATCAGCCAATTACTAGAGTCAATAATTAGGGATATATAGATGGGAAAACTTTAATTTTCAGCACACCAGAGAAAACCAGCATGGATTTGTAAAGGCGAGAATGTTTTAATTAAATTTGTTGAAGAGGTGACTCAAGTAGTGAACAGGAAAATAGCTATGGATGTTGTTATTATGGACCTCCAAAAACATTTGTAATGGTCCCTTTGAAAAGACAATTAGCTAGTGTTGGAACTCAGAGAATTTAAGGCAAATTATTGACCGATCAGAAGGAGACACAGAGTAGGATGATGGTTAAGTTCTCGAATAGGCGATTTGTGCTGTTCTATAGGTTCTGTGCTGGGGCTTTAACCATTCATTAATGACTTTGATTTTTTTTTAATTCATAGGATAAAGGTGTCACTGACTGGGCCAGGATTTATTGCCCATTATTAGTTGCCCTTGAGAAGGTGGTGGGGAACTGCCTTCTTGAAACACTGCAGTCCATTTTTTGTAGGTAGACCAACAATGCTGTTAAAGGAAGAATTTCCAGAATTTTGACCCAATGACATTGGGTTGTTGATATGTTTCAGTGACATGGTTCTAAGTTCTTCTAGATAACAGGGTTTTGAACGTGCTTTCTAAGGAGTCTTAGTGAATTTCTGCATTATATCTTGTGAAAGATACACATTGTTGCTACTGAATTAGTGTTTGGAGGGGGGTATTTTTTGTAGATATAGTGCCAATCAAGGGGCTGTTATTTTCTAGATGGTCAAATGTATTGAGTGTTATTGGAGCTGCATCCATTCAGGCAAGTAGGGAGTATTCCATTATACTCCTGACTTGTGCCTTGTTGATAATAGAATCATAGAATCCCTACAATGTGGAAACAGGCATTCCAGCTCATCAAATCCACAATGTCCTCCGAAGAGCATCCCACCCAGAACCACCCCTTATCCTATCTCTGTAATCCTTCATTGCCCATGGCAAATTCCCCCTAGTCTGAATATATAGGCAATTTAGCATGGTTGATTCACTATTCCTGCACATCTTTTGACTGGTGGACAGGTTTTGGAGAGTTAGTGGTGAGTAACTTACTATAGGATTCCAAGTTCCTGACCAGTTCTTGTAGCCACTATATTTATATAGTGAGTCCAGTCCAGTTTCTGGTCAATGATAACTCCCAGAATGTTGATAGTAGGGGCTTTAGTGATAGTAATGCCATTGATTATCAAGGGGTAATGGTTAAATTCTCTCTTGTTGGAGACGGTCATTGTTTGGCACTTGTGTGATGTAAGCATTACTTGCCACTTGTCTGAATGTATTTGAGATCTTGTTGCATTTGGGTATGGACTGCTTCAGTACCTAAGGAGTTGGGAATAGTGCTGAACATTGTGCAATCATCAGTGAACATCCCCATTCTGACCTTATGATGGAGAGAAGATCATTGATAAGCAACTGAAGATGGTTGGGTCTAGGACACTATCCTGAGGAACTCCTGCAGAGTTATCCTGGAGCTGAGATGACTGACCTCCAACAACCAGAATGTTCTTCCTATGCTCCAGGTATGACTCCAACCAGTGGAAAGTTTGCCCTGATACCCATTGATTCATTTTGCTAAGGCTCCTTGGTGTTATTCTTGGTCAACTGTGACCTTGATGTCAGCATCATTAAAATAAAACTGTAATGAGGTCAGGAGCTGGCTCTAGTGGATCCCAAACTAAGTGTCAGTGAGTAGGTTATTGCCATAGAAATGCTGTTTGACAAATTGATCATCAAGAATAGTGTAGTTATTGGTTGGGCTGGATTGTCCTGCTTTTTCTGGATGGGACCTACTTGTGTAATGTCCACACTGTCAGGAAGATGCCAGTGTTGTAATTGTGCTGGAAAAGCTTTACAAGGGCATTGCAATTTCTGGGGCACAGGTCTTCAGTATTATTGCCAGAATGTTGTCAGGGCCCATTGCCTTTGTAGCATATAGTGCCTCCAGATGCCACTACTTAGAAGTCTGACAACTAAACTTGTTTGGATTTGCCCAAAAGATCCTTGATCCTCAGGAAAGCCTACTTAAGCACCTGAATAGCATTTAAGTCTTTTCATTCAACTCATGGGATATGGGCATTGCTGGCATATATTGCTCATTCCTAATTGACCTTGAGAAGGTGGTGATGATCCACAAATATTTTAGCGGGCCATCCCTAAAAAAGACTCCTGTTGACTCTCCCTGCTGAGTGAGATCCCTGTCTCCTCAAGCCTAGGAAATCTGGGACTGTTTTCCACAAACAACAAATGATACATGATCCATTGCAAACTTTAAATTTGGGGTTGGTATATTTTTGTCCACTGAAGGTAAAAAGAGCCATGGGGTAAAAGTGGGTTTAGGGAATCACAGATGAACCAGAATTTCACTAAATGGCACTGAAAGGGTTTAGAGCTTCCTTCTGTTTTATAATACCCTCATTAAAGATTAGGATGGAAGCTTTTATTCTTCAAATCTTCCAGAGTTTGTATAAGGAATTCTTCAACTTAAGATTCAGCAATAGTGAGTTAGTGGCCCAGAAATACATTGATGCCAGCCTACCCAATAATGGACCTTCTGTGGCGGCATGGTGGCTCAGTGGTTAGCACTACTGCCTCACAGTGCTAGGGGTCCGGGTTCAATTCCAACCTTGGGCGACTGTCTGTGTGAAGTTTGCATATTCCCCCTGTGTCACTGTGGGCTTCCTCTGGGTGCTCCAGTTTCCTCCCAAATTCCAAAGATGTGCAGGTCAGGTGAATTGGCCATGCTAAATTGCCCATAGTGTTCAGAGATGTGTAGGTTAGGTGCATTAGTCAGGGGTAAATGTAGAGTAATAGAGTAGGGGAATGAGTCTGGGTGAGTTACTCTTTGGAGGGTTGGTGTGGGCTTTTAGGCCGAAGGATTTGTTTCCATACGATAGGGATTCTATTCTAATATCACAGCAGCAGACTGCAGACAACAGGATATCTCCAGGCTGACTGGTGAGTGAAGTGAGCGAATTTGGGACTGCTGTCTCAGTGATAGTGTTTCAAGAGAAAGTGACTGAGGGGTAAGAATTGAATATAAAGAGGAGAGCTGAGTGATTGAGAGAATTCAGAAGAGGAAGGTCCATCAGGCAACTGGGATGGAGACATCAATTAGAAAGATACAATCTGTGCCCTGTAATTTTAATGTGCACTCAAAAAAGGCAATGCTCAGTCTAGGTCCATGATTGGGTAAACATTTTGTAACCACTTAATGGTAGCCCTGTTAAAAGCTGCCAGTTTAATCACATGCGGAACAGATTTGGATGCAGACAGGCCAGTGACATGTGGATCCAAGGCTTCTCATTTTGCATATATACCTCAAACAAGCATGATGCCTCTTATTTGCACATGTAAAGACTTTAAAGACTATAAAAGACTTTTATAGCACTTTAATGCTGAAGCTGTCTTCTCGCTGTACCAATACAATGGACTACACAGTTCTTGCACATCATCAGCTCAATCCTATTGAGAACAGAGGGTACCTGCACCTTTAGAGGAATAGCGTGATTGACCGTGGTAATACTGACAGTACGAAGATACCACATAGATCACGGGATAGAGAGAAGAACTTACTTGGCATTGGTGGTGCCATTGGTTGCATCATAGGAACAGTCTGCATTGCAGGCATTGGTTGCATTACAGGTACTGGCTGCATTGGTGGCATTAAAGGCATGGTCTGATAAGCAGGTGCAGGGGGCATTTGTGACATTGCTGGAACACCTGAACAAGAAAGAAAGGAAATGATTACCTATCCTCCCAATCTTCTATATTGTTGCAATGCTCTGCATCCTCACACCTTACAATAGAAACGTGTCTTTGCCAGACAGATTCTGAAAATTGTGTCAGTGAGTCAAGTGTGCTCGAATCAAAACAAAGAACTGTTGATACAGGAAATCTGAAAACAAATCAGAAATCGCTGAAGAAACTCTAAGGGAGAATCACTGAAATATTACTCTACTTTTCTTTCCACGTATGCTACCCAGACCTACTGAATTTCTGCTTTGAGTCAACTGTGTTGTTGGAATCACCCTGTAATGAAAGGCCCACGTGAGGTATTTGTGTCAGTTCCTTCTGATCTGAAGCTGAACCAAAACTAACTGACCTCTTAGCATGGATAACATGGTATGCAGAGGTAAATAATACTTGTAAATAGGTAATTTCGCTTTCTCTCCTTTAGCACTGCAAGCATATTTGAGCACTTTCAAAAGCAACTTAAAAGTCTATTGGAAAATATTCAAAAAGAAATTGCAGGGCATTGGGGAAGTGCAGTGGAGGGGGACTAATTGGACATTTTCACACATCCACTACAAGTGTGATGGGGTAAATGATCTCCTCTGTGTTTTGAGATTCTAAGGGAACAGGCCTAAAACTAGCAGTCTGTACATAAGCTGGCTTTGCCTAGGGACAAGGACAGAAATAACAGTTTAGAGTGCTGCTCCTGGCCCAGGTTCTGGTCTCCCCCTAACCCAAACACAGTAAGCCTCTCGTGTATTGAACCCTGGTTACTGAGCCCTCATTTACCCCTGTCCTGGGCCCTGGCTCTCGTACTGTAATGTTTGAGTCCAAACTGATGGACTGATGATCATCTGATACTGGTGCAGCTTGAAATGAAGAGGGTAATCCTCCTATAATAACTTGTTGGGTGACGGTTGAAGCACAGTACAGCAACTTGAACAGAGGTGAATCACGTGAATTCACAACATCATGTGTGTTTAGACTGCAAGTATCTGATTGAATCACAGTATTGTGAATTGATCACTGCACAATATTTAATATTTTTGGCCAGTTGGAGCATTAAGGACACTTGAATTGTTTTAACATTGTCTCTAATGGCTCATTTCTGAAAGGTTTACTTTCCAATCATAATTAAACTGTTCAAAATGCAAGCTTCCAATTTGTTCATTTATCTCTGGCATACTTCTGGGTGAGAGAGTACTTGTACTAAACTGCTTACACCATTCCCATTTTGCACATGACGTGAATGAAAACCTCATGTCACGTGTACTCAAGCACGGAAGTCGAGGATTACAGTGAAAAGTTTCCAATGTTGCCCCACACTGCACTATCTTAGGTACAAAGTACCTAGGTACAAATCTTAGACACAAAATAGAGAAATAAGGAAAATAATGACCACATCAAAATGGGAAAAATCGGGTGACTTCCATTTATATAGCATTGGTCATTTCCAGAAAAGACAATTACAAAGGTATTAATGATAAGGTATTATACAGGATATTTGGACAGCTGAGCATTGCAATGTTAAAAGTTTGTGATCCATTGACTGCTGTGGCTCCACTGGTAACAATTTTAAACCTAACTCATAACTTTCTGGGTTCAAGACCCCAACTGAAGTTTAAGTACAAAAAGTTGGAGGTGTCATTGTTTGCATGAGATGTTAAACTGTGGCTCCATGCACTTGGTCTGGGGAATGTGAAGAGCCCATGGCAAAGAAAGCATGAGTCCTTGTGTGTTCTCAGCTGGTGTTCAACTCAATATTTATTCTTCAATCAACATCACAAACTCTTTTCATTATAATATTGCTGTTTGTGGACTGCATACAAATTAGCTGTCATATTTCTTACATTACAACACTGACTGCACGTCAGCAGTATCTCATTCGCTGTACAGTACTTTCACAGGTCGAGTGGTCAGGAGAAATGCAAGTCCTTTCTTCTATTAGTGTGTCTGCCTCAGAACCAATTATGGATTTGGAAGAGATTGAAGCTGGCATTAACTTCTGTAATTTTCAACAATTGATGCTCAATCAGCTGATTTTGTCACTTGCTGCTTAGAAAGGGCAAATTGTCTTCTTGTGAACACAATATAACTGTCATGAATTTCTGAACTGGTATTAATCGAGTGAATCTTTACTCAGGCTGCTTTGCTGACTCCGTACATCTCTCATCTTTAGAGATGCTTCTGAAATCAAACTCTTTGATAAAGCATTTTATCTTCTGTCCATTGTTTCTGTGTTAATTTATGTTTGTGAAGCTCCATGGGATATTTTATTCCATAAAGATGCTATATAAATGGAAGTCATCCAATCTTCCCCATTTTGTTGTGGTCGTTATTTTCTTTATTTCTCTATTTTGTGTCTAAGATTTGTGCCTAGGTACTTTATAATTAAGATGGCGCCATGTGGGACGACATTGTAAACTTTTCACTATACTCCTCTATTTCTGTACTTGAGTACACATGACAATAAACCTAATTCAAATTCTACTTCAGTTTCCAGACTGCACTTCAACAGTTCGGAGAGGTTACCAATGGAAGCATAAAGACTTAAATGCAGAGAGTTCACACAGAGTAAAGAGTAAATGTCAAAAATTACATGTTTGAGAGTGTGTTGCTGGAAAAACAATGTCAAAAATTACATACCCATTGAGTAGTTAGGGACCATTGGCACACCTGTGTATGAAGTAAGACAGACTTTACTTCAACCAGACCTTGAGCACATCACAGTCAGCATTCAACTAATCACTCAGCTCACTCTTCACATCCACATCCACCTCACACCCAAATCCTGCCTCACACTCAAATCCCACCTCACACCCAAACTGATACCAACCTCACATCTGGTTTCACCTTACACCTGCCTCCACCTCAACTGTCCTTACTTCACACTCACTCCCATTTCACACTTGCCTACCACTCACTCACCTCCTAACTAACACATGCATCTGGACTCACATTCACCTTTTGCCCCGCATTTACAATTCTGCCTCACACTTCCCTTCATCCCAAGTCCCACCTTACACTCACCTCCCTCCCTCTTCTCCACCTTCCACTGACCTCCTACCAGATCCCCCACCTCACCTTCCCCTCCATTCCAGCCCCCACCTGATACTCACCTTCCCCCAGACCCCCAACTCACACCAACCTCCTGCCAGATCCGTCACCTCACACTTACCTCTCCCCCTATTCACCATCTCACACTTGGCCCCCTCTGAATCTTCCATTTCACACTCACCTCCCTCTGTATCCCTCACCTCACACTTTCTCCATTTGCAATCCCCACCTCACACTCACCTACCCACACCCCCCACATTCCTCACATTCATCTCCCTCTGAAACTCTCACCTCTTGTTCATCTCTTTCCAAATCTGCCATGTCAAGGTCCTCTCCATCCGCAATCCCCACCTCACCTTCCCCTCCCTCCATATCCCCCACCTCACACTCACCCCCCTCCGTGAGCTCAAATCAACCATGTTGAATATGCAAGCACTTATTTAAATATCCCAAACACTTCATGTCATTGTTATTAACACAAACCAACATTCTCCCACACTTTTCACAGTAACACTTGCTGAAACACAGACACCCTGCTCCCTTGCTCACTGACCTGTCGTCATATATGCTCCAACCTGTGAGGGGCCGATTCCTCCACCTCCTTTCATCCGCCTGTTTAAATCTCTGGATCTCTCCATTTCCTGCAAAGTACACAGAGCATAAAATGTAGAACATTAAAGCATAGTACAGGCCCTTCAGCCCACAATGTTATGCCGAGCATTTATCTTAATTTAAGATCAACCTAACCTACACACCCTTCAATTTACTGCCATCCATGTTCTTGTCCAGTAGTCGCTTAAATGTCCCTAATGTCTCTGATTCTATGTCAGAAAACTGCTATCATTCCCTATCAGCCCAGACACTCAATGACACAATCGTAAATATACACTGCAACTCACTACACTCCATGTAATCACTCCAACACCAATCAATGACTCTCCGCACACACACCCTTCCACCTCACAGACTCACTTCATGCACTCATCTCATCGACTTGCACACTCACCCAGCTTACTCAGTTGGATCCCTTGCTGATTTTTGATTATTTAAACTATTGAATCAATTTTGGTTTGGAACTGGGAACTGGGAACTGTCAGCTAACGATAAGTCTTGTACTACGGATAACAGCTTGTGTTAAACGGAAAACAGACAAAACAAACTTTTGTTCATTCATGGGGGCAGGCCTGGAATTCAACTGTAGGTTGGTTCCTGGTCATCAGGTTCTGTGGGCGCTTCATCACTGGGGAAGAACATTATGTTAAAACAGAGAGCAGGAGTTGGCTATTAACAAGGTCAGTATTTGGGAATTGGTTGTAGCAAGTCAGGAGAAGACGTAATGCTCAATGCAGGTGGCAGATATTGACTCTGGGAGCAGTCAGAGTTTGAATTGGGATTTGGATTGTGTTTTCTATGAAAATTAAATCTAGCTGTTGATGCTACAGCATGAAGATTTGAAAGCTTGCTGCCAAACCTCCCTTATCAAGGTCAGAGAGTAGAAAACTAAGTTATAGGTATTACTGTCTTTATCTGAGTTAACTGAAAAGGTGACCTGGTCAACATCTTTAGAAAATCAATGAAGAAACTATCACCTTTGCCTGTGGAATGACACATCGTGAAAGCCATTTAGGTAATCTTGCCAGTTTTGTTATTTTCTTTTATTTATCCTTTAATGTGTTTGTTTGCCTGTCTTTTGTGTGAATGGGGCTGAAAACAAAGGTTTTTGGGTTTACAATATTAACCAATTAGATTACATTGTCGTTTAATTTTACTCTGCTAAAGTTACTAGTCATAGAGTCATAGAGATGTACAGCACGGAAACAGACCCTTTGGTCCAACGCGTCCATGCCAACCATATATTCCAAACCAAACTAGTCCCACCTGCCAGCACCCGACCCATATCCCACCAAATGCTTTTTAAATGTTGCAATTGTACCAGCCTCCACCACTTCCTCTGGCAGCTCATTCCACACACACTCCACCCTCTGCATGAAAAAGGTGCCTCTTAGGTCTCTTTTATATCTTTCCCCTCTCATCCTAAACCTATGCCCTCTAGTTCTGGACTCCCCAACCCAGAGAAAAGACCTTGTTTATTTACCTTATCCATGTCCCTCATGATTTTATACACCCCTATAGTCTCCGATGCTCCAGGGAAAACAGCCCATCCTATTCAACCTCTCCTTATAACTCAAATCCTCCAGCCCTGGCAACAGCCTTGTAAATCTTTTTTGAACCCTTTCAAGTTTCACAAAATCTCTCAGATAGGAAGGGGACCAGAATTGCATGCAATATTCCAAAAGTGGCCAAAACAATGTCCTGTACAGCCGTAACATGATTTCCCACTCCTGTACTCAATGCTCTGACCAATCAAATGCCTTCTTCACTATCCTAACTACCTGCGACTCTACTTTCAAGGAGCTATGAACCTGCACTCCAAGATCTCTTTGTTCAGCAACACTCTCTAGGACCTGAGTATTAAGTGTATAAGTCCTGTTAAGATTTGCTTTCCCAAGATGCAGCACCTTGCATTTATCTAAACTAAACTTCACCTGCCACTCCTCAGCCCATTGGTCCATCTGATCAAGACCCAGTTGTAATCAGAGGTAACCTTCTTTGCTGTCCACTGCACCTCCAATTTTGGTGTCATCTGCAAACTTACTAACTATACCTCTTACGCTCACATCCAAATCATTTATATAAATGATGAAAAGTAGTGCACCCAGCACCAATCCTTGTGGCACTCCACTGGTCACAGGCCTCCAGTCTGAAAAACAACCCTCCACCACCACCCTCTGTCTTCTACCTTTGAGCCAGTTCTATGTCCAAATGGCTAGTTCTCCCTGTATTCCATGAGATCTAACCTTGCTAATCAGTCTCCCATGGGGAACCTTGTCGAATGCCTTACTGAAGTCCATATAGATCACATCTACTGCTCTGCCTGCATCAATCTTCTTTGTTACTTCTTCAAAAGATTCAATCAAGCTTGTGAGACATGATTTCCCACGCACAAAGCCATGTTGACTATCCCTACTTAGTCCTTGCCTTTCCAAATACATGTACATCCTGTCCCTTAGGATTTCCTCCAACAACTTGCCCATCACTGATGTCAGACTCACTGGTCTATAGTTCCCTGGCTTGTCCTTACCACCTTTCTTAAATAATGGCACCACGTTAGCCAACCTCCAGTCTTCCGGCACCTCACCTGTGACTATCGATGATACAAATATCTCAGCAAGAGGCCCAGCAATCACTTCTCTAGCTTCCCACAGAGTTCTCGGCTACATCTGATGAGGTCCTAGGGATTTATCCACTTTTATGCATTTCAAGACATTCAGCACTTCCTCCTCTGTCATATGGACAGTTTTCAAGATGTCACCATCTATATCCCCACATTCTATATCTTCCATGTTCTTTTCCACATTAAACGGTGAAGCAAAATACTTGTTTAATACCTCCCCCATTTCCTGGGGCTCCACACAAAGGCCGCCTTGCTGATCTTTGAGGGGCCCTATTCTCTCCCTCGTTACCTTTTGACCCTAATGTATTCATAAAAACCCTTTGGATTCTCCTTAACTCTATTTGCCAAAGTTATCTCATATCCCCTTTTTGCCCGCCTGATTTCCCTCTTAAGTATACTCCTACTACCTTTATAGTCTTCTAAGGATTCACTCGATCTATCCTGTCTATACCTGACATATGCTTCCTTCTTTTTCTTCATCAAACCCTCAATTTCTTTCATCATCCAGCATTCTCTATATCTACTAGCCTTTCCTTTCACCCTAACAGGAATATAGCGTTTCTAAAGGATTCCCATTTTCCAGCTCTCCTTTTACTGCGAACGTCTGCCCCCAATCAGCTTTTGCAAGTTCTTGCCTAATACCGTCAAAGTTGGCCTTTCTCCAATTTAGAACTTCCAACTTTTAGATCTGGTCTATCCTTTTCCATCATTATTTTAAAACTAATAGAATTATGGTCGCTGGCTCCAAAGTGCTCCCCCACTGACACCTCAGTCACCTGCCCTGCCTTATTTCCCAAGAGTGGGTCACGTTTTTCACCTTCTCTCATAGGTACATCCACATATGGGATCAAAAAATTGCTAAGTCTTTTGTTTAAGCTGCAAACCAATGCGTGGAATTGATTATCTGCTGAGTCTGGGATGGGTTATTCAAAAGTCTAAATAGGAACCATTAGCGCAATTTTAAGGGCCTTTGACATTTTTCATTTCACCTTGTTGGAAATATAGATGTGGAAAGGCTAATTTGGTTCAGCTGTCGTAACACTCACCGTCCACTCACTCTTCTTACACTTACCCCTCCAACTCACACTCACCCCTCACTCACTGCCCATTCACATTCATCCCTCACTCACTCACCATGCCCACTACTATCCACTCACACGCACCACTCTCACACTCATACTCACCACTCTCACACTGACCTTCCCACTGTCATTCACCCCCAACACCCTGCCCATTCATATGCACTCCTCTCAAACTTATCCCGCTCACTCACCCTGCCCACTCACACCCATCCTGCCCACTCACACACGCACCCTGCCCATTCACACTCACCCTGCCCACTCACACCCATCCAGCCCATTCATACTCACCCCGCCCACTCACATTCAGCCTCATTCTGCCTTTCATTCTATCCCAGCCATTTGCTCAATCTCTATCCGTCTCGTCACCTGGGTAACATATACTCACCCCTGCCCCATGTGAGAACACAGGGTCAAACAGATTGTCCACATAGTTTTCGAAGCTGCCTCGAGAGGTCTCTGATTTCAGTACAGAATCTGTGATGGGAAGAGTGACAGGATTGAAAGAGGGACCACAACTCACTGTTAACAATTCCTCATTCTCTGAACAAGGGGATAAGCTGCAGAGCAACAATTCAGTTCCCCAGCCTGACAGTGCCCTGAGTCATGTGATCCCATCCTCACTGGCTCAATCCTTACCCTCACCTTTGCCCAGGAGCTACTTATAGTTGATGGGCTGGTAAGGACAAGGAATATGGCTCAGAAGGTCAGAATTTAAAAGGTGTGATTTAAAGTCTTGTCATCAGAAAACACACATAGGAGAAAGTGAGGTCTGCAGACGCTGGAGATCAAAGCTGAAACTTTATTGCTGGAACAGCACAGCAGGTCAGGCAGCATCTAGGGAACAGAAGATTCGACGTTTCGGGCACATGCCATTCCTGAAGAAGGGCATGTGCCCGAAACGTCGAATCTTCTGTTCCCTAGATGCTGCCTGACCTGCTGTGCTGTTCCAGCAATAAAGTTTCAGCAGAAAACACACATAGCAGAACTGAAGGAAATGGATAGAATTGGTGCTAGAAAACACAACTGAGAGACGTATATGAATGTTAAAAATTCTCTCTCAATGTTAACTCATGGCACACGATAAATTCTAGCAGCAACACAGTGAAAACCCTTTTTCAGCTGTTCAATTGCCTCAGAGATAGAAGCCAGAAGCAACCAGCAGACAGTTCCAGTTTATTTCTCCTCTCATAGACTACAGGTTACACATTCAACACACCTTAAACCCTGGAAGGGATTTTGTACATGCACTACGTCATGTCCCACATGGATGCTGAAAGGACACAGCGCCAGCTCATCACTACCTCTCTTGACACAACCACTGACTGACTTCACTCTGCTGTTAAGGCATTTAACACTGGATGATCAGAAATTACCCTCAAATAAATATTGAGAAGAATAAGTCTTTTGTTACCTTCACAATCTCTATTCCCTGATCATCAGCTTCATTGCTAATGCAAGCCTGAAGGAGCCAGACCATTCACCCTTCAGTGAAGTATTTGAGAAGAGCCGGCCATTTGACCTATTGCTAAGATTGCTGACTATCCATCTGCAAAGTATCATCTGACTTTAGCTCTGCCTCATCTCATTTCCTGTTAAAACCCAATGTGCCTTGTTACCTTCAGACATGACAAGGTTCCAATTGTTTTCCCACCTTAATGCCTACATAAACATGTGTTTATGTAACATTCTGCTGCCTGCATGCTAATTTGCACCAAGTTCTGTTCCCCTTGGATCCCACTGCTCACTGATCTACATTGGTTCATGTTCAAACAATGCCTTAAATTTAAAATTCACCTCCTTGCTTTTAAATTTCTCCATTGGTTGATCCAACCTTTGTCTGTAAACTCCTCCAGCTATACAAGCCTTCAAAATACCTGTACTTCTCCAATATGAATTCCTGCAGCATTGGCAGCCTTAGTATGGATTGGCAGGGGGTGAGTTGGTGACGCTCTGTGTTATGTGTGCATTCATACCATCATTCTGCAACTGCTAGATGCTTCATGTTGGACCAAGGGCAAAATCATAGGCAGTTACAATTACATTATTTGTATGTGAGCCATCATTTTGACAGACTTTACTTACTACCATACGAATGCATATCAGACTGATCCTGGGATAAGAATGGCGGAGGAAGAGGAGGTGCCTGTATGTTGGGTGCTGGAGGAATTACTCCTTCACATTCCTCAGATAGTGACCTAGGCAAAACACAAAAAATGGTGCTCAACACAACAGCGAATTACAGCTCTCAGCACAACAGACATTGACTGTGCTCAAAACAATAATAGTGCTTAACACTGCAGACAATGATTGCGTTTGACGTAACAGATAAAGACATTGCTCAATGCAACAGACCATGACATATATTTGACATAACAATGACAGTGATTGAGAAAACAGATAATGACAATGTTTCACACAACAGAGAAAGACAGTGCTCAAAATAATAGGCAATTACACAATTTAACAGGATAGACAATAACAGTGTTCAACACAACAGGCAATGATAGTATTTGACAAAACAATGATGCCACTCGACACTACAGATAGTTACAGTGCTCAAGACAACAGACAATGACAGCATTTGACTAGGAGGAAGTGAGGACTGCAGATGGTGGAGATCAGAGTTAAAAAGTGTGGTGCTGAAAGAGCACAGTCGGTCAGGCAGTGTCCGAAGAGCTTATGCTCAAAACATCGATTCTCCTGCTCCTCAGATGCTGCCTGACTGGCTGTGCTTTTCCAGCATCACACTCTTTGACTATGACAGTATTTGAGACACCTGACAATAACAATGCATGGTACAACAGGTAATGACCATGGCAGTGTTTGATAGACAATGATAGTGCTCGATGCAAGTCTCAATAACAATGTTTGATATAACAAATAAAGACTGCTCAAAACAACAGACAATTACAGTACATAGATCAACAGGACAGATAATGACAGTGCTGGGCACAACAGACAATTGCAATGATTGGCCTAACAGTGTTTGACCAACAAATAAAGACAGTACTTAAAACAACAGAGAATTACACTGCACAACAGGACAGACAATAACTGAGCTAGACCTAACAGACTGCACAACAACCAATGACAGTGCTTAAGACAACAGACAGTAACATCACATATTACAACAAAATATGACAGTGTTTGACACAACAGGTAAAGACTGTGCTGGACACAACTGACAATGACAGCACTTGACACGACAGACAATGACGGTACTCAACAGCAGACCATACAGGATACAATAACAGCACTCGGCACAAAGACAACCGCAGTGCTCACCACAACAATGATGGTTTTTGACACAACAAACAATGACAGTCTTTGACACAACAGGCAACCGGAGACATGGGTGAATCAGGACAATGTTGTGAAGGTGAAAGTTGGCAGTCATTGTGAGAAGAGATATGGAGTTGGAAATTGAGTTCATGTTGGATAGAGAACTGCTTGATACAGTGGCAGAGAAAGTGATGGTATTGATGGTTTTAGTCTTCCCAGTGCTTCACTGAGGGAATCTGCATTTTATTAAAGACTGGATAAATGATTATAAGCAAAGTCAGACTTTCAAGGCAGAGATTATTTGGCTGAAAACCAAGCTCATTATGATTAAAGTGAAATAACTGCATGAAGGTCAGCCAGTTTGTAGGCAGTGCCCTGAACTGAAGGGATTCCAAATCCTCTGTTTATATTTTTTTTACCTGATAGCGGTCGTGATTATTTTTCCCCAGCACCCATGCCGTGTGTGTGCAGGTGTCTAATACAGTGAAAAACAACAAGTGTGTAAACCTTTATTTATATTCGACCACCAGGAAGAAAGGAAACACCCAAGTGGCTAGTGACAGGCAGTGCCCTTCTCAAAGGGCAATGCTGTGTGATCAAAGAGTGAAGGGGAGGGCAGGGATTAAATCAAAGTAGAGTTGGAGGGGGAAATAATACACTCCACTCCTTGAGGTAATCTCCTGTTTATTTTTTTTTCCCCAGGCTCTAACGTAACCGCGAAAGAGGGGCAGGCAATCACCTGTTTATTTTTTTTTCTTCCTTTTTTCCCCCACACTACCGCCTAACTGCAGTAATGCTTATTTTTTCCCCAGCACCCATGGAGTATGTATGTATGTGTGCAGGTGTGAGACACAGTGAAAGACACAAAGTGCACAAATCTTTATTTTTTTTTTTACAATTAACAAACCCGTGTAATCCCCTCTTTTTTTTTATTTTTAATTTTTTCCTGTCTATTTTTTTTAAATTTTTTTTTAAACCCCCACACTACCACCTAAGTGCGGTAGTGCTTATTTTTTCCCCCAGTACCCATGGTGTGTGTGTGCAGGTGTGAGACACAGTGGAAGACACAAAGTGCACCAATCTTTATTCAATTTCCACCACCAGGAAGATAGGAAAACACCTGGGTGGCCAGTGACAAACACTGCCCTTCACATCAAAGGGCAGTGCTGTGTGATCAAAACAGTGAAGGGGAGGGTAGGGACTAAATCAATATAGAGTTGGAGTGGGAAATAATACACTCCACTCCCTGCGGCGCCCACCTCTCCCTGAACAACTCCAGGGTGTTGGTGGACACCGCGTGCTCCTTCTCCAAGGACACCCGGGCTCTAACGTAACCACGGAAGAGGGGCAGGCAGTCGGCCCTAACGACACCCTCCACGGCCTGCTGCCTGGACCTGTTTATGGCCAGTTTGGCCAGGCCCAGGAGCAGACCCACGAGGAGGTCTTCAGACCTGGCCTCCTTCCTCCGTACCGAGTGCCCGAAGATCAGGAGCGTGGGACTGAAGTGCAGCCAAAAGCAGAGGAGGAGGTTTTTGAGAAAAATCAAAAAGGGAGTGCAAACACCCACACCCAATATGCACGTGGTCCACGGACTCCACAGTGCCACAGAACAAGCAGTTGGGCTGGGAGTCCGTGAACCACCGCAATCTGCAGTTGCAGGGGACTGCTGCGTGCAGCACCCTCCACCCCAGATCCCCGAGAGAAAGGGGAGTGGGGGGGGTGGGGAGTACTCCCGCGTAGAGAGCCCTCCACTGGGGGATCCCTACTGTCCGATGGCAAATGGGCACGCCAGGGTGTGTCCAGAGAGTGGATGAGGGAGAAGAGGTGGATGGTGTGCAGCAGCAGTCCATACAGGGCCCTCCTTTTTACCCCCAGAAGGGAACAAAATTAAAATTCCGGAGGCGGCTCTGGTTGTGGGGCACAGGCTCCCGGGGGAAGTATGGGACCTTGGGGCCAATGTGAAATTCCATCCTGGCTGGGGTGAGCGCGGACGGGATCCCACCGCACACCTGAGCGTCCTCCAACTGGTGCACTACGTCGGGTCCAAGCACTGCCGTTTTAAGGCGTCAGACGGTGGTGGCCACGTACCGGACGTCTACCGCTGCCCTGCTCGCTATATCCTGCAGCAGCGTCCAGCCCAGGCCCCCAGCAAGTCCCGACCCTGGTCACCCTCGCCGCCACGGCCCTCCCCTCCGACAGCCACTCGAACCCGCGAGTACGGAGGTGCGGATTCCTCAGCAACGGCTCCCTGACGACAGCCGCTACTCCAGCTGGAGGGTAGGCGCAGTGCGATTCGACCATGTTCCAAACAGTGATCAGGTCCTGGTAAAAGACAAGCAGCGTCTTGAGGGCGACCTCCAAACCGTCACAGTCGACAAACAGGAGCTGCGTGTCGTAGTTGAGGTTACGCACCTGGCAGAAAAAATACGTCGCCAGGGCGCACCACCAAGGAGGAGGCTCGACGTAAAGGTATCGCTGCAAGGTCTGAAGGCGGAACGTCGCAACCTGGGTGCGGACGCACACCAGCGACTGACCGCCCTCCTCAATAGGGAGACTCAGAACCTACACAGCGACCCAGTGCATCTTTTTGTCCCAGAAGAAGTCGACCAACGTTCTCTGGATGTCAGCAACAAAGCCAGGAGGAGGGACCAAAGTGACCAGCCGGTACCACAGCATGGCGGCCACCAGCTGGTTTATGACCAGCACTCGATTCCTGTAAGATAGCACTCGGAGCAGTCCTGTCCAGCGGCCTAGGCGAGCCGAGACTTTGGCCTCCAGCTCCTGCCAGTTGGCCGGCCAGGATTCCTCAGCCGGGCTGAGGTAGACCCCCAGGTAGAGGAGATGGGTGGTACTCCAGCTGAACCCCCGTAACTCCTCCGGCAGAGAGTCCACCTGCCACGGACCGACCAGTAGTCCGGAACATTTGGCCCAGTTGATCCTGGCGGAAGACGCTGCCAAGTACAGAGCCTGGCACTTGCACATCCTCCCAGGTCAGCCGGGTCGGTGAAAGTGAGGAGCACGTCGTCGGCGTAGGCCGAGAGGACCACCCCCGTGCCCGCGCCGCGCAGAACCAGCCCCGACAACCTCCTCCGCAAGAGGCGCAGGAAAGTCTCCACCTACAGGGAATACAGCTGGCCGGACAGGGGGCAGACTTGACGCACTCCTCTCCCGAAGCGAAGGGGCGCCGTCAGGGACCCGTTAACTTTAACCAGACACTCTGCGGCGGCGTACAAAAGTCGGATCCGGGCAATGAACTGCGTCCCGAACCGGAATGCCCGCAGAGTCCCGAGCAGGTATTCGTGATCGACCCTGCTGAACACTTTCTCCTGGTCGAGAGACAGGAAGGCGCTCGGCAGACCAGCCCGTCGACAGAAATGAATCAGGTCCCGGACCAGGTGGATGTTGTCGTGTATCCTCTGGCCCGGGACCGTGTAGGACTGGTCCGGGTGGATCATGTGGGCCAGCACAGAAGCCAGGCTGGAAGACAACACCCTGGCGAAGATTTTGTAATCCGTGCTGAGGAGGGAGACCGGACGCCAGTTCTTTAACGAAGGAAGGTCCCCCTTCTTTGGCAGCAGGACGATGACCGCCCTGTGCCAAGAAAGGGGCAGCTCTCCAGCATTTAGACACTCCCCCAGGACCTGTGCGTAGTCGCTCCCCAGGACATCCCAGAATGCCCCGAAGAACTCCACAGTCAGCCCGTCCAGCCCCGGGGACTTGCCCCTCGAGAGCCGGTCGAGGGCGCCGGTCAGCTCCTCTAAAGCGACGGGAGCGTCGAGCCTTCTGGCATCCTCTGGGCTGAGCTGCAGCAGGTCCTCCCACAGAACTCTGTGAGCATCCTCGCTGGACGGAACCGGAGAGAACAGAGCCGTGTAATAGTTTCGGACGTGGGCCCGATACCCTCCGGATCCAAGACGAGGGACCCGACGTCGGCCAGCAGCACAAGGAGCTGCTGACGGGTGCCGCGCATTTTTTCCAGCGAGTAGAGGAAGGGGGAGCCGCAGCCCAGGTCCTGGAGGAGCTGGATCAGTGACCTCACGTACGCGCCCCGACGAGCGGCAGGTCCCGGAGCGCGGACGACTTCTCTTCGTACATCCCGCGCAGGGCCGGGTCTGCGTCGGGCTGACCGAGGCATGACTTCAGGTCGAGCATCTCCCTCTCCAACTCCCCGATCCTGGATTTTTCGCCTCTTCATCGACCCCCTCATGTACTCCTGACAGAAGACGTGGCGTGAGCCTTGCCCACGTCCCACCATAGCCTCAGGGAGGGGAAGCTTCCCCGCTTCCTTCTCCAGCCGGCCCAGAAACGACAAAATGAGTCCCGGAACCGCTCGTCCTCCAGCAGCAGGTTGTTAAAGTGCCAGTACGCGGAGCCGAGCCTGGCGCCGAACGGAAGGAGTTCCGCCCACACCAGGTGATGGTCCGTGCACGACACCTGCCGCATGGAGGCTTCGGAAAACAGGAGGCGTATGCCCGCGAAACGTACAGGCGGTCGATTCTAGACGCTCCGACCCCAGGCCTCACGAAGGTGAAGGCGATGGAGTCGGGATGGAGATTCCGCCAGACGTCCACCAGGTCGAAGGACTTGACCAAGCCTCCCAACCTCCTCCCCGACGCGCGGTCAGTGCGGGCACCGCCGTGGTCCCTGCCCTCGAGGACGCAATTAAAATCTCCCCCGAGGACGACGCACTGGCCCTCGTCGATGGAAGCGAGATGAGCGGACACTTCTTGGAAGAAGCTCGCTTGCCTCGGCCCGGCCGGGGGAGCGTAGACGTTCACCAAGTGAAGCACCGCGCCCCCCAGCCGAACCGTCAGGTGAAGCAAACGGCCTGGCACCGGCTCCCTGACCCCCAAGATCTCCGGCTGAAAATGCGGGGCCAACAGGATAGCCACCCCGCCAGATCTGCGGGTGAGGTGACTCATGTAGACCCCCCCTCGCCACTCCAGGAGCCAGGTGGCTTCGTCTCCCGGGGTAGTGTGGGTTTCTTGCAGGAAGCACACCGCATACCTCCCGTCCCGAAGGACCGAGAGGGTCTGGAATCTGCGCTGCGACTCCCTGCTGCCGTTGATGTTGAGGCTGGCTATAGTTGTCTCCATGTCGGAAGCGTTGTGCAACCACCACCAGTACAATTAACAAACCCGTGTATATATTTACAGGGAGGACGAGGGAGGGGCACTGAAGTCCCTCGCCCTCACCAGGAGTGCTCCCAGGAAGTTCCTGACTCGCTTTCGCTCATTGACATCGAGCCCAGGCGCCTGGCGGGCAGCGAGGGCCGACCAGTAAACTTTCTCAAAAGAGCTCCAGCGGTCGAGCGCCAGTTGGGCTCTATCCCGGCGACTCCGAGTTTCCTCGACAAATTCCCGGAGTTCCTCGAGGGGGATGAGGGAGAGATCGGTGGGGGGCACCCGGGACTCAAAAAAGTCACTGCAGACGGAGTCCGCGTCGTCCCCGGTGTCCGCCACCGATCCCGAACCCTCCTCCGGGAGGTCGCCCTCGGTCACCGACCCCTCCCCCACCGAGAGAATGGGGGCTGGTCCGGCGCCGCCAACCGGCCTCAAACCCCCGGCGACCCCACCCCCAGGGTCACCGGCGGTACCTTCCTCGACGCACCCCTTCCCGGAACGCCCCGAGTTCGGGTCGTCGGGCGGCAGAGGCTCGGGGCCCCGCTCCTCTCCCGACACCGGGACGCCTGGCTCCTCGGGGAAAAGGTCATCCCCCAGGGCCAAGGCCCCCGGAAAAACAGTCTGGGAGGGAGGAGCGAGGATAACACCCTCCTCCCCTCCACCGCTCGACGACCCAGCAGAGGGTCCTCCGTCGTCGCCCGCACCACGGCCCTCGTGGTCATCGAGGTCCTCCCCAGGGGCCGGAGGAGTCAAGGCAGCAGGAGGCCCTGCTGTAGCCCCCAGGGGTTTGGGCGAGTCGGGCCGCGGTGCGGGACAGTCGAGGGGCACCGTTGGCTCGTCCCCCGGAGAGGGGCAGCGCCGCCGGCGCGCTGCAGGAGAGTCCCTCCCCTCCAAGGGCCGGTGCCTCTTCCCCAGAGAGACCGGGGGGGATTTCTGGGCCTTCCCCTCCCCGCCCGCCTCGGTGGTCATGGGGCCCGGGGTCCCTCCCCCCAGCCTTTCCCGGAATACGAATGGCTGGGGGAAGACAGGGGGCGTGGCCAGGGTGGGGAGGGCCAGCCGTGTCACTTCCTTCCCCACCCCCGGTTTATCAGGTGAGGGTGGGCGGGGCAGGGGCCTAGTTCCCTCTCCGGGGCCCGGAGACACGGCCGTTGCAGGAGGCGGAACAGCGGTGGCCTCCCCCAGGTTAGTGCCAGGGCGTGGCTGGGTTGGGCAGGGCTCGGGCTCGGGGGCCCCCGGGCCAGGTGTTAAAGCCCGAGGGGTTTCTCCATCGGGGTGGGGAGTGGGTGTAGTGTCATTGGGGTCAGGGTCAGGTACAGGTTCGGGGGTTTGAGGGTCAGGGGTCCCGCGCCGGGGCGACGCTGGCACGGCCGCAGGGGCATTGTCGTGCCGGGGCGGGGTAGGTCGTGGGCTAGGTTCCGGGGAAGGGGATAGGGTGGTCTCCCCATGGGCGGGCTTGACGCGTCGCGTCTTTCTCTGCGCCTTCTGGCCTGCCGGACGCCCACCCCCCTCCCTGCCAGAGGCTGGAGCATTGGGAGCCTCTGGCTTAGCCTCCGGTGCCGGGGCCTGTGGTGTTGACTTCGGGGGAGGGGGAGTGGGTGCGGCGGCACCACCGTCAGCCATTGGTGTGGGCTGGGCGGCTTTCTGGGCGGGGCAGTTTTTTCGTATGTGCCCTACCTCGCGGCACAGGTGGCACCGCACGCCGTCCGCCGTCCAGAAGGCGCGATAGGCCGCGCCCTCATGGAGGACAGTAAATGAGCCCTCGGTGACCTCCTCCCGGGCCAGGCAAATGAACACCTGGCGCCGGAAGGAGTAAACGTGTCGGAGGGCAGGGTCCTTCAGACCGAGCAGGAGCGGCTGGACACCCGACCGGATCTCCCCCAGGGTGTTGAGGTGGGGGAGGAGGAGCTCGCTGGCAATGAAGGGCGGGACGTTAGAGATCACGACCCTCTGGGCCGTAACCTCCAGAGGGTCGACGGGCAAATGTGTCCCGCCCACAGCGAGCCCCCTCTCCACGGCCAGGTGGACCGCCTGCTCGGTCCTCAGGAAAAATACGGCCTTCCCGTACATGCGGGCCGCAGCGACGATGGCCAGTGGGCCGACCACACTAGCCATGGCCTTGCTGCAGGCCTCGATGGTCATGTTGGGGTGGGGATAGGCCTTGACCCCCAGGCGTTTGGTCAGGTGCCTGAAGGGGGTCGACGTCGCAGCCGGGGTTGTGGGAGCCGGGCCCAAGGCAGCGGCTACCCCGGCGTAGGTGCGGCTGGGCCCGGCGACTTTGGGGCTCGCCATATTCTGCCGCTTTGTACTTCGGCCCCAGGCAGCGGTGGAGGTGGGCCCCTGGTAGCAGCAGTGGTGGAGGGGCCCGAGGCGAGTCGCCAGAGGCAAGTCCCAGGCAGCGACAGCGGTGGCAGAAGCGGACCTCGGGCGAGTCCAAGGTAAGCCCTCGGTCGCAGTGGTGGGGGCAGACCTGTTGGGGAGAGTCCCCGAGGCAAGTCCCAGGCAGTAGTGGTGGAGATGGGCCCAAGGCGAGTCCCAGGCAGCAGCGGTGGAGGCAGGCCTCTGGCGAGTCCTGGGAAGTCCCCTCGGTTGCAGTGGTGGGGGCAGACCTGTTGGAGAGAGTCCCCAAGGCAAGTCCCAGGCAGCCCCAAGCCGAGTCCCAGGCAGCAGTTGCGGAGGCAGGCCTCAGACCACAGCAGCAGCGGTGGAGGTCCCGCGAGGGGCCCCAAGGCAAGTCCCAGACTGTATTGGAGGCAGGCCCCAAGCAGCAACAGCCGAGACAGGTCCGGGCAGAGCCCCAGAGACCTGCGGTGGCGAGGCCTAGGCCGCAGCTCCAAGACCAGGAGCCAGACCAAAAAGGCTCCCACCTCCTGCCTTTCTCCTTCTTCTTCTTCTTCTTCTCCTTCTTCTTCTTCTTCTTCTCCTCCTCCTTTCTCCCTTCCTGTGTGAGGCAATAGCAGAGGAGAGTCCCAGCACACAGACAGTCACTCACTCCCGCCGGCGCACTGCAGGAGAGTCCCTCCCCTCCAAGGGCCAGTGTCTCTTCCCCAGAGAGACAGGGGGGAATTTATTTTTTTTTTTTTTTTTTTTTTTTTTTTTTTTTTCTTTTTTTTATTTTTTCTCTTTTTTTTTTTCTTTTTCTTTTCTTTTGGCCAGTGACAAACACTGCCCTTCACATCAAAGGACAGTGCTGTGTGATCAAAACAGTGAAGGGGAGGGTAGGGACTAAATCAAAATAGAATTGGAGGGAGAAATGATGCACTCCACTCCCTGCGGCGCCCACCTCTCCCTGAACAACTCCAGGGTGTTGGTCGACGCCGCGTGCTCCTTCTCCAAGGACACCCGGGCTCTAACGTAACCGCGGAAGAGGGGCAGGCAGTCGGCCCTAACGACCCCCTCCACGGCCCGCTGCCTGGACCTGTTGATGGCCAGTTTGGCCAGGCCCAGGAGCAGACCCACGAGGAGGTCTTCAGACCTGCCCTCCTTCCTCCGTACCGGGTGCCCAAAGATCAGGAGCGTGGGACTGAAGTGCAGCCAAAAACAGAGGAGAAGGTTTTTCAGAAAATCAAAAAGGGAGTGCAAACGCCCACACCCAATATACACGTGGTCCACGGACTCCACAGCGCCACAGAACAAGCAGTTGGGCTGGGAGTCCGTGAACCACCGCAATCTGCGGTTGCAGGGGACTGCTGCGTGCAGCACCCTCCACCCCAGATCCCCGAGAGAAAGGGGGAGGACTCCCGCGTAGAGAGCCCTCCACTGGGGATCCCCACCGCCCGGTGGCAAATGGGCACGCCAAGGCGTGTCCGGACGATGGATGAGGGAGAAGAGGTGGACGGTGTGCAGCAGCAGTCTGTACAGGGCTCTCCTGTTCACCTCCCTAAACGAAACAAAGTTAAAATTTCGGAGGCGGCTCAGGTTGTGGGGCACAGGCTCCCGCGGGAAGTACGGGACCTTGGGGCCAATGTGAAATTCCGTCCGGGCTGGGGTGAGCTCGGACGGGATCCCACCGCACGCCTGAGCGTCCTCCAACTGGTGTACTACGTCGGGTCCGAGCACCGCCGTTTTGAGGCGTCGGATGGCGGTGGCCACGTACTGGACGTCTACCGCCGCCCTGCCTGCTATGTCCTGCGGCAGCGTCCAGCCCAGGCCCCCGGCACCCAGCACGTCCCCGACCCTGGTCACCCTCGCCGCCGCGGCCCTCTCCTCCGACAGCCACTCGAACCCGCGAGTACGGAGGTGCGGATTCCTGAGCAACGGCTCCCTGACGACAGCCGCTACTCCAGCCGGAGGGTAGGCGCGACGCGATTCGACCATGTTCCAGACAGTGATCAGGTCCTGGTAAAAGACAGGCAGCGTCTTGAGGGCGACCTGCAAACCGTCACGGTCGACGAACAGGAGCTGCGTGTCGTAGTTGAGGTTACGCACCTGGCGGAAAAAATACGTCGCCAGGGCGCACCATCTAGGAGGAGGCTCGACGTAAAGGTATCGCCGCAAGGTCTGAAGGCGGAACGTCGCGACCTGGGTGCGGGCGCACACCAGCGACTGACCGCCCTCCTCAATAGGGAGACTCAGAGCCTGCGCGGCGACCCAGTGCATCTTTTTGTCCCAGAAGAAATCGACCAACGTTCTCTGGATGCCAGCGACAAAGCCAAGAGGAGGGACCAAAGTGACCAGCCGGTACCACAGCATGGCGGCCACCAGCTGGTTTATGACCAGCACTCGACTCCTGTAAGATAGCACTCGGAGCAGTCCTGTCCAGCGGCCTAGGCGAGCCGAGACTTTGGCCTCCAGCTCCTGCCAGTTGGCCGGCCAGGATTCCTCAGCCGGGCTGAGGTAGACCCCCAGGTAGAGGAGATGGGTGGTACTCCAGCTGAACCCCCGTAACTCCTCCGGCAGAGAGTCCACCCGCCACGGGCCGACCAGTAGTCCGGAACATTTGGCCCAGTTGATCCTGGCGGAAGACGCCGCCGAGTACACGGCCTGGCACTCGCGCATCCTCCCCAGGTCAGCCGGGTCGGTGAAAGTGAGGAGCACGTCGTCGGCGTAGGCCGAGAGGACCACCCCCGTGCCCGCGCCGCGCAGAACCAGCCCCGACAACCTCCTCCGCAAGAGGCGCAGGAAAGGCTCCACGCACAGGGAATACAGCTGGCCGGACAGGGGGCAGCCTTGACGCACTCCTCTCCCGAAGCGAAGGGGCGCCGTCAGGGACCCGTTAACTTTAACCAGACACTCTGCGGCGGCGTACAAAAGTCGGATCCGGGCGACGAACTGCGTCCCGAACCCGAATGCCCGCAGAGTCCCGAGCAGGTACTCGTGATCGACCCTGTCGAACGCCTTCTCCTGGTCGAGAGACAGGAAGGCGCTCGGCAGACCAGCCCGTCGACAGAAATGGATCAGGTCCCGGACCAGGTGGACGTTATCGTGTATCCTCCGGCCCGGGACCGTGTAGGACTGGTCCGGGTGGATCATGTGGGCCAGCACGGAGGCCAGGCGAGAAGACAACACCCTGGCGAAGATTTTGTAATCCGTGCCGAGGAGGGAGACCGGACGCCAGTTCTTTAAGGAACGAAGGTCCCCCTTCTTTGGCAGCAGGACGATGACCGCCCTGCGCCAAGAAAGGGGCAGCTGTCCGGCATTTAAACACTCCCCCAGGACCTGTGCGTAGTCGCTCCCCAGGACGTCCCAGAACGCCCTGAAGAACTCCACAGTCAGCCCGTCCAGCCCCGGGGTTTTGCCCCTCGAGAGCCGGTCGAGGGCGCCGGTCAGCTCCTCCAAAGTGACGGGAGCGTCGAGCCTTCCGGCGTCCTCCGGGCCGAGCTGCGGCAGGTCCTCCCACAGAACTCTGCGAGCATCCTCGCTGGACGGATCCGGAGAGAACAGGGCTGTGTAATAGTTTCGGACGTGGGCCCTGACGCCCTCCGGATCCGAGACGAGGGACCCGTCGTCGGCCAGCAGCACAAGGAGCTGCTGACGGGTGCCACGCCTTTTTTCCAGCGAGTAGAAGAAGGGGGAGCCGCGGTCCAGGTCCTGGAGGAGCTGGATCCGCGACCTCACGTACGCGCCCCGAGCCCCGACGAGCTGCAGGTCCCGGAGCGCGGCCTTCTTCTCTTCGTACACCCCGCGCAGGGCCGGGTCCGCGTCGGGCTGACCGAGGCGTGACTCCAGGTCGAGCAACTCCCTCTCCAACTCCCCGATCCTGGATTTCCGCCTCTTCGTCGACCCCCTCGCGTACTCCTGACAGAAGACGCGGACGTGAGCCTTGCCCACGTCCCACCATAGCCTCAGGGAGGGGAAGCTTCCCCGCTTCCTTCTCCAGCCGGCCCAGAAGCGACGAAACGAGTCCCGGAACCGCTCGTCCTCCAGCAGCAGGTTGTTAAAGTGCCAGTACGCGGAGCCGAGCCTGGCGCCGAACGGAAGGAGTTCCGCCCACACCAGGTGGTGGTCCGTGCACGACACCTGCCGCATGGAGGCCTTCGGGAAACAGGAGGCGTACGCCCGCGAAACGTACAGGCGGTCGATTCTGGACACTCCGACCCCAGGCCTCACGAAGGTGAAGGCGATGGAGTCGGGATGGAGATTCCGCCAGACGTCCACCAGGTCGAAGGACTTGACCAAGTCCCCCAACCTCTTCCCTGACGCGCGGTCAGTGCGGGCACCGCCGTGGTCCCTGCCCTCGAGGACGCAATTAAAATCTCCCCCGAGGACGACGCACTGGCCCTCGTCGATGGAAGCGAGATGAGCGGACACTTCTTGGAAGAAGCTCGCTTGCCTCGGCCCGGCCGGGGGAGCGTAGACGTTCACCAAGTGAAGCACCGCGCCCCCCAGCCGAACCGTCAGGTGAAGCAAACGGCCTGGCACTGGCTCCCTGACCCCCAAGATCTCCGGCTGAAAATGCGGGGCCAACAGGATAGCCACCCCGCCAGATCTGCGGGTGAGGTGACTCATGTAGACCCCCCCTCGCCACTCCAGGAGCCAGGTGGCTTCGTCTCCCGGGGTAGTGTGGGTTTCTTGCAGGAAGCACACCGCATACCTCCCGTCCCGAAGGACCGAGAGGGTCTGGAATCTGCGCTGCGACTCCCTGCTGCCGTTGATGTTGAGGCTGGCTATAGTTGTCTCCATGTCGGAAGCGTTGTGCAACCACCACCAGTACAATTAACAAACCCGTGTATATATTTACAGGGAGGACGAGGGAGGGGCACTGAAGTCCCTCGCCCTCACCAGGAGTGCTCCCAGGAAGTTCCTGACTCGCTTTCGCTCATTGACATCGAGCCCAGGCGCCTGGCGGGCAGCGAGGGCCGACCAGTAAACTTTCTCAAAAGAGCTCCAGCGGTCGAGCGCCAGTTGGGCTCTATCCCGGCGACTCCGAGTTTCCTCGACAAATTCCCGGAGTTCCTCGAGGGGGATGAGGGAGAGATCGGTGGGGGGCACCCGGGACTCAAAAAAGTCACTGCAGACGGAGTCCGCGTCGTCCCCGGTGTCCGCCACCGATCCCGAACCCTCCTCCGGGAGGTCGCCCTCGGTCACCGACCCCTCCCCCACCGAGAGAATGGGGGCTGGTCCGGCGCCGCCAACCGGCCTCAAACCCCCGGCGACCCCACCCCCAGGGTCACCGGCGGTACCTTCCTCGACGCACCCCTTCCCGGAACGCCCCGAGTTCGGGTCGTCGGGCGGCAGAGGCTCGGGGCCCCGCTCCTCTCCCGACACCGGGACGCCTGGCTCCTCGGGGAAAAGGTCATCCCCCAGGAAAAGGTCATCCCCCAGGGCCAAGGCCCCCGGAAAAACAGTCTGGGAGGGAGGAGCGAGGATAACACCCTCCTCCCCTCCACCGCTCGACGACCCAGCAGAGGGTCCTCCGTCGTCGCCCGCACCACGGCCCTCGTGGTCATCGAGGTCCTCCCCAGGGGCCGGAGGAGTCAAGGCAGCAGGAGGCCCTGCTGTAGCCCCCAGGGGTTTGGGCGAGTCGGGCCGCGGTGCGGGACAGTCGAGGGGCACCGTTGGCTCGTCCCCCGGAGAGGGGCAGCGCCGCCGGCGCGCTGCAGGAGAGTCCCTCCCCTCCAAGGGCCGGTGCCTCTTCCCCAGAGAGACCGGGGGGGATTTCTGGGCCTTCCCCTCCCCGCCCGCCTCGGTGGTCATGGGGCCCGGGGTCCCTCCCCCCAGCCTTTCCCGGAATACGAATGGCTGGGGGAAGACAGGGGGCGTGGCCAGGGTGGGGAGGGCCAGCCGTGTCACTTCCTTCCCCACCCCCGGTTTATCAGGTGAGGGTGGGCGGGGCAGGGGCCTAGTTCCCTCTCCGGGGCCCGGAGACACGGCCGTTGCAGGAGGCGGAACAGCGGTGGCCTCCCCCAGGTTAGTGCCAGGGCGTGGCTGGGTTGGGCAGGGCTCGGGCTCGGGGGCCCCCGGGCCAGGTGTTAAAGCCCGAGGGGTTTCTCCATCGGGGTGGGGAGTGGGTGTAGTGTCATTGGGGTCAGGGTCAGGTACAGGTTCGGGGGTTTGAGGGTCAGGGGTCCCGCGCCGGGGCGACGCTGGCACGGCCGCAGGGGCATTGTCGTGCCGGGGCGGGGTAGGTCGTGGGCTAGGTTCCGGGGAAGGGGATAGGGTGGTCTCCCCATGGGCGGGCTTGACGCGTCGCGTCTTTCTCTGCGCCTTCTGGCCTGCCGGACGCTCACCCCCCTCCCTGCCAGAGGCTGGAGCATTGGGAGCCTCTGGCTTAGCCTCCGGTGCCGGGGCCTGTGGTGTTGACTTCGGGGGAGGGGGAGTGGGTGCGGCGGCACCACCGTCAGCCATTGGTGTGGGCTGGGCGGCTTTCTGGGCGGGGCAGTTTTTTCGTATGTGCCCTACCTCGCGGCACAGGTGGCACCGCACGCCGTCCGCCGTCCAGAAGGCGCGATAGGCCGCGCCCTCATGGAGGACAGTAAATGAGCCCTCGGTGACCTCCTCCCGGGCCAGGCAAATGAACACCTGGCGCCGGAAGGAGTAAACGTGTCGGAGGGCAGGGTCCTTCAGACCGAGCAGGAGCGGCTGGACACCCGACCGGATCTCCCCCAGGGTGTTGAGGTGGGGGAGGAGGAGCTCGCTGGCAATGAAGGGCGGGACGTTAGAGATCACGACCCTCTGGGCCGTAACCTCCAGAGGGTCGACGGGCAAATGTGTCCCGCCCACAGCGAGCCCCCTCTCCACGGCCAGGTGGACCGCCTGCTCGGTCCTCAGGAAAAATACGGCCTTCCCGTACATGCGGGCCGCAGCGACGATGGCCAGTGGGCCGACCACACTAGCCATGGCCTTGCTGCAGGCCTCGATGGTCATGTTGGGGTGGGGATAGGCCTTGACCCCCAGGCGTTTGGTCAGGTGCCTGAAGGGGGTCGACGTCGCAGCCGGGGTTGTGGGAGCCGGGCCCAAGGCAGCGGCTACCCCGGCGTAGGTGCGGCTGGGCCCGGCGACTTTGGGGCTCGCCATATTCTGCCGCTTTGTACTTCGGCCCCAGGCAGCGGTGGAGGTGGGCCCCTGGTAGCAGCAGTGGTGGAGGGGCCCGAGGCGAGTCGCCAGAGGCAAGTCCCAGGCAGCGACAGCGGTGGCAGAAGCGGACCTCGGGCGAGTCCAAGGTAAGCCCTCGGTCGCAGTGGTGGGGGCAGACCTGTTGGGGAGAGTCCCCGAGGCAAGTCCCAGGCAGTAGTGGTGGAGATGGGCCCAAGGCGAGTCCCAGGCAGCAGCGGTGGAGGCAGGCCTCTGGCGAGTCCTGGGAAGTCCCCTCGGTTGCAGTGGTGGGGGCAGACCTGTTGGAGAGAGTCCCCAAGGCAAGTCCCAGGCAGCCCCAAGCCGAGTCCCAGGCAGCAGTTGCGGAGGCAGGCCTCAGACCACAGCAGCAGCGGTGGAGGTCCCGCGAGGGGCCCCAAGGCAAGTCCCAGACTGTATTGGAGGCAGGCCCCAAGCAGCAACAGCCGAGACAGGTCCGGGCAGAGCCCCAGAGACCTGCGGTGGCGAGGCCTAGGCCGCAGCTCCAAGACCAGGAGCCAGACCAAAAAGGCTCCCACCTCCTGCCTTTCTCCTTCTTCTTCTTCTTCTTCTCCTTCTTCTTCTTCTTCTTCTCCTCCTCCTTTCTCCCTTCCTGTGTGAGGCAATAGCAGAGGAGAGTCCCAGCACACAGACAGTCACTCACTCCCGCCGGCGCACTGCAGGAGAGTCCCTCCCCTCCAAGGGCCAGTGTCTCTTCCCCAGAGAGACAGGGGGGAATTTATGGGCCTTCCCCTCCCCGCCCGCCTTGGTGGTCATGGGGCCTGAGGTCCCTCCCCCCCCACCTTTCCCGGAATGCGATTGGCTGGGGGAAGACAGGTGGCGTGGCCAGGGTGGGGAGGGTCAGCCGTGTCACTTCCTGCCCCACCCCTGGTTTAGCAGGTGATGGCAGGCGGGGCAGGGGCCCATTCCCTCTCCGGGGCCCAGAGACACGGTCGCTGCAGGTGGTGGGGCAACGGTCGTTCCCCCAGGTTAGTGCCAGGGTGGGGCGGGGCTCAGGGGCCCCCGGGCCAGGTGTTACAGTGCCAAGGACAGGCGTTGAAGCCCCAGGGGTTTCTCTATCGGGGTGGGGAGTGGATGTGGGGTCAGTGGGACTAGGATCAGGTGCGGGTTTGGGGGTCAGGGTTCCCGCGCTGGGGTGACGCTGGCACGGCCGCAGGGGCATTGTTATGCCAGGGTGGGGGAGGTCGTGGGCTAGGTGTCGGGGAAGGGGATAGGGTGGTCTCCCCATGGGCGGGCCTGACACGTCGTGTCTTCTTCAGCGCCTTCTGGCCAGCCAGACGCTCATCCCCCTCCCTGCCAGAGGCTGGGGCATCGGAAGCCTCCGGCTTAGCCTCCACTGCCGGGGCTTGTGGTGTTGACTTCGGGGGAGGGGGATGGATGCGGCGGCACCACTAACAGTCGTTGGCACGGGCTGGGCAGTTTTTTCTAATGTGCCCCACCTCGCAGCACAGGTGGCACTGCACGCCGTCCGCAAGGCGCGGTAGGCCGCGCCCTCATGGATGAGGGTGAAAGAGCCCTCGGTGACGACCTCCCGGGCCAGGCAAATGAACACCAGGCGTCGGAAGGAGTAGATGTGTCGGAGGGCGGGGTCCTTAAGACCGAGCAGGAGCGGTTGGACCCCTGACCGGATCTCCCCCAAGGTGGTGAGGTGGGGGAGAAGGAGCTCGCTGGCAATGAAGGGCGGGATGTTGGAGATCACGACCCTCTGGGCCGTAACCTCCAGAGGGTCGACGGGCAAATGGGTCCCGCCCACATTTGAGCCCCCTCTCCACGGCCAGGTGGACCGCCTGCTCGGTCTTAAGGAAGAAGACGGCCTTCCCGTACATCCGGGCTGCAGCGACGATGGTCAATGGGCCGACCACACTAGCCATGGCCTTGCTGCAGGCCTCGATGGACATGTTGGGGTGGGGATAGGCCTTTACCCCCAGGCGTTTAGTCAGGTGCCTGAAGGAGGTTGCGGTTGCGGCCGGGGTTGGGACAGCCGAGCCTAAGGCAGCGGCTAGCCCGGCGTAGATGCGTCTGGGCCCCGCGACCTTCGGGCTCGCCATACTCTGCTGCTGGATATTGGTAGGCCCCAGGCAGCAGCGGTGGAGGTGGGCCTCTGGCAGCAGCAATGGTGGAGGTTGTGGGGCTGGGCCCCAAGGCCCAGTCACCCAAGGCGAGTCCCAGGCAGCGACAGTGGAGACCGGCCTCAGGCAACAGCAGCGGTGGAAGCAGGCCTCGGGCGAGTCCCAGGTAGGCCATCGGTTGCAGCGATGGGGGCAGACCTGTTGAGGAGGGTCCCCAAGGCAAATCCCAGACAGCCCCAAAATTGAGTCCCAGGCAGCAGTAGTGGTGGAGGGGCCCCAAGGCGAGTACCAGGCAGCGGTGATGGAAGTGGGCCTCTAACAGCAGTAGTGGTGGAGGTTGGGAGGGGCCCAAGGCGAGTCACAGGCAGCGGTGGTAGAGGTAGGCCTCAGGCAACAGCAGCAGTGGAGGCAGGCCTCTGGCAAGTCCTAGGCAGGTCTGTGGTCGCAGCAGTGGGGGGCAGGCCTGTTGGGGAGGGTCCCCAAGGCAAGTCCCAGGCAGCCCCAAAATGGAGTCCCAGACAGCAGCAGTGGTGGAGGTTTGGGGAGGGGCCCCAAGGCGAGTCCCAGGCAGCGGTGGTGGAGGCAGGCCTCTGGCAACAGCAGCAGTGGAGGCAGGCCTCTGGCAAGTCCTAGGCAGGCCCTTGGTTGCAGCAGGGTGGGGGGGTGGGGGCAGACCTGTTGGGGAGGGACCCCAAGGCAAGTCCCAGGCAGCCTCAAAATTGAGTCCCAGGCAGCAGCAGTGGAGGTGGGCCTCTAACAGCAGCAGTGGTGGAGGTCCTGGGAGGGGCCCCAAGGCAAGTCCCAGGCAGCAACAGCTGAGGCAGGTCCAGGTGGGGTCCCAGAGACCAGCAGTGGGAGTGGGCCCCAGATCAGCAGCAACACTCCCTTGACCTGGGTGAGGCCCAGGCTGCAGCTCCAGGAGTAGGCCCCAGACTCAAAAAGCTCTCACCTCCTCCTTCTTCCTTCTTCTGCTTCTGCCTCCTCCTCTTCTTCCTTCTTCTTTCCTCTCTCTCCCGATGTGGGGCAGCTAGTCCAGGGACAGTCCCCTTCAGGGAGGAGAGTCCTTGCACGTGTGCACACACACTCACGCTGATCCAACTCTCAAGATAGGAAAACACCCGAGTGGCCAGTGACAAGCACTGCCCTGCACATCAAAGGGCAGTGCTGTGTGATCAAACAATGAAAGGGAGGGCAGGGTTTAAATCAAAATAGAGTTGGAGGGGGAAATAATACACTCCACTCCCTGTGGTAATCCCCTGTTTATTTTTTTTTTAATTTAACCCCCACACTACCACCTAAGTGCGGTAGTGCTTATTTTATCCCCAGCACTGTCTGTGTCTGTGTGTGTGTGCGCGCGTGTGAGACACAGTGAAAGACACAAAGTGCACGAATCTTTAAATCCCCTGTTTATCCTGGTTATCCAGGGCTTCCTAATTGGCCCAGGTTAACAACCCTAATCAAGAATCTCATATTCAACAAGATTCACCTTGTTCCAATCACTACAAAGATAAAAGGTTGAAAATTTCATCTTCAAGTTCCCCCAATGACACAGAAAATTGAGATGATAACAAACAGAAAGATGAGGTGTAGAACAAGTGTCAGAAACAGAACATGAACGAAAATCAGGGAGAACACAGTGAGTACAGAGGAAAAGTGAAATAGAAAACAAAAAGTCAAGGACAGAATATGAGAAAGGTTTGGGGGTAAGCTAAAGGGTACCCCAAAATCTTTCATCTTTTATACTGGTGAATGGATCTTTTTCACACCAGGGAGAAGTATAGTGCTTGGAACGAGCTGTTAGGACTATTGTTTTACTCATTACATATACATGACCGAGAATTGAGTGTAGAGATTTGTGGTAAATAGTGTGTGGTGTGAGAAAGCAGAGACTGAAGAGATCACCTGGAACAGTGGCAGTGTGCTTGACAACTCATATGGTCAAGTTGGATTGTGAAGAAGTTGAGAATGGGCCTCACACTGGGAATAAAGCAGGGGGCTGAACAGGTTCAGTGGAGAGAGGAAAGAAATACAAAATCATACGGGCACAGAGTTAAAGAGGGGAGCAATTAGAACAATAACCAGAAACCTACTCATTGTCACAGGCTTCTAACTATTGTAAGGTAATAACTAAATCGCCACATTTAATCACAATCTAATATCACTGTATAAAGCTGATCAAGTATTGTGAATGGTAAAACCATAATTACTCAAAACCATAATTACTCAGAAGCTGAATGGACGGAGCCCATTTGCCATAATCAAGAGAGATTCTCGCTGAGTAACGATGATTAAACACATTTATAAAATGTCACATTTTATATAATTATATAATGCAAAAATTAATTTGGTATAGACTACAGTTCTGCAGGTGATGGAAGACCTGGCAACGTAATAGGCGGAGTTGGCCATTCAGCCCCTCACGCCTACTGTGCTATTCTAGATCAGAGCTGATCATCCACATTAATGCTATTTTCCCATGCAATCTCCATGTTCCCTTGGTTATAAGTTACTATAAGTCTATTAATCTCCTTCATAAGTAATGAGCAGAACAGTGACTGACAATTGGTTATCCATTCACGGGATATGGAACTTTCTGGCTCAGCCAGCATTTATTGCTCCTCACTTATTACTCAGAGGGCAGTTAAGATTCAACCACATCACTGTGGGTCTGGAGTCAGGTAAGATTCTATCCTCTTTCAGCTAAAGAAAGTCTGTCTGACAACATGGAATGGATTGAGCCAGTTGGTGGAACATTAAAGCAGGTATGCCCTTCAGTAACAAGTTATACCTCAGTCTATGGTCAAATAGGAGGTGAAACCCTTCATGAGACACAGGTAGTGTGATAAGATAAACTTCAGAACTTTAATAATTGTTCATAGGTTGAAAGAAGCAGCAATAACTCTGCCTGAAATAAGTTATTAAGAGGCAAAGACAAAAATATACAGGAATTGAAAGCAATTAGCCATAGCCATGTCTGGGAAAGGAAGGAGTCAAGGCTATACAAACAAAACTGTTTTGACACCTGTTTGGTAACTGGCTGTTTTATGCCACAAGGACAAATGATTGCCCCACAGAAGAATTTAAGGAATTAATCACAGGAAAACTGTGTCGTCAAATAGACAATCAATGGCAAATGTAACAAGGAATAAAGAAGCATATTTCTGATAAGAAGGCAAGCTTTAGACTTGCAATATTATTGATGCAAGAATCAAAAAGATCATCAATAATAGCCCACCACAAACTTGGGACAGAATGTTGAAGTATAACACCGCACAAGGATGAAACCCTGGTCATCAGAGACAGGCACTGTTGGTTAGAATTGTAACTAAATTCCACTGCTAATCAGGTAACAACTAAGTTGAGTTGTGAATGTAACTTGCTTATTTGAGAGGTCTTATTTTGGTTGCTACATGCAATAAAGTTTCAATAATTGTCAAATTTCTTAAGAAGTAGACAAATTAAAGGTGATTTATCCATAACAGTGGTGACATTGTAAATGGGTTCACTGTGAAATTTCCTCCCATACATGGACATACATGAATATCATGATTACATGTGCCCGTAAAAAACACTCCATTTTTTTAAAAAAACTATTTCTCTGATTCAACTTGTTCAGAGATGTTATTATACATCTCTGGAGCAGGTGGGACTTGAAAGCAAGCCTTCTAGTCCACAGGTAGGACCATCACCACTTTGCCGCATGAGGGCCCCAGTTCCAATGACCACTGAAAGTGAAGGGGAATTCTATCTCCCAGCTGGAGTTACTTACAGAAAGCAATTGACAGAACTGGGATGAGATCCTGTCGAATTCTCATTCACTCCTGGGTGGATGACGGATGTAGATGGCTGTGTTGGGAAAAAGCCAAGCTGTTCAACTTCAGCAATTAGATCCATGACAAAGTCACAGCCAAGCATGTCCCTCCATTCCTCTCCGTTGTGCATGGACACTGTCCAGCCTCTCTCCTCATTCTCCTGATTCCTGCAAACATCAATGACAGGTAATGGCTGAGTGCCCAAGTATAGCTTGATAGAGGAACACATGCACACTGGCCTCAGACTGCGTGAGAGGACAGAAAAGGGAAGTTTGCTCCCCAAATTCCACCCTTTGCACAGGCGATGAACTTTAACATGGGTATCAGCTAACATGTTAGTCCCACGCAAGCAGTTTTTGTGACTCATAAAGCATAATGTCTGATGGATGAAAATCTGCATTCTGAAAAATAGGTACAAAATAATTTAAACGATAACTGGACAATTGGACTGTATCATTCATGACTTAAATATAAAGGCATGATGCTACTTTAGATAAAGCTCTGGCTAGATCTCATCAGGAGCTCCATTCGCACCTTTCTCTCGACTGGGAGCAGGACAGATTCAACAGAAATGGATAAATGTGTTAGGTGCTTGGGATGATTAAAGGGATTAATTAGGGAGATCAAGACTATTTCCTCTGGTGTGGAATTGAAAATATATCAGTGTAAAATTTAAGCTAGGGAGAGAAGAGACTTCTGACAGAGGGACTGGAAAACTGTCTCTCTGTCCCCCAAAACATCTGTTGTGACAATTTTAAGAGTGAGACAAATAGACATTTGCTGGGATACCCAGCTGCCTATTAAAGATTACAGAATCAAGCCAAGCAAACAGATTGAATGGTGCTTTGTGAGCCTTTTCTTTGCTTCTAATACTCCTCCCACCATTTCAATGATTTCCATAGCTCTGAGCTCTGCTCATGTTCCATACAGCATTTGATCATCTCTGTATCTTCAAACCACAAACAGATGAAGTTGACCTTAATGGACAAGAGTCACATTGGATTTGAAATGTTAACTCTCTTTTGCTCTTCACTGAATAGGTTCTCCAGCAATTTCTGCTCTCATTGAAAAGGGATGATTTTATGAATAAGTGTTAGCAACGTCAGAACAAAAGGAGACCATTCAGGCCATATGACTGTTCACTCCTTTTCATTTGAACTTTATCTTAACCCTGTCTACCCCATCTTTGCTCCGTATCCCATCAAATAGCTCTAAATCTTGGTCCTGAAACTTCCAAGTGGGTTTTGGGTGTGCAACTCCAAATGTTCACCCCCCTTTGTGTGGAGGAGTGCTTTCTAATTTTGTTCCTGACGTCTTTGTTCTCATCTTTGGATTATACATAGTGCTTGATTTCTCCACTTCTCTGTGGAAACCCATGATCCATTTTCACATTTTACATGCCTCAATTAGACCAGCATTCAATCTTCTAAATCCTAACAAAAATATAAACCAAGAGTGTGTCCCTCATAATTTAAAAGTTTCAGGTGCACTATCACTCTAAGATAATCTAGAGTGTTTTCCCCTGGATGATAATTACTGTTTGGAAAACTGTGATCAGTTGTAATTTGCTGATGTACTGACAGACAGAAATCTTCATTTATTTATTGGGTATTGTAAAAGGTTTCATCATCTCTGGCAATGTGACTGTAAGTTCCTCAATAACCTTGCACACATTACTATATAGGGCAATGGAGACCCCCTTCATCATGGCTTGTGTTCTCTAATAGAAATTATCAAATCAAGGTTTTACATGAGTGTATACCATACATCAGCTGCCCTTGTCCTTCTAGATGGTAGTGGTCACGGGTTTGGAAGGTGCTGCCTCAGAAGCCTTAGTGCATTTCTGCAGTACATCTTGTAGATAACTACTAAACATTGGTGGTGGAAAGAGTGGATGTTTGTGGAGGTGATGCCAATCAAGCAGGCAGCTTTGAACTGGATAATGTCAAGATTCTTTGGAGCTGCTGTTGTCCAGGGTAATTGTGAGTATTCCCTCATTCTCCTGACTTATGCTTTGTTGACAGGATTTGGGGAGTCAGGAAGTGAGTTATTTGCCACAGGATTCCTAGTCTCTGACGTGAGTGGATGTTACTGGCTATCCCTAATGGGCTAGAGGGCAGTTAAGAGTAAGTCATATTGCTGTGCATCTGGAGTTACATGTACGTCAGACCAGGTGAGGATGGTAGACTTTCTTCCCTAAGTACATTAGTGAACCAGATGGGTTCTCCTGACAATCAACAATGGTTTCACAGTCATCAATAGATTCTTAATTCCAGATTTTGTGAAATTTGAATTTAGTAAATCTGTCATGGTGGGATTCAAATCTGGGTCCCCATGAACTTGCCATTTATGTTTGCACTCACTGAATGTCTGTCTGCACTGGCTATGTGTCTATCTAGTGCATTCAGGTGAGATTTTTGCATACATTACCACAATTTTAAAATCCAGTTAGCAAGCTCCTCGCCTGTTGTCCAGGACTCCACCTCCGCTGCAACTTTATCCTCTGGTGAAAGAAAATAAAATGAAATGAAAGGGATCTCTGGCTGAGCCCCTATACATAAACCTGGTAGTTATGGAACTATTTGGAGAGTCTTTTGAAAAGACTCTTTAACCATGTGGTTTCTTGGAAATTAAATCAAGAGTTAATGTTTTGGTTCTGAGGGTCACCGGACTTGAAACGTTAACTCTAATTTCTCTTCACAGATGCTGCCAGACCTGCTGAGCTTTTCCAGCAACTTTTGATTTTGATTCAACAGTTTACCATGTCTTGTGATTTACCTGCTATTTACAGAAATTCAAGTGATTTTGGTGAAAAGGAAATCAAAACTTCGACAAAGATCACAGAATACTGGAAAACCTTTCATTAAATAGATGATTGGGGCTTCTATACTGATTATTGTCCAACTAACCTTTGGACTTAGTTATCAGTTTTCATAGGCTTATGTAATCGGTAACAAAAAACCTCAGGAGCTACAAGTTTCTCTCTTGCTTCCCCTCCACCTTCCCCTCTCTCAGCAGAATGTTCTGGAAACCTGACAAAGTTTTTGAATACTGGTATTTCTGACGACCTTAGAATCCTTGAAGAGCTGGACTGTGGGCACTTTTTAATGAATCAGCTTCATTTCAATCTGAACTAAAAATCTTCTATCAGTCCACTGACCCCCAGGGCTGTGAGCAAGTCAATTTTGTCAATAAGAAAAGTGGATGGAAGTGAGGAGTAATCAAATTGTACAATTTATTTTCAGACCCTTAGCTCAAGGAGATGTTTTTCCTTTTGCCCATTTTTCTGCAATATTATCTCGCCAGAGTCTGTTGTCTTTTGTGAATGTGTCTGTGATTGAGATTAAAGTGATATGGTTCTAGTTCAAGATTATAAATTCATAGAATCGTGGAATTCCTACAGTTCAGAAGGAGATCATTTGGCTCATTGAGTCCATACTAATCCTCTGAAGAGCAGCCCATTCAGACTTACCATGGCTAATTAACACATACCTGAATATTACGGGCAATTTTGTTTTTAAGTACAGCCAATCCACCTAACCTGCACGACTCTGGACTATGGGAGGAAATCTGAGCACCTGGAGGAAACCCATACAGACATGTGGAAAACATGCAAATTCCACACAGACAGTCACCAAGGCTGGAATCAAACCTGGGCCTCTTGCACTGTGAGGCAGCAGTGCTAATCACTGAGCCACCATGCTGCCCCATTATAGCTTGGATGTTAACCATTATTTGCCAATTGTTTATAGAAGTGAGTTTGTTTCATAACAATTTAATTATTTCTTCAGGATCATTAAAGAAACCAAGTGAAAGTCATTTTGATTGTAGTCAGGAGTACAAAAGGGGGAGTCAATTGGCCATTTTGGTAACTAAATCAAGATATCTATGTTAATGGTATAGCTGGTGGAATTGCTAGTGCGTTCCTCCCATCCCAGTCATGACACCAGCCACTCAAACAAGTTGAGAAAATTCAAAATGCATATGGGATTCTGAGCTTTATAAGCAATGGCATACATTGAATAAGTCACAAGATAAGAATCATTGGTTAGGCTATTGTTAGACTATTATATCCAGTTTTCTGCCTTTCACGTTAGGACAGATATCAAGGACATAGGGAAGGATCAGAAGAAATTAATCAAAATGACAGCAGTTATGAAATGTTTTAGTTATGAAGCAAAACAACCAAAAACTTAAAGAAAAGGGGATAATTGGGGATATTGAAAATGTTGAGGGGTATAAGTAGGATAAATCAGGAAAAATGAAGCATTGCTAAAATAGCATGACTGTGTGATTACAGTGGAACAAGTTAAAATTGAAATTTCCCATTTTACAGGAATTACACATTTCTTTGATTACATGTTTATAACAGAAACATTAAAATAGATTGACAATGGAACTCAAAGTCCTGTGAATAGGATATGCATGTAGGTCAAAATTTCTCATGTAATTGTTTCCTATTCCATTATATCATCTGTACTGTTTACATTCAGGCAGTACTACTCCATAGAAAATCCAAAAATGTTTCGCACAAAATGAACCACTTTAGTTACTTTTTAAAAAATCATTCACAGGATGAGGGCATCAGTGACTACACCAGTATTTATTGCCCATCCTTAAGTGCCCAGAGGGCAGTTAGGTGTCAACTACATTGTTGTTGTAAGGATTGCAGTTTCCTTCCCTAAGGGACATTAATGAACCAGATGGGCTTTCCCCAACCATCGGCAATGGATTCATGGATATCATTAAACTCTGAATTCCAGATTTTTAATGAATGTAAAATTCCACCATCTGCCACAATGCGATTTGAACCCAGGAATCTAAATGTTACCTGGAACTCAAGGGTGATAATCTAGTGATAATAGCACTAAGCCATCACCTCCAATTGGCTGGATTGTTGGTTTGTAAAGCAGTGTGATGCCAACAGCATGGGTTCAATGCCCATCAATAGTTTGAGGTTACCATGAAGGACTCTCTTTCCCTCACCTGAGGTCTGGTGGCCCTCAGGTTAAATCACCCCCAGTCGCCTAATTTCAGCATTCCTTTTCATACTGCAAGATGTCAGATATGGCAATAAGATTAAAGATCAGTGAATGTTATAGGTGCTGTTGGTTAATGAGGAATTTCAGTTTGGACCATTCCATGCAGCACCTGGAATGGGACCCTCCGCATTCACCTGAATAATCAAAACAGACAGATGGGATCCTAGTTTAGCAACTTATCAACAGTATGTCAACTCCAACACTGTGGCACTGAACAGAAGGCAAGTGTAGCAATACTCAAGGTCTTAACATGAAGAAGATTGTGGTTTGGAGACATGGAAGAGATAGAAAGTTAACGTTCTTTCAAATGAACTACAAGTTGTGTGAATCAAGTCAATGACATGAATGTAGTCAGATAAATACCATTAAGCAGGTGGATGTCAAGAACCATCTGTCCTCGCCTGCGGTTGGCAGTCCATTCCAGCTGGGCTGGAGGGTAGGCCCTGCCTTGGGTCTGTTGCATGGCGCTGAGGGCTTTATGTTGACACAAGGGCCTGTATTCTTCCATGGTGTGGTCAGACACATATCTGTGTAAGCACAGGGCACAATTCTCTCTTTTATCCTGTTGAATATGTTAATTTTACTGCAAACAACATGCACAATCAGACAGCTATCATCCTTTCTCTTCGCAATTTAAGAAATAGTAATAGTAGGGAATGAAGCAATTTCCATGTAAGTAACTTCAAACACTTCCAGGACAGGTACAACATGGGGTTCGATACAAAGCAAAGCTGCCTGAATTGGGGGGGGGGAAACAATATTCAGGCAGGGAGATTTGCTAGAGTTACTCAACAGGGTTCAAACTAGTCTGGCAGGGGTTGGAACTCTAAGCAGCAGTGAGACAAGACACAAGGTTGAGCCTAGTACAGAAGTTAAAGACAGCAAGTTAAATAGACAAGGCAGACAAAAGGATGGGAGGGAACGAGGCAAGACTGATGAATTAAATTGCATTTATTTCAATACAAGAGGCCTGACAGTTAAGGCAGATGAACTCGGGGCATGGATGGGAACTCGGGACTGGGATATCATAGCTATTACAGAAACTTGGCTGACAGAAGGACAGGACTGGCAGCTCAATGTTCCAGGGTACAAACGCTACAGGAAGGAGCATTGATGCTATAAAATGGTATTTTTGATTAGGGAAAACATCACAGTGGTAGTTAGTGAAGCTACATTAGTGGAACTAAGAAATAAGAAGGTGGTGATGACTTTGAGGGCTTGGACTATAGTCCTCCAATAGTCAGTGGGAAATTGAGGAACAAATATGTAGGGAGATCACAGATGCCAATAAGAGTTGTAATGGTGGGGAATTTTAACTTTCCAAACATAAACAAGCACTGTCATACTATCAATAGCTTGGAGGGGGGAGGAATTTGTTAAGTATGTTCAGGAAAATACATTTTTCAATTCATATGCAGACAGCCCTATTGGAGAAGAGGCAAAACTCAACCTGCTCTTGTGAAATAAGGCAGGACAAGTGATTGAAGTATTAGTGGGAGAGTACTTTGGGACCAGTGACCATTATTCTCTTTGTTTTAGAATAGTTACGGAAAAGGTTAGGCCTGGTCGACAATTTAAAGTTCGAAATTGGGCAAGGCCAATTTTGATGGTATTAGACAAGACTTTTTAAATGTTGGTTGAGGGAGACTGTTCACAGGCAAATAGACAAGCAAAGTGAGATAACGAGAGTTCAGGGCCAGCACATTTCTGTTCATGTGCTGGCAGGAATGTTTACTGGATGTATTGGAGATATTAGTCTCTGGTCATGAAAAAGAAGGAGGCATACGTCAGGTATAGATAGCTGGGATCAAGTGAATCCCTTGAGGAGTATAGGGAATGTAGGAGTACACTGAAGAGGGAAATCAAGAGGGCAAAAAGGGAACATGGGATAACTTTGGCAGGAAGTGTAAAGAAGAATCCAAAGAGATTCTACAGTCATTAGGGCAGCACAGTGGTTCAGTTGTTAGCACTGCTGCCTCACAGCACCAGGGACCCAGGCTCGATTCCAGCCTTGGGTGACTGTCTGTGTGGAGTTTGCACATTCTCCCCATGTCTGCGTGGGTTTCCTCCTACAGTCCAAAGATATGCAGGCCAGGTGATTTGGCCATGCTAAATTGCCCGTAGTGTTAAGTGCATTAGTCAGAGGGAAAATGGATTTGGGTGGGTTACTCTTCGGAGGGTCGGTGTGGGCTTGTTGGGCTGAAGAGGCTGTTTCCACACTGTAGGTAATCTAATTCATATTAAGAGCAAAAGAATAACTAGGGAGAGAAAATGGCCCTTAAAGATCAACAAGGTTGCCTATGTGTTGAACCAAAGGAGATGGGTGAGATCCTGAATAAATATTTTGCGTTAGTATTTACCATGGAGAAAGACATGAAAGCTAGGGAATTTAGGAAGATAAATAGTGATATCTTGAAAAGTGTCCATATTTCAGAAGAGGAGATGCTGAGGGTAGATAAATCCCCAGGACCTTATCAAGTGTATTCCAAAACTTTGTGGAAAGCTAGGGAAGAAATTACGGGGCCTCTAGCTGAGTTATTTGAATCATTGACAGCCATAGGTGAGGTGCTGGAAGCCTGGAAGGTGACTAATGTTGTACTAATGTTGCAAGGATAAGCTAGAGAACTGCAGAGCCTAACATGAGTGATGGATAAGTTGTTGGAGTGCATTCTGAGAGGCAGAATCAATATGCATTTGATTAGGAATAGTCAACATGGCTATATGTGTTGGAAATCATGTTTCATGTACTTGATTGAGTTTTTTGAAAAGGTGATCAAGAAGATAGATGAAGGTGTAGCAGTAGATGTTGTCGAAATGGACTTTAGCAAGGCCTTCGACAAGACTCCACTGGTAGACTGATTACTAAGGTCAGATCACATGGGATCCAGGGAAAGCTAGCCAATTGGATACAAAGTTGGTTTGATGGTAGGAGACACAGGGTGGTGGTAGAGGTTTGTTGTTCAAACTGGAGGCCTGTGAGCAGCAGTATGCAGTGAGAATCTGTGTTGGCTCCACTGTTTTTTGTCATATATATATATATATATATACTTTGGATGAGAACATTGGTGGCATGGTTAATAATTTTGCAGATGATACAAAATTGTTGATATAGTGGACAGTGGAGACAGTTATCTAAGAATACAATGGGATCTTGATGAACTGGGCCAATGGGCCAAGGAATGGCAAATGGAGTTTAATTCACATTTTGGTAAGACAAATCAAGTCAGGATTTAGACAGTTAATATTAGGACCCTGAGGTATGTTGTTAAACAGAGAGACTTCAGGGTACAGGCACATAGTCCCTTGAAAGTAGTGTCACAGGTAGACAGGGTGGTGAAGAAGGCATTTGTACGCTTGCCTTCATTGATCAGAGTATTGAGTGCAGGATTTGGAAGTCATGTTATGGCTGTACAAGACATTGGACAGGTCTCTTTTGGAGTACTGCATATAATTCTGGTCACCCTGCTGTAGGAAGAATGTTATTGAAATAGAAAAGGTACAAAAAGATTTTCAAGTATGTTAGGCTAGAGAGGCTGGAACTTTCTTCCCTAGAGTGTAGGAGGCTTGAGGGGATGACCTTACAGAGGTTCATAAATCATGAGGGCTATAGATAAGGTGAACTGCCAAGGTCTTTTCCCCATGGTAGAATATTTCAAAACTAGAGGGCGTAGGTTTGAGGTGAGAGGACAAAGATTTAAAAGGGACCTGAGGGGTAACATTTTCAAACAGATGGTGGAATGTATATGGAACAAGCTGCTAGAGGAAGTGGTAGAGGTGTGGATAATTACAACATCTAAAAGACATTTGGACAGGTACATGGATAGGAAAGGTTTAGAGGGACATTGGCCAAATACAAGAAAGTAGAACTAGTTCAGTTTAGGAAACCTGGTCAGCGTGCACTAGTTGGACCAATGGGTCTGTTTCCATGCTGTAAGACTCTATCTGCACTGTGCCCACCAAATACTCGTAGGATAGGGACAGCATACCGTTAGATTCAGAGTAAGGTTCCCTCTATACAGTCCAAAACAAACACTCCCAAGACTGAGAATAAAGCTCCCTTTATACTGTACCCATCACAACATTCCCAGGACAGGGACAGCATGGGATTAGATACAGAATAAAGCTTCCTCTACACTATCTCTGTCAAACACTGCCATGACAGGGACAGCACAGAGTTACATACAGAATAAAGCTCTCTCTGCACCATCCTTTTTAAATACACCTAGGGCATTATAGGTCAAATGTAGTATATTGAGGAGCTCACTCCACTTAATACCACTCCCTGCCAAGGTCTTCCCTAACCCTGGAAGTGTTAGGGAATTATTTTCCCCCAAATACTGATGATTTAAGCCGTTGTTTTCCAATTGTCACCCGTCCACTTAAAGGGATACCCTTCCTCGACTGATCTATCATCCACAAATGTCATTGCAAAGTGAAAGAATGGGTCATCAGCAGTGCTAACAAGTGACTCTGTTAGTTTGGGTTCTGACAGGTTGGGAATTCTTTGATGAATGACTCACTTCATAATTCCCCTAATTTTGACAACCATCTACAGGCATAAGTTAGAAGTGTGATGGAATACTCCGTACCTGCCTGGATGCGTGCAACTTCAACATTATTCAAGAAGCTTGACACCATTCAAGACAAAGCAGTCCACTTGACTAGCACCACATCCACCACCTTAGACATTCACTTCCTTCCCCACCATTTCCAAGATTGCAGTAACTCACCAAGCCTCTTCTGACCAAACCTTCCAAACCTGTGATCTCTACCATCTAGATCGCAAGGCAGAAGATACATGGGAACACCACAATCTGCAAGTTTCTCTTCATGCTCCACACCATCCTGACTTGGAAATATATTGCTATTAGTCCTCTTTTGCTGTGTCAATCCTGTAACTCCCTTCCTAAGAGCACTGACGTTGTACTGCACCAGCTGGACTACAGCAGTCCAAGAAGGTGATGCACCACAATCTCTTCAAGGCAATTAGGGGTGGACAATAGGGACAGCGAGTGACGGCTATATCTGATTAAAGAATTAGAATAAACAATAGTAATCACGAATTAGAGGTTTTCTTTCTTTTGGTCTCAGGTCACTGGTTGAATTGAGCCCCTACTGTGACAGTTAAGTTGGCATATCCTGCAATTGACTCTGGAATCTTCCAGTTCTGTGTGGTTTAAAACATTGGATCATTTGTTTATAGGGATGCTGTCAAAGTAAGCTGGATGAATACCTGAGGAAGAATGGAATAGAAGAATGGTCTGATTGGGTTAGATGAGGTGATATAAGGCTGTAAAACGTATGAGAAGTCGACCAGTCAGCCCCATTGATTCTGCTCTGCCACTCAATGAGATCATGGCTGATCTGATAATGCTCAACTTCACTTTTGTGCCTTTTATCCATAATCTTCGATTCACCTACGGATTAAAAATCTGTCTATCTCTATAAACTTATGATCCAGCCTCAACACCCTTCTGTGGTAAAAGATTACACAGATTCACTACTCTCTGAAAGAAGAAAATCCTCCTTTTCTCTGTCTTAAATGTGCCATATTCTGAGATGCCTTCTGATCCTAGGCTCTTCTATGAGAGGAAACAGATCGTCAAGACCTCTAAGAAACCTATAGGATTCAATGAGGTTGTCTATTATTCTTCAAAATTCCAATGAGTCCAGGCTCAATCTACTCAACCTCTCCTCAGAAGACAGCTTCTCCATACCCGGTATCAGACCAGTGAATTTTCTGTGAACTGACTCCAATGCCAATGTATCTTCTTTCAGATAATAGGCCCAAAACTGTTCACAATATTCCAGCTGTTGCCTGACTAATGCCTTGTAAAAGTTTAGCAAAACCTTCTGATTTTCATATTGCATTCTCTTTGAAATAAAGGTCAACATTCCATATGCTTTCCCTATTACCCATTCCCCCTGAACTTGCTGGGGGAGGTTGGTATGGAGCATGGACTATTTGACCTGAATGTCCTATGTTGATACTATAAATACTAATTTTTTATGGTGTAAAACTTAGTCATGTTCAATCCAATCTCATAACTATACTGTCCAGAGGTTGCTAGTTATTCAGTCATGGTAATTTTGGTACCTGAGGTGAAAACTCATAATTCAGGTTCATTTTTCATCATAGCCTCTGGCACTCCCTCCCAGCCCAAATAAACATGTAAGGTTCGCTCACTTGAGTAGAGGCTTCTCAAGCTCGGGAGAAGGTCGTAAGCAGCTCAGGCAGGTGGCCATCAACAGGCAAGCTCGCTGCCAATTCTCCATGTCCGGATTCTTCCAGGTTTGGTTCACCACCTGGCAAAAGATCTCATTCCGGAGTGTGGGATTTGATATTCCTTTATGTGCAATAAAATTGCCAAGGAGGATTTCCTTCCTGTCATAGAGAAACTCAGCTTGCAGAAAGCGCAGAACCTAGCAAAAGAAAAGCAAAACTTCATTACTGTGTTCAGTGTGATGATATTGGAGTAATAGTCAGACCCTTACAGGCAGGACAACAGCATTATAAACACAGTCTATCTCCTACAATCAGACAAAGAAGCACTCTCACAGGTACAGTCTACAATGGCAAATGGCAGAGGAGACTATTACAAATTCAGACAGTTGCAGAGTTAAACCACTGCAGACAAAGTCAGAACACTGTTAATTTCATTAGAGTCAGACCATTACACATGGTTTCAGGACATTTGCTGACAGTGTTGCACTGTTACAGAAAATGTGGAGCTACAATCCCATAGGAAACCAGAGTAAAACAGAACATACAGATGGAAACACACTGTTATAAACAGTGAAAGGCATACTGTTAAAAACAGCAACACAATGCCACGGTGACTCAGTGGTTAGCACTGCTGCCTCACAGCATCACGGTTTGATTCCGGCCTCGGGTGACTGTGTGGAGTTCGCACATTCTCTCCATGTCTGTGTGGGTTTCCTCCCACAATCCAAAAGGTATGCAGGTTAGGTAAATAGGCAATGCTAAATTGCCCATAATGTTCAGCAAAGTGTAGGTTATGTGCATTGATCAGAGGGTAAATATAGGGTCTGGGTTACTCTTTGGAGGATCAGTGTGGACTTGTTGGGCCGAAGGGCCTGTTTCCATACTGTAGGGATTGTATGAATCTTTCTGACAAACAGAGATGACTGTAACTAGATACTGGTTGATGTTTGACGCTGTCACGCTCTACAACACTAACCAATGGAAATCTCTTGGTTCACAGCACTTTTAAAATTCAGAGTTTCAGATTTCTCACTGTGTTAAGAAATGCTTCCTAAAATCACTTCTGAATGGCCTGGCCTTTAATTCTAATAGGCGCTGGCTTGGACACCCTCAAAGGAAGCAACTGTTTCTCCCTATTTAGATTAGATTAGATTACTTACAGTGTAGAAACAGGCCCTTTGGCCCAACAAGTCCACACCGACCCGCAACCCACCCATTCCCCTACATTTACCCCTTTACCTAACACTACGGGCAATTTAGCATGGCCAATTCACCTGACCTGCACATCTTTGGACTGCGGGAGGAAACCGGAGCACCCGGATGAAACCCACGCAGACACGGGGAGAATGTGCAAACTCCACACAGACAGTCGCCTGAGTCGGGAATTGAACCGAGGTCTCTGGCGCTGTGAGGCAGCAGTGCTAACCACTGTGCCACCGTTCATGAATGTAAAATAATCAATTACATCACTCCTTAATAGCCAATTACCAATGGGTAATAAGTACCTAATCTGCAATACCTACATCCTTTGAATGAATAAAGAAAACTGTAATCTGTCACAATTGAACTAATGCCTGATTTTATTTTGCTGAAACTGCATTGCATTCTTGAGGTACAGTGCCTGCAAGTGAATGCAATACTTCAGACAGAATTTCTGAGTGAAGTTTTATTTTAATGGAAATGGGGATATGGGAATCACTGGGCCAGCAGTTATTGTCCATGCCTAATTGCCCTTGAGAAGGTGGTGATGGGCTGTCTTCTTGAACCATTGAAGTCCCGGTACTGTAGCTAGACCCACAATGTCATTAGTAATAGAATTCCAGGATTTTTACCCAGCCACCCATATGTGCCATATAAATCCAAGACAATGCCATTTCAGACAAGAACCTAACCACCGCTCCTTGATATTCAATGGTATCACCATCACTGGACCCCTTGCCACCAACGTCCTGGAGGTTGCCATTGGAAGAGTGAAGGACAGCCAATGTCTTACCACTTATTCAACAGTTAAAACAGGAAACTGCATAGGCCAATCAGTCTAATCCCATTGTTGGAAAACTGTTGGAAGCAATTCTGAGGGACAGAATTAATCTCCATTTGGAGAGGCAGGGATTAATCAAGAACAGTCAGCATGGTTTTGTTAAGGGGAGGTCATGTCTGATCAACTTGCTTGAGGGTGAAGGCAATGCATTTGATATGTTGACTTGGTCTTTAGCAAGAGTTTTGATTAGGTCCTACGTGGTAGACTGATAACAAAGGTAATCAGGGAAATATAGCCAATTGGATACAAAATTACCTGAGAGCAGAGGATGATGGGGTGTTTTGTCTCTGGAAGCCCTTGTCCAATGGGGTTTGCAGGGATGAGTGTTGAGCCTTTGCAATTTTCTGCTTACTAGGATGATGCCTGGGATGGAGAATTGTAGTTATGAAGAAAGATTGGACAGTCTGTGTTGTTTTCATTGGAGCAGGGGTGATTGAGAGGGGACATGTTTGAGATTTATAAAATTATGAGGGTCATAGATAGGCCATCTTCCTATGTGCCAGGTTCATACTAACCAATGGAGAGTTTTCTCCCAATACCATTCTTTCCAGTTCTGTTAGAGCTACTTGATGACATACTCAATCGTATGCAGCCATGATGTCAAGGGCTGTCACTCTCACTTCACCTCTGGAATTCAGCTCTTTTATTCATGTTTAAAACAAGGCTGTAATGAGGTTAAGGGCTGAATGGCCCTAGCAGAACCCAAACTAGGCACCACTGAGCAGGTTATTGTTGAGCAGGTGCTGCTTGATAGCACTGTTGATAACACTTTTTACTGATGATCGAGAGTAGACTGATAGGATAATAATTGGCTTGGTTGGATTTGTCCTCCCTTTTGTGTATAGGATATATCTGGGCAATTTTCCACATTGTCCTTGTTTTTGCTGTGTTGGTACTGCTTGGCCAGGAGAGCAGCAAGTTCTGTAGCACAGGTCTTCAATACTATTGCCAGAGTGCTGTCAATACTCAAGGCATTTGCAGTATCCAGTGCTCCCAATCATTTCTTGATATCACATGGAGTGAATCAAATTGGCAAAAGATTGGCATCTATGAGTTTTTAAAATTCATTTACAGGATAAGGGTGTCACTGGCTAGCAGCATTTATTACCCATTCCTAATTGCCCAGAGGGCAGTTAATGGTCAACTATATTGCTGTGGTTCTGGAATCACAGCAGTTTCCTTCCCTAAAGGACATTTGTGAACCAGATGGGTTTTTTGACAATTGATAATGGATTTATGATCATCATTAGACTCTTAATTCCAGATATTTGGGGCGAATTCAAATTCACCATCTGCCATAGTGGGGATTCAAACCTATGTTCCCCAGAACAGTATCTGGGTTTCTGAGTTAACAGGTCAGTGATAATACCACAAGGCATTGCCTTCCTTCATGGTACTGGTGACTGTCCCATCACTGAGGATGGGGATACTTGTGGAACCTCCTCCTCCAGTTAACTGTCCAACATCATTCATTCCTGGATGTGGTAGGACTGCATAGCTTAGATCTGACCCATTGGTTGTGGGATCGCTTAGCTCTGTCACTTGTTGCTTACGCTGTTTGATATGCAAGTAGACCTGTTTGGTAGCTTCCATCAAGTTTTTGACCTTGTGTTTAGAAATGTCTGTTGCATGCCTTTCTGTACTCTCAAACTAGCTTTGCTCCCTGACTTGATAGTCATGGTTGGGTGGGATGTAGGGTAGTCCATGAGCTTGCAGATTGTGTTGAAATTTGACTCTGCTGTTGCTGATGACCCACAGTACCACATGGATGTCCAGACTTGAGTTGTTAAATCTGTTTGAAGTTTATTCCATTTAGTATGGTGGTAGTGCCCCATTGTTATGGATCAGACCAGATCCCCTCAAAAATATTTTAAGAAGGTAGCCCAGACCCTAACTTCTTTTACTTTAAAGGCAGGTATGAGGTGGATATTCCAGATGTAATACAGCTGGTCAAACCACTCAGCTTTAAGCAAAACAGAATTTATTCAAACACTACAGTTGAAACACGAACAAAAGAAAATGGAATTTAGAATAACTTAACTATTGGAAAACTTAACTGAGCCAATTCAGCAACTTAGCCAAGGAACTGTTCCAATCCAGTAATATCATATAAACACACCCCTTGGCAAAAAGCTAAATTAAAACACTGATTCTTACAGGTAGGAGGGAACAACATCCAAAGAGATTTCCGAGCTGAAGCTGCAACCTTCCTGGGCTCCAGAATCTTGAGTGCCACAGCTAAACCAAACTAGACAAAATCTGAAATGGGAGAATTGGCCACCCTCCTGCCATTGTTAAACAAAGCTCTTCCCAGATCTTTAGCACCTCTGCCTTTACAACTTCTCTTAAAAAAAAGCCAAGGGCTCTTAATTCCAGATTTTTATTGAATTCAAATACCACCATCTGCTGCAGTGGGATCCAAACCTAGGTCCTTAGAACATTGTGGTAAAAACAATGACTGCAAATGCTGGAAACCAGATTCTGGAGTAGAGTGGTGCTGGAAAAGCACAGCATTTCAGGCAGCATCCAAGGAGCAGGAAAAAAAAAAATCGACGTTTCGGGCAAAAGCCCTCTATTCCCCTTATAACATTATGTCTGGATGACCGGATTAATAATTTAGTGACAATACCATTAGGCCATTGCCTCTCCTGAGGACTAAGATAAGGAGAAAATGAAAGGGTAGTGAATCTTTTGAATTCTCCTCTCAAGAGGGTTGTGGAACTCAGTACTTCAGTAAATTTAAAGTAAAGTTTGTTAGATTTCTGATTACCAATGAAATACAGGAATAGTGGATGGAGTGAAATGTTCAATCAGCTATGAATGTATTAAATGGAACAGCAGGCTCAATAGGCTGAATATCTTATTCTCGTTCCTATGCTCCGAACCTCTATCTCTTTGTCACCAGCTCCGTTCAGATGAAGGATAACATTCAATTAGCTTTTAGGATTGGTTTTTGTACCTGTCCATTAGCTTTTAATGACTTCTATACATTTACTCTGGATTCTCTCTGCTCCTCCACAGAATTGAGCTGTCAGCATTAATACTTGGAGTTATTTTTTCTTGGATCCAAGTCAGACGACTGCACTTCCCATATTGATATCCATTTGTTACCGTTTGGTCCACTCACTTAGTCTGTCCCTTGAGTAATCTTCTGTTCCCGGCTGCTTATCTTCCTGTTCCTTACAATTTAGTGTTATCTGCAAACTTGGACAAGTGACTGTCCATTCCTTCATCTAAGTCTCTATGGTATAATATAACAAAGCTAAAATCCTAATACAGATCCCTGGAGGACAACACATCCCTTCAAACTGATTACTAACTACGTATCCCTACTGCTTGTCCCCTATCTTCCAATAAAATAGTCATAACATTTCCTCCAATGGATTCCAAGATCTTGCAGCAAAACACATCCAATAATAATCTCATCACACTTCTGAGGCAGTGATCACTTTATCATTAACAGCTGCAATCAAGAAGCCCTCAAGTTAGGTTTTATTCTCAGCTGTGCAGGACTGTGTAACTTAATTGCACCTATGTTTCAACTCCAATTGAGTAATTTTAGCATATGATATCCTTTTACCAGTGTCAAGCTGTAAATCATTTGGAGGTAAATTATCACTTTAGACCTGCTCTGCTCACCTGTTGAATTAAGTTATGAGTTATGGGTTATTTATGAGTTTTGTATTATTGTATTTTATTTATTGCCACATATCTCAGAGGAAACAATGAAAAGTGCTTTGTCATCACAATCCAGCGCCAATTTGAGTTATAAGCAGAAGAAAAGGTTCAGAAATAGAGTTCATCTTATGTATAAAGGGTCTTGAAACACAGCTCCAGAGTTTTTGCAAGATCTCTGCAAGAAAATGAACTCCCCACGGTAATGGGATGATTAAGTGTTTGAAGTTCATTGTAGGAGAATAATGAAGAGAAGAATGAACTATCACAGTGTTCTGGTCATTGGAAAGGGGTGAGTTAATGAGTTTGTGAGTTCCTAACAGACAAAGAGCTTAGCAAATTGGTTGTAGACTGTACAAGCTGTTACGTACCAGTTTGAAGAGTTCCAGAGCTGCATGTTTCTCTGCTCCTTCCAGGTATGTGAGAGGCTGTTGTAGAGGTTGGTTCAATACCTGTAACTGAGGGACCTGCATAAGAACAAAATTCAACAGTAAGTTTATAAACAACATTCTGAGCATGTGAGGAGTTGCACTGCTTTCTTTATTTGCTTATATTTCTACAAATATCTGCTTTAAAGGGTGGTCTCTGGTAGAAGATTAAGATTACAGAAGCCAATTTCAATTGATCTTAGTCCTATCTTAACCCTATACTCCTTTGGAAAATAGCTCCCTTCTGGAAGTGTGGTAGTCGTGAATTTCTCTTCACTACGACGGGATGGTGGCACAGTGGTTAGCACTGCTACCTCACAGCGCCAGAGACCAGGGTTCAATTCCTGCCTCAGGCAACTGTCTGTGTGGAGTTTGCACATTCTCCCTGTGTCTGCATGGGTTCCCTCCAGGTGCTCTGGTTTCCTCCCACTGTCCAAAAGTGTGCAGGTTAGGTGAATTGGCTATGCTAAATTGCCATAGTGTTAGGTGAAGGTGTAAATGTAGGGGAATGGGTCTGGGTGAGTTGCTCTTCGGAGGGTCAGTGTGGACTTGTTGGGCTGAAGGGCCTGTTTCCACACTGTAAGTAATCTAATCTAATGATACTCATTTAATGAGCTAGTGAAGACACAATGGGCTGAATAGCCTCCTTCTGCACCATCAAACTTCTGCAATTCTGTAATTTGTGATTCTCTTAGCCCTATTTTAACTGGGAATGGTTACAAACACAAGTTATAGCATAGATACCAGACATGGAAAAAATGCAAAATGGATGAAATAGCCTGAGCTTGGAGTCAGGAAACTTAGACAGGGGTGTTTTGAATGTTAAGACAGTCATTGTTAATTTATAGGCAGGCTGAGCTCTTGAACAGTATCTGAAGTGTGGAAGATGCTTCTTATGGCCTTCAGATCCAACAGATGGATAACAAAAACAGAAATTGCTGGAAAAACTCAGCAGCTCTGGCAGCACCTGTGTGGAGAGAGTCAGAGTTAATGTTTGACGTTAACCCTTCAGAACACAACAGTTGGTTCTATATTGCTTCAGAATTGAAATGTGGATATATTTTGGGGGGGGTTGAGAAATGGCTCATGCTCTTCCTATGCTTGTCTTGGGGAGTTTGGAGAAATGAGTTTTGATTATTTCCTATTTTTATCTGCTTCAGGAATGAACACAGCAGCCAATAGTATATGGCATTGGCAAATGAATTGTACAAACATTTTCTTTTTGAACTATATTCATACTGAGATTAATTAATTCACAGGATGTGGGAGTCACGTGCAAGACCGGCATTGATACCCATCCTCAGTTGCTGAGAGAAGATGGTGGGGAATTGCCCTCTTAAAGAATATGGAATCCCATACAAGGCATTTTCAGAGAGAAGCCGGAGATGTGTTGCTGGAAAAGCGCAGCAGGTCAGGCAGCATCCAGGGAACAGGAGAATCGACGTTTCGGGCATAAACCCTTCTTCAGGGAGAAGAGAGAAGTTAAGCATCAGCAATTGGGTACACTAACGATGTTGTATAGTTGTAACAAAATACAAGGTGCTCAGATGTGGGCGGCACGGTGGCACAGTGGTTAGCACTGCTGCCTCACAGTGCCAGAGACCCGGGTTCAATTCCCGCCTCAGGCGACTGACTGTGTGGAGTTTGCACGTTCTCCCCGTGTCTGCGTGGGTTTCCTCCGGTTTCCTCCCACAGTCACAAAGATGTGCAGGTTCAGGTGAATTGGCCATACTAAATTGCCCATAGTGTTAGGTATGGGGTAAATGTAGGGGTATGGGAGGGTTTCGCTTCGGCGGGTCGGTGTGGACTTGTTGGGCCGAAGGGCCTGTTTCCACACTGCAATCTAATCTAATGACTTGTGGCCCTGCACAGCAAATGATCAGCAAATGTTCAAACCAACAAAACGATACATACTTCAATCCCACTCGATTGTGCTGTCAGTACCAGACATCTGCAAACCTGTCAGTACACTTAGTGTTCCCACCCTTTCCCATACCCTCCTTCAGCATCATTTACTATAAATGATGATATTCCTGAGTCCGACGAGCCAGAATCTTTAAGACACGCATCCTTTTCCATTGCTGCTTCATCAATGACTTTGATTCTGTTCTTCACTACTTCATTTCTCTCTCTCTTTCTTTCTTTATTCACTCATAGCATGGGACTGAATACAGAGTAAAGCTCTCCCTTTTCTTTCAAACTGAAAGCAAGGCCACCTCTATTCTTGCTGAAAGTAAACCTTCCTCTACACTGTCCCCATCAAATACTCCCAAGACACAAACAGCACAGGTTAGTCACAGAATTAAAGCTCCCTCCACATAGTCCCCATCAAACACTCCCAGGACAAGGTCAAAAATCACACAACACCAGGTTATAATCCAAAGGGTTTATTTGAAAACACTAGCTTTCAGAGAGCTGCTCCTTCATCAGGTGCTAGTGAGACAAGAAGATCTTAGACACAGAATTTATAAGGAAAAGACCTTTTCATTATGAATTCTGTGCCTAAGGTCTTCCTCTCCTACTAGCACCTGAAGAAGAAGCAGTGCCCCGAAAGCTAGTGTTTTCAAACATATGTCTTTGGTTGCGAATCCGATCATGTCAAATGGATCAGTCGGAATGACAGAGGCAATGAGGAATTTACAGGAGCTCAGGGGTGTGTTATAGATGGCAGTGAAAGGAAGGGAGAAAAGCCACAGATACAGTCAGATAGATGGGCTAACTCCAGGAAAGGTAAGAGAGGGAGGTGGGTAGTGTAGGAGTCTTCTGTGGCTATACCCATTTCAAACAAGTATGCTGTTTTGGAAAATGTAGGGAGTGATGGATTCTCGGGGGAACGTAGTATGAACAGCCAAGTTTCTGGCATCGAGACTGGCTGTAATGCAATGAGGGATACGGCCGGTTCCAAGAGATCGATTGTGTTAAGGGACTCTCTAGTCAGAGGCACAGACAAGACATTTATGTGGCCAGCAATGAAAATCAGAATGGTGTGTTACCTCCCTGGTGCCAGGGTCAAGGGTGTCTCCAAGAGGGTGCAGAATGTTTTCAAGGTAGAGAGGGACCTGCAGGAGGTCATTGTACACATTGGAACCAATGACATAGGAAGGGAAAAGAATGAAATTCTAAAGGGAGAACACAGAATGTCAGGCAGGAATTTGAAAAGGAGGTCTTTGAGGGTTAGGAGGACATAGCAGATGAATGTGTGGCTGAGGAGCTGGTGCATGGGGGAAGGGTTCACATTTTTGGGTCATTGGAACCTCTTCTGGGGTAAAAGTGACTTGTACAAGAAGGATGAATTGCATCTGAATTGGGAGGGGACTAATATACCGGCAGAGAGATTTGCTAGAACTGTTCGGGGGAGGGGGGAGGGGGTGAGAGAGCCTGGATAGAGGGAGATAGTGAGGAAATACATCAATCAGAAACTGGTACAGTTGAGACAGAAGTGAGTCAAACAGTCAGGGCAGGCTGGAATGAAGCAGAGAACAAGGTAAGACTGATAAATTAAATTGCATTTATTTCAATGCAAGAGGCCTGACAGGGAAGGCAGATGAACTCAGGGCATGGTTAGGAACATGGGACTGGGGTATCATAGCAATTACAGAAACATGGCTCAGGGATGGACAGGACTGGCAGCTTAATGTTCCATGATACATTGGAATGATAGAAAGGGAGACATTGGGAAGAAGGGGGAGTCGTGTTTTTGATAAGGGATAGTGTTGCACCTGTACGTATGGAGGATATTCCAGGAAATACTTTCAGAGAAGTTATTTGGGTGGAACTGAGAAATAAAAAAGGGATGATCACATTTTTTGGGAATGTATTAATAGTCAGTAGGAAATTGAGAAACAAATTTGTAAGGAGATTTCAGTTATCTGTAAGACTAATAGGGTGATTACAGAAGGGGATTTTAACTTTCCAAACATAGACTTGGGCTGCCAAGTGTTAAGGGTTTAATTGGAGAGGAATTTGTTAAGTGTGGACAAGAAAATTTTATGATTCAGTATGTGGATGTATCTACTAGAGAAGGTGCAAAACTTGACCTACTCTTGGGAAATAAGGCAGGGCAGATGACTGAAGTGCCAGTAGGGGAGCACTTTGGGGCCAGCAGCCATAATTCTATTAGTTTGAAAATACTGCTAGGAAAGGATAGATTGGATCTAAAAGTTGAAGTTCTAAATTGGAGAAAGGCCCATTTTGACCGTATAGGGCAAGAACTTTTAAAAGCTGATTGGGGGCAGGTAAAGGGAAGGCTGGAAAATGGGAAGCCTTTAGAAATGAGATAATGAGAGTCCAGAGATAGTGTATTCCTGTTTGAGTGAAAGGAAAGGTTGGTAGGTGTAGGGAATGCTGGATGACTAACGAAATTGAGAGTTTGGTTAAGAAAAAGGAGCGATCGAGTGAATTCTTAGAGTATAAAGGCAGTAGGAGTATACTTAAGAGGGAAATCAGGAGGGCAAGAAGGGGACATGAGGTAGTTTGGCAAATAGGATTAAGGAGAATCCAAAGGGTTTTTATAAATACATTAAGGACAAAACCGTAACTATGGACAGAATAGGGCCCCTCAAAGATCAGCAAGGCAGCCTTTGTGTGGAGCCGCAGGAGATGGGGCAGATAATAAATGGGTTTTTTGCATTAGTGTTTACTGTGAAGAAGGACATGGAAGATATAGAATGTAGGGAAGTAGATGGTGATGTCTTGAAAAATGTCCGTATTACAGTGGAGGAGGTGCTGATGTCTTGAAATGCATAAATCCCCAGGACTTGACCAGGTGTGCCCTTGAACTCTGTGGAAAATGAGGAAAGTGAATGCTGTGCCTCTTGCTGAGGTATTTGTATCATCGATAGTCACAGATGAGGTGCTGGAAGAGTGGAGGTTGGCTGACATGGTGCCACTGTTTAAGAAGGGTGGTAAGGACAAGCCCGGGAACTATAGACCGGTGAGCCTGATGTCGGTGGTGGGCAAGTTGTTGGAGGGAATCCTGAGGCGCAGGTTGTACATGGTATTTGGAAAGGCAAGGACTGGTTCAGGATAATCAACATGGCTTTGTGCGTGGGAAATCATGTCTAACGAACTTGATTGAGTTTTTTGAAGAAGGAACAAAGAGGATTGATGAGGGCAGAGTGGTGGATGTGATTTATATGGACTTCAGTAAGGCGTTCGACAAGGTTCCCCATGGGAGACTGGTTAGCATGATTAGATCTCTTGGAATACCGGGAGAACTGGCCATTTGGAAATAAAACTGGCTCAAAGGTAGAAGACAGAGGGTGGTGGTGGCATGATGCTTTTCAGACTTGAGGCCTGTGACCAATGGAGTGACACAAGGATCGGTGCTTGGTCTACTACTTTTTTGTCATTTATATAAATGATCTGGATGTAAACATTGGAGTTAAAGTTCGTAAGTTTGCAGATGACACCAAAATTAGAGGTGCAGTGGAAAGTGAAGAAGGTTACCTCAGAGTACAAAGGGATCTTGATCAGATGGGCTAGTGTGCTGAGGAGTGGCAGATGGAGTTTAATTTAGATAAATGCCGGGTGCTGCATTTTGGAAAAGCAAATCAGAGCAGGACTTATACACTTAATAAGTTTCTAAGGAGTGTTGCTGAACAAAGAGACCTTGGAGTGCAGGTGGATAGGATAGTGAAGAAGGCGTTTGGTATGCTTTCCTTTATTGGTCAGAGTATTGAGTACAGGAGTTAGGAGGTCATGTTGCAGCTGTTCAGAACATTGGTTAGACCACTGTTGGAATACTGTGTGTAGTTCTGGTCTCCTTCCTATCGGAAGGATGTTGTAAAACATGAAAGGGTTCAGAAAAGATTTGCAAGGATGTTGCCAGGGTTGATTAGATTAGATTAGATTAGATTAGATTACAGTGTGGAAACAGGCCCTTCGGCCCAACAAGTCCACACCGACCCGCCGAAGCGAACCCACCCATACCCCTACCCCTACATTTACCCCTTACCTAACACTACGGGCAATTTAGCATGGCCAATTCACCTGGCCCTGCACATCTTTGGACTGTGGGAGGAAACCGGAGCACCCGGAGGAAACCCACGCAGACACGGGGAGAACGTGCAAACTCCACACAGTCAGTCGCCTGAGGCGGGAATTGAACCCGGGTCTCTGGCGCTGCGAGGCAACAGTGCTAACCACTGTGCCACCGTGCCGCCCACTTGGGGAATATGAGCTACAGGGAGAGGTTGAACAGACTGGGGCTCTTTTCCCTGGAGTGTCGAAGGCTGAGGGGTGATGTTATAGAGGTTTATAAAATCATGAGGGGCATGGATAGGATAAATAAACAAAGTCTTTTCCCTGGGGTGGGGGATTCCAGAAGTATAAGGCATAGGTTTAGGATGAGAGAGGAAAGATATATAAGGGACCTAAGGGACAAAGTTTTCACGCAGAGGGTGGTGCATGTATGGAATAAGCTGCCAGAGGAAGTGGTGGAAGCTGGTACAATTGCAGCATTTAAAGGGCATCAGGATGAGTAAATGAATAGGAAGAGTTTAGAATGATATGGGCCAAGTGCTGGCAAATGGGACTAGATTAGGTTGGGATAGCTAGTCAGTATGGATGAGTTGGACCAGAGGGTCTGTTTCTGTGCTGTACATATCTATGACTCTAAAGAAACTTGTTGAACTATAACCTGGTGTCGTGGGATTTTTGACTTGTCCGCGCCAGTCCAACACTTACACCTGCACATCATGACTCCCAGGCCAGGTAAAGCATGGGGTTAGCTGCCTCAACACTGTCTGAACAACATTCCTTAACTCCAATACTATGGGAACATCATCACAACACAACATAATTTTCAAACCATTTTCCTCCTAGCATTTCCTTTCCCTGGAAAGATCAATTTACTGCTGGATCAGTGTTTGTTTTATCTGCAATCCAGCTAGAGTGGATTTATTGCTGTAATCCTGGTTGTACTGACTGCCATATACAGAGATGTATGAAGCATATTAGTAACCAGCAGGACGTGATCATCAAATACCCAATTGCGGTGTTAAACATTCCATGGTTTCCTTGCTCAGAAATCAAGATAAAATTTATTGCTCAATGAGTCTATGCCCTACCATAAACAGAATATTTCAGCCACTTTTATAAATCTTATTGAATTGTCGATTATGCATTAACTCTCAGAGTCATTCTGGCACAATAGAAGGCCACCCGGCCTATCAAGTCACCCCCTGCTATTCTCCTACAAAACAGAGATACTACTTTGGATATATAGATTCATACAACACAGAAATTTTGTGGATGGGAGCAAGGAGGGGGTCTCAACTCCCATTTGTGATGCATTAGGAGAGAGCTGTTGTAATCATTTGATTTGTTCAGCTTTACCTATTCATTGCACTTTCCTCCACAAACTATAGATCCATGCTTGAAATAACTCCACAGAAGCCAGCATCCCATCACCAAGAGACCTTTTCTTTACACATGGCGGAGAGTCTTTGACACTGATTCAGGTGGACTAAGCTTGGCCTTTTCTCTCTGGAGAGAAGGAGGAAGAGAGGTGACCTGATCGAGGTATACAAGGTAGTGAGAGGCATGGATAAAGTCAATAGCCAGAGACATTTCCCCAGGGCAGGATTGATTGGGACGAGGAGTCATAGTTTTAAGATATTAGGAGGAATGTATAGAGGAGACGTCAGAGGTAGGTTCTTTATGCAGAGAGTTGTGAATGCATGGAATGCGTTGCCAGCGGTGGGGTGGAAGCAGAGTCATTAGGGACAGTTAAGCAACTGCTGGACAGGCACATGGACAGCAGTGAGTTGAGGGGTGCGTAGATTAGGTCATTTTATTTTACATTAGGAGTAATCCTCGGCACAGCATTGTAGGCCAAAGGGCCTGTTCTGTGCTGTACTTTTCTATGTTCTATGATTCACATTCCTCAGAGCCAGCTCTCAGTAAGCAGAACCTCGAGACTCCCTACTGAGGCTATTAATTTGGTTATGTTCCATGAGGTCCACCTGGCTGACTTCATGACAATGCCCTCTGAGTCTGAGGGCATAGCTTGGTTCTTTTTTTTTGTAGCTCCTCCTGGGACGTATCACTGGTTCAGGTCCCTCCAACTCTGCCTTGATATGCATGGCATGTAACTCACCTCTTGCTCCTCAGGTGTTCTCGAAGAAATTAATTCTCCCCTTCAATGATTATACCATCTTCTTTTTGAGCTATACCTGTATTGCCTCAGTGGATGAGTCTTCCAGTATTATTCTGAGTGGAGATGTGACAGTGACCCTGATCAGGAATGCAACTCCTCCACCTCTTTTACCTTCCTTTCTATCTCGCCTCAAACAACAAAACTCTGAAACACTGAGCAGCCAGTCCTGTCCCTCTCTCAACCAAGTCTCTGTAATGGCCACAATATTATAGTCCTATGTACTGATCCAGGCTCTAAACTCATCTACCTTACCTATAATACTTTGCATTGAAATAAACACACTTCAGTCCATTAGTACCATCATGTTCATTTGCATGTCTCTGCCTGTCCTACCTTTCCATCTTAACAGTCCTAACATTTTCCTTCCACTTCCTGACTTATTGCTCTGCTTCCTAGCCATCTGCCACTTTAGTTTCAACTCTCCTGAATAGCACTAACAATGCTCTTTTGTTTCCTCATCACCATCAACTGTTTTAATTTTTCCAGGATCAGATCTTTTTAAGACCACAGTCTGATATTGTCAGTGGTGAGTGGAAGAGTGTTTAGAAAACTTAAAACCAGAACAGACCATTCCAATGGTGACACCATTGGTGGTGTATCTGCTACTTGGCCTTCTGGGTGGTATTTCAACTGAGATTTTGTGCACTCAGAATGAGAGCCCACTGCTGAATTTGACCTGAAGCTATCGGTGGCATGGCCTTGTCTTCTTTAAGTAATCCAGGGATTTGTGGTCCATTACTATTACAAATTTATGACTGCAAAGGTATTGGCAGAACTTTCTCACTCCAAAGATGACTGTCAAACTTTCGTTCTCTATCTAGGTATAATTGCGCCCTACATCAACCAAACTCCAGGAAGCAAGCACGATTGGGTGTTCCTCTTCATTGGGCCTTCTGTAAACCAAGACTACCCCAATATTGTACGGGTAGGCATCGCATGTTATCACCAGATCTCGCCTTGGATCAGAGTGTGCCAACACTCTACTTGATGATAGTGGCTTCCTCAATTCCCTAAAGGTTACTTCTTGGCTACAAGACCATTTCCAAGGCTCACACTCTTTAACTAGCAGGTGCAAGTGTGCCAGGATGGAGGCCTGGTTATACATGAACTTTCAGTAATCATCAATCCAAGGAAAGACCTAAGCTCCAGTGCAGATGTGGGAACTGGGACACCTTTGATCTCCCTCACTTTATCTTTCAACGGGTGTTACCTGGTCTTGTCAACTCTGTAGCTCTAGTCATCTGGGGTGCCTGGAACACACATCTTTCCCTTGTTCGGCATAGGCCACCTGGGAGAAACATCTAAGGACTATCTCTTAAGTTCTCTAAGTGCTCTTATTGGTCTTTCCTAGCCTGTCATTCAGATAAATGGCGACCTGGGTAAATCTTGTAAAATCTTCTCCATCATCCAATGAAAAATGACACTGGTCGATGTTACCCCAAATGGCAGACTTGAATGTTGGTATGAACCCTTATGGGTTTTAATTGTAGCATAGAGGGAATCCTCAACTAACCGTAACTGCCAGTATGTATGGCTCATGTTCAGCTTCATGATGAACAGACACCCCACTAGCTTTGTGTATAAGGCCTCTATGCGAGGAATTGATTATTTATCCAGCTATGAGAAGCAGAATATCATTTGCTTAAAATTCCCACAAAAGTGAACCAACTCATCGGGCTTCCAAATGTTTGACTAGTGCTACCCACTGTCGGCAAACTGCACTGGTTTGATGATTCCTTCACTTTCCAACCTCCTGATTTCTGTCTCTACTTTTGCCCCTAGGGCAAATAGCACTGGGCGGGCCTTGCAGAATTACAGAATTGCTTCCTGATCAACGTGCAAGGTGGCCTTGGCTCCTTTGACAGTCATTAGACCTTCCTGAAAAACGTCCAGGTATTTATAATTAGGACTTCACTCAGGCAGCCATTTTCTAATCAAAAAAATGTTGAACAAATCATTGTGAATCTTTTGCAACCAATTTCACTCCATCAGGCTTGGGTCCAAGCCTTTTACTATAAGCAGTAGTAACTGAACCAGGTGCTTCTCATATGGGACCAGAACCGAAGTTTTACGGTTAATCTGGAAAGGTTCCCCAATATAGTCCTCAGCCTGGCCAAGGTCTTACGCAAACCCTTAGGTTTGAGTCCAGAGCAAATTTTGTTAAAGACAGGTTTTGCAATCACTGATGCAGGTGCACTGATATTAACGTTCACTTGAACCATGTGATCACTTAACCAGCCATTTGGTTCAGCTTTGGGTGTTCAATTTAACTGTTTCAGGCCAGATGTACAAGAGCTTTCCAGGGTGTGCACTCTCCTAGATACCGGCCTGTGAGTTCTCTTACTCAGTTCAGGCCTAGAACATAGAACATAGAACATAGAAGAATACAGCGCAGTACAGGCCCTTTGGCCCTCGATGTTGCGCCGATCCAAGCCCACCTAACCTATACTAACCCACTATCCTCCATATACCTATCCAATGCCCGCTTAAATGCCCATAAAGAGGGAGAGTCCACCACTGCTACTGGCAGGGCATTCCATGAACTTACGACTCGCTGAGTGAAGAACCTACCCCTAACTTCAGTCCTATATCTACCCCCCCTTAATTTAAAGCTATGCCCCCTTGTAATACCCGACTCCATACGCGGGAAAAGGTTCACACTGTCAACCCTATCTAACCCCCTAATCATCTTGTACACCTCAATCAAGTCACCCCTAAACCTTCTTTTCTGTAATGAAAACAGCCCCAAGTGTTTTAGTCTTTCCTCATACGATCTTCCTTCCATACCAGGCAACATCCTGGTAAACCTCCTCTGCACCCGTTCCAGTGCCTCCACATCCTTCCTATAGTATGGCGACCAAAACTGCACACAATATTCCAGATGCGGCCGCACCAGAGTCTTATACAACTGCATCATGACCTCAGGACTCCGGAACTCAATTCCTCTACCAACAAAAGCCAATACGCCATATGCCTTCCTCACCGCACTATTTACCTGGGTGGCAACTTTCAGAGATCTGTGTACATGGACACCAAGATCCCTCTGCTCATCCACACTACCAAGTATCCGACCATTAGCCCAGTACCCCATCTTTTTGTTATTCTTCCCAAAGTGAATCACCTCACACTTAGCTACATTGAATTCCATTTGCCACCTTTCTGCCCAGCTCTGCAGCTTCTCTATATCCTGCTGTAACCTGCCACATCCTTCCTCACTGTCAACAACTCCTCCGACTTTCGTATCATCCGCAAACTTGCTCACCCAACCTTCTAACCCCTCTTCCAGGTCATTTATAAAAATGACAAACAGCAATGGTCCCAAAACAGATCCTTGCGGAACACTGCTAGTGACGGCACTCCATGAAGAAACTTTGCCATCAACTACTACCCTCTGTCTTCTGCCATCCAGCCAATTCCTAATCCAAACCTCCAACTCACCCTCAATGCCATATCTCCGTATTTTCTGCAGTAGCCTACCATGGGGAACCTTATCAAACGCCTTACTAAAATCCATATATACCACATCTACCGCTTTCCCCTCATCAACCTCCTTCGTCACCTTTTCAAAGAATTCAATAAGGTTTGTGAGGCACGACCTGTCCTTCACAAAACCATGCTGACTATCCTTGATCACATTATTCCTATCCAGATGTGCATAAATCCTATCCCTTACAATTCTCTCTAAGACTTTGCCCACAACAGAAGTGAGACTCACCGGCCTATAGTTACTAGGGTTATCCCTACTCCCCTTTTTGAACAAGGGAACCACATTTGCTATCCTCCAGTCTTCTGGCACTACTCCTGTAGACAAAGAGGACATAAAAATCAAGGCCAATGGCTCTGCAATCTCCTCCCTTGCTTCCCAGAGAATCCTAGGATAAATGCCATCAGGCCCAGGGGACTTATCTATTTTCACCTTTTCCAGGATTTCCAACACCTCTTCTCTACATACCTCAAAGCCATCCATTCTACTTATTTGTGACTCAGTATTCACATCGACGACAATGCCCTGTTCCTGAGTAAATACTGAAGAAAAGTATTCATTCAGTGTCTCCCCAATCTCTTCCGCCTCCACACGCAACTTCCCACTACTATCCTTGACTGGACCTATTCCTACCCTAGTCATTCTTTTATTCCTAACATACCTATAGGTTTTCCCTAATCCTATCGACTAAGGACCTTTCATGTCCCCTCCTTGCTGCTCTTAGCTCTCTCTTCAGGTCCTTCCTGGCTACCCTATAACTCTCAATCGCCCCAATTGAACCTTCACGTCTCATCTTGAGATAGGCCGCCCTCTTCCATTTAACAAGGGATTCCAATTCCTTATTAAACCACGGCTCCCTCGCACGACCCTTTCCTCCCTGCCTGACAGGTACATAATTATCAAGGACACTCAATAGTTGCTCCTTGAACAAGCTCCACATATCATTTACACTATTGCCTTGGAGTCTACTTTTCCAAGCCACACATCCTAAGTCATGCCTCACCGCATCATAATTTCCCTGACCCCAGCTATAACTCTTGCCCTGTAGTACACACTTATCCCTCTCCATCACGAGAGTAAAAATCACCGAATTATGGTCACTATCCCCAAAGTGCTCACCTACCTCTAATTCTAACACCTGGCCTGGTTCGTTACCCAGAACCAAATCCAGTATGGCCTCACCTCTTGTTGGCCTGTCTACATATTGTGTCAGGAAACTCTCCTGCACACATTGAACAAACACTGACCCATCTAACGAACTTGAGCTATAGCTTTCCCAATCAATATCAGGAAAGTTAAAGTCCCCCATAACAACCACCCTATTACTGTCACTCATCTCCTGAATCACCTTCCCTATCCTTTCTTCAATGATTCTAGGACTATTAGGAGGCCTGTAAAAGACTCCTAACAGGGTGATCTCACCTTTCCTATTACTAACCTCAGCCCAAACTACCTCAGATGGCAAGTCCTCATCCATCGTCCTTTCCACCACTGTAATACTATCTTTGACAAGCAATGCCACACCTCCCCCTCTTTTACCCCCACCTCTGACCCTACTAAAACATTTAAATCCTGGAACCTGCAACAGCCAATCCTGTCCCTGTTCTAGCCATGTCTCCGTAATAGCCACAACATCGAAGTCCCAGGTACCAACCCACGCTGCAAGTTCACCTACCTTATTTCGTATACTTCTTGCATTGAAGTATACACACTTCAAGCCACTTTCCTGTTTACAGACACCCTCCTTGGAAATTGATGCCATGTTCCTAACCTCCCTACACTCCAGGCCCTGCACCCTGAAGCTACAATCTGGGTTTCCATGCCCCTGCAGAGTTAGTTTAAACCCCCCCCAAGAGCACTAGCAAACCTCCCCCCAAGGATACTGGTGCCTAGTGGGATGCTTTTGCTGTCTTAAGTCCGCATACCGGCAGCAACTACAATAGCTTGCTGGTCCAGATCCTAAAGAAAATGTTAACTTTTTGCATGAGGCTTGGCTTTGTTTTGGAGTTTTGCTGCGGGCTGATCTAGAGTCCGTCTGTTCAGGCTATGTCCTAAATGCAATTGACTTCACTCAAATGGTGTCCACCAATTTCAGCCGGCCTGGCAAGGGTGTCCACTTCCATAGGCATATCTTCTAACTCAGATGCACCTCTTGCCGTATTTTCTAATGACAAAGCCCATGACAAAGTACCTGTTTGAAGTTGGGCCTCAGCTATAAGGCACTTTTGCACAGTTACATCATTAATCCCACGTACCAAATGGTCTCTCAGCATCTCATTCATGGTTAAGCCAAAGTCACATGTCTCTGCCAGTCATTAAAACCTCATGAAGAATCCCTGAAGGCAGAGAAGACCTGTGGTCTGCATGGTTTGCAACTCAGCCAGGATTCTAAAATGAGTAGCTATACTGATACTGGAAGCATGGGTTGTAATTTTCCAAAAATCCTTGGATTCTGGAGGAGTACCAGAAGATTGGTAAACTGCCAATGTGATACCACTATTCATAAAGGGAGAGAGGCAAAAACAATTAGCCTAACATCCATTGTTGGAAAAATTATGGAATCAATTGTTCAGAAAGTAATACCAGCATATTTGTAAAATCATAATCTAATCATGCAGATTCAGCATGGTTTCATGCTAAGGAAATCGTGTCTGATTAAATTTACTAAGAGTTTTTTGAAGAATAGATGGGGAACCAATAGATGTGTTGTATTTGGGCTTCCAGAATGTGATCAACGAGGTACATCAGAAAAGACCCCCAGTGGGGATCCACGGGGATCAGTGGTGGTACTAAAAATATCAACAACAAATGTTAATAAACTGTAGCCAAACTTGCAATGACATTAAAATAGGTGGAAAGACAAGTTGTGAGAGGGATACAGTTTCTGGAGATATATTGATAGGATAAGTAAGTGGGCAAAAAGTTGGTAAATGGAGTATCATTCAGAAAAATGTGATGTTGATCATTTTGAACGGGGAACAAAAAAACAGTACTATTTAAACAGAGAAAAATTGCAGTAAGCTGCAACACAAAGGGACTGGGGGGGGGGAGGGGAACTTGTACATGAAACACAGAAAGCTAGCACACAGGGGCAGCAGGTAATCAGGAAGGCTAATGGAATGTTGGCCCTTATTTCAAGAGGCTTGAAGAATAAAAGTAGGGAAGTCTTACTACAACAAAGTTCTGGTGAGACCACAGTTGAAGTACTGTGACAGTTGTGGTCCCTTTATTGAAAGAAGGATATAATTTCATTGGAATTTCAGTAAAGGTTCACTAGGATGATCGGTATGGAGGGACTGTCTTTTGATCAAAGGCTAACCGGTTAAGACTCTACTCTCTTGAGTTTAGAAGAATGAGAAGTGATCTCATTGAAAGATATAGGATTCTTAAAGGCTGACAGGCTTAAAGTTGAGAGGATATTTCCCCTCGTAAGAAAGTCTTGAACCAAAAGGCATAGTTTCAGAATAAATTGTTGCCAATTTAAGACTGAGATGAGGAGGAATTTCTTCCCTCAGAAGATAGTGTGCTTTCCGAACTACTTGCCAGAGAGCAGTGGGGGCAGAGTGCTTGTGTATATTCAAGGCTGAGATGAATAGACTATTGATCACTCGGAGCATCAAGGGTTACATGGAAAAGGCAGGCAAGTAATTTTGAGAAATATCAGATTAGCCATGTTCCTACTGAATGAGGGCAGACTCAAGAGACTGAATGGCCTACTCCTGTTTCTACTTCTTATGTTCTTAAATCCAATCTGTGCAGCAATCCCATCACTTGCATATTTTGTTCATATCTAATTCATGATCTAATGCCTCCACAGCGCAGATTACTGTGCCTCTAAATAATTTAACGTTCACAGTACACAGTTCAATCTGCATCACATTAATCACACCAGTTAGCCTGAATGTCTCTCAAATTTATTTAATAATAGCTTATCATCTGATGGACATTTACCTTTGACCTCTAGCCTACAGGTTTCTGTCAGAATCTTAGTTCAGTCTGGCTATTAACATTATAGGAGAAAGTGAGGTCTGCAGATGCTGGAGATCAGAGCTGAAAATGTGTTGCTGGAAAAGCGCAGCAGGTCAGGCAGCATCCAGGGAACAGGAGAATCGACATAAGCCCTTCTTCAGGAATGAGGAAAGTTTGTCCAGCAGGCTAAGATAAAAGGTAGGGAGGCGGGACTTGGGGGAGGGACGTTGGAAATGTGATAGGTGGAAAGAGGTCAAGGTGAAGGTGATAGGTCAGACTGGGGTGGGGGCGGAGAGGTCAGGAAGAAGATGTCCTTGGAGGGAGGTGAGGGGGGAGGTGTGGGCGCAAGTCTTGCACCTCCTGCGGTTGCAGGGGAAGATGCCGGGACTGGAGGTTGGGTTGGTGGGGGGTGTGGATCTGACAAGGGAGTCACATCTACTACAAACTGACCGACTCCCACAGCTACCTGGACTACACCTCCTCCCACCCTGCCCCCTGTAAAAACGCCATCCCATTCTCCCAATTCCTTCGTCTCCGCCGCATCTGCTCGCAGGAGGACCAGTTCCAAAAACGTACAATCCAGATGGCCTCCTTCTTCAAGGACCGCAATTTCCCCCCGGACGTGGTCGACGATGCCCTCCACCGCATCTCTTCCACTTCCCGCTCCTCTGCCCTTGAGCCACGCCCCTCCAACCGCCACCAGGACAGAACCCCACTGGTCCTCACCTACCACCCCACCAATCTCCACGTACAGTGCATCATCCGCCGTCATTTCCGCCACCTCCAAACAGACCCCACCACCAAGGATATATTTCCCTCCCCTCCCCTATCAGCATTCTGTAAAGACCACTCCCTCCGTGACTCCCTCTTCAGATCCACACCCCCCACCAACCCAACCTCCAGTCCCGGCACCTTTCCCTGCAACCGCAGGAGGTGCAAGACTTGCGCCCACACCTCCCCCCTCACCTTCTTCCAAGGCCCCAAAGGAAACTTCCATATCCGCCACAGATTCACCTGCACCTCCACACACATCATCTATTGCATCCTCTGCATCCGATGTGGCCTCCTCTATATTGGGGAGACAAGCCGTCTACTTGCAGAGCGTTTCAGAGAACACCTCTGGGATACCCGGACCAACCAACCCAACCACCCTGTGGCTCAACACTTCAATTCCCCCTCCCACTCCACCAAGGATATGCAGGTCTTTGGACTCCTCCATCGCCAGACCACAACAACACGACGGTTGGAGGAAGAGCGCCTCATCTTCCGCCTAGGAACCCTCCAACCACAAGGGATGAACTCGGATTTCACCAGTTTCATCATTTCCCCTCCCCCCACCTTGTCTCAGTCAAATCCATCGAATTCAGCACCGCCTTCCTAACCTGCAATCTTCTTCCTGACCTCTCCGCCCCCACCCCAGTCTGACCTATCACCCTCACCTTGACCTCTTTCCACCTATCACATTTCCGACACCCCTCCCCCTAGTCCCTCCTCCCTACCTTTTATCTTAGATTAGATTACATTACAGTGTGGAAACAGGCCCTTCGGCCCAACAAGTCAACACCGACCCGCCGAAGCACTACCCACCCATACCCCTAACCTAACACTATGGGCAATTTAGTATGGCCAAATCACCTGACCTGCACATCTTTGGACTGTGGGAGGAAACCGGAGCACCCGGAGGAAACCCATGCAGACACGGGGAGAACGTGCAAACTCCACACAGTCAATCGCCTGAGGCGGGAATTGAACCAGATTCTGGCGCTGTGAGGCAGCAGTGCTAACCACTGGGCCACCGTGCCGCCCACAAACTTAGCCTGCTGGACAAACTTTCCTCATTCCTGAAGAAGGGCTTATGCCCGAAACATCGATTCTCCTGTTCCCTGGATGCTGCCTGACCTGCTGCGCTTTTCCAGCAACACATTTTCAGCTATTAACATTATAGTCAGTGATATGTTAAATGTTTCTTTCATCTCTGTTAAACTCAAAATATTCTATCCTGCACATTATCTATCTTCATGCATCCTGCTTTGATTGCTGTCTTCTACTGCAGAATCTCCTGAAGAATGTAAGAAAAAAAAGAAATAGGAGCATGAGTAGGCATTCAGCCCCTCAAGCCTGCCTTGCAATTCAGACATCAGAAGTCCAACATCAGGGCCAACTGGGCACCCTGAGCCAGTGGATGATTTTACTCGAACTTGGCTTCCTTGGGCTAGTTTCTGATGCTGGTGATCCAGTCAGAAGGCTGGCAGTTCTGAAGCCGAGCACCACCATTAGACGAGGTTGGTACTTCACAGGCAGTGGGTGATGTCAGGGACATTGAGGTCAAAGACATCCTCTGAATATCACTAAACCAGAGTAGTTGAGGTGGAATGCCCAGCTGAATGTGACCGCACATGATATGGGTCATATTTCTCCTGCTTCCTCTCTATATCTTCTTACAGTACCTTAAAGTGCTGATTTATGAATTTACTGAAGGGGTAGTTGTTGACATCTGCAGGAAGAGAGTTGTTGATGATGGCCTTAACCTGTGGTGGAGACACCTCGGCAACTTGATTCTCAAAGGCAGGTGAATGTCCTGAAAAGCAATGTGAAAAGTTAATGAGTATTAATGATCAAAGTACCACAGTGAAATCAGCTAATATCAACTTGAACACATAGCGTGTTGTCAACTGTTACAGTTGTGGTAGGCTTAAGCCCACCACATATTGTTCTTTGAGTTATGTGCTTATCATTGTGTGGTATTCAAGAAGTTTGTTGTGTGAATTGTCTTTGTTCCTGGTGGGGGTGTGTTCTCATTGTCCTGCTAATATACACATTATCTCTCACAGGCAACTCGAAAGAATGTGTGGTGGGAGGAGCCTATCATAACCTGTGAACACTCCAAAGCACCTTCTAGTTGAAAGACAGCAATTACATTCTGACCCAGTTGTAAAGTAGGAAACATAACAACTATGGAAGTTAATTTGACAGTTATGGAGTTAACATGGTGTTGTAATATATGTACAGGATCATATTGTAGAGCTCCAGTAACAAATAATGGTAGTGCAATGTGATAGGCTAGTTAAATCACTGATAAATGAACTAACACTGAAGACGATGGTGGTTTAATATGATATGTTAAGTGAAATGCGGTGAACCAGTGTGGCAGAAGATGATTAGAAACATAAAGCAAGCCAGTATAATTGGTTCTGCTAACTTTTTTAGAATAGATTCCCTACAGTGTGGAAACAGGCCCTTCGGCCCAACCAGTCCACACCGACCCTCCAAAGAGTAACCCACCCAGACCCATTTCCCTCTGACTAATGCAACTAACACTATGGGCAATTTAGCATGGCCAATTCACCTGGCCTGCACATCTTTGGACTGTGGAAAGAAACCCACGCAGACACGGGAGAATGTGCAAACTCCACACAGTCACCCTGAGGCTGGAATTGAACCTGGGATCGTGAGGCAGCAGTGCTAACCACTGAGCCACCATGTCACCCATAATGCTATTAGATAAGCGGGGGAACTAAGACTGTATAAAACTGCAGAAAGACAAAGGACTAGTGGGCAAACAGGAAAGATACCTTCTGATTGCCACAGCTTTATTTTGCAAATTAAAGTTTAATTTCGTGACGGATTTTCTGCAAGTCCTGATAATTCTTTACAGAGTATTGGGTGATTTTCCACAACCCAACCAATTTGCTTACAGCAAGCACATCACAAGCAGAACTGTTAATTGAGGGGTGGATATTAGACAAGACACCGAGGAAAACTGCCCAGTTCTTTAATGAAACTAGCAGTGCAGCACTCCTTCAGTACTGACCATCTGACAGGACAGCAATCCCTCTGTACTATTCGGCTGACGTGCAGTGATCCCGCAGTATTGACCCTCTGACAATGCAACACTCCCTCAGTATTGACCCTCTGATAGTGTAGCACTCCCTCAGGAATGACCCTCTGCCTGTGCAGCAATCCCTCAGTACTGACCTTCCATCAGTGTGCTGTGCCCTCAGTTTCTATGATATGCTATGCGTCAAGTAGGTTCACATATCTAACATATAAACCACAACCAACATTTTGATGACAGCACATTGAACATGAAAAACTAGTTGTCACAGCCAGTTAGTGGCAGTACATAGTTGCTAAAGGTTGAAAAGATGAAGCATCATCCAAGTTATGAAAGTGTTTTTCCCTAACAGTCAGCCATCAGTTTGTTAAAATTCAGAGCTCACCTTACAACTGTAATGAAAACAAAAGGCTCCAACTTTGTACTGAAGCACAGTGGGGTACTCTACCTACCTTGCTTTCTAAGGAAAGAAAACATGAGAGGCTGTTTAAGTGGTTCTGAAAGTTCCAAAGCACTGCTAGAAAATACAGCTTCAAACCACTGTAAAAACATTTTCTATACTAAAGCTGTGCAAATTTAGTTTTACAAATTAACCTCCAAGATATCTTACTCAACAGAACTCTACTATTCATGGTATATGTTACATGGGCTAATATATATAGGAGGAGAAAGTGAGGACTGCAGATGCTGCAGATCAGAGCTGAAAATGTGTTGCTGGAAAAGCGCAGCAGGTCAGGCAGCATCCAAGGAACAGGAGAATCGACGTTTCGGGCATAAGCCCTTCTTCAGGAATGAGGAAAGTGTGTCCAGCAGGCTAAGATAAAAGGTAGGGAGGAGGGACTTGGGGGAGGGGCGTTGGAAATGAGATAGGTGGAAGGAGGTCAAGGTGAGGGTGATAGGCCGGGGTGGGATGGGGGCGGAGAGGTCAGGAAGAAGATTGCAGGTTAGGAAGCGGTGCTGAGTTCAAGGGATTTGACTGAGACAAGGTGGGGGGAGGGGAAATGAGGAAACTGGAAAAATCTGAGTTCATCCCTTGTGGTTGGAGGGTTCCTAGGCGGAAGATGAGGCGCTCTTCCTCCAACCGTCGTGTTGCTATGGTCTGGCGATGGAGGAGTCCAAGGACCTGCATGTCCTTGGTGGAGTGGGAGGGGGAGTTGAAGTGTTGAGCCACGGGGTGGTTGTGGTTGGTTGGTCTGGGTGTCCCAGAGGTGTTCTCTGAAACGTTCCGCAAGTAGGCGGCCTGTCTCCCCAATTATAGAGGAGGCCACATCGGGTGCAGCGGATGCAATAGATGATGTGTGTGGAGATGCAGGTGAATTTGTGGTGGATATGGAAGGATCCTTTGGGGGTTTGGAGGGAAGTAAAGGGGGAGGTGTGGGCTCAGGTTTTGCATTTCTTGTGGTTACAGGGGAAGGTGCCGGGAGTGGAGGTTGGGTTGGTGGGGGGTGTGGACCTGACGAGGGAGTCACTGAGGGAGTGGTCTTTTCGGAACGCTGATAGGGGAGGGGAGGGAAATATATCCCTGGTGGTGGGGTCCGTTTGGAGGTGGCGGAAATGAGGGCGGATGATGCGCTGTACATGGAGATTGGTGGGGTGGTAGGTGAGGACCAGTGGGGTTCTGTCCTGGTGGCGGTTGGAGGGGCCGGGCTTAAGGGCGGAGGAGCGGGAAGTGGAGGAGATGCGGTGGAGGGCATCGTCGACCACGTCTCGGGGGAAATTGCGGTCTTTTGAAGAAGGAGGCCATCTGGGTTGTACGGTATTAGAACTGGTCCTCCTGGGAGCAGATGCGGCGGAGACGAAGGAATTGGGAATATGGGATTGCGTTTTTACAGCGGGCAGGGTGGGAGGAGGTGTAGTCTAGGTAGCTGCGGGAGTCGGTCGGTTTATAATAAATGTCCGTGTTGATTCGGTCACCCGAGATAGAAATGGAAAGGTCTAGGAAGGGGAGGGAGGAGTCTGAGACGGTCCAGGTGAATTTGAGGTCGGGGTGGAAGGTGTTGGTAAAGTGGATGAACTGTTCAACCTCCTCGTTGGAGCACGAGGCAGCGCCAATACAGTCGTTGATGTAGCGGAGGAAAAGGTGGGGTTGGTGCCAGTGTAGCTGCAGAAGATGGACTGTTCCACATATCCTACGAAGAGGCAGGCATAGCTGGGGCCCATGCGGGTTCCCATGGCTACTCCTTTGGTTTGGAGGAAGTGGGAGGATTGGAAAGAGAAGTTGTTCAGGGTGAGGTCCAGTTCAGTCAGTCGAAGGAGGGTGTCAGTGGAAGGGTACTGGTTGGTACGGCGGGAAAGGAAGAAGCGGAGGGCTTTGAGTCCTTCGTGATGGGGGATGGAGGTGTACAGGGACTGGATGTCCATAGTGAAGATAAGGCGTTGGGGACCGGGGAAGCGAAAATCATGGAGGAGGTGGAGGACGTGGGTGGTGTCCCGAACTTAGGTGGGGAGTTCTTGGACTAAGGGGGACAGGACCGTGTCGAGGTATGCAGAGATGAGTTCGGTGGGGCAGGAGCAGGCGGAGACAATGGGTCGGCCGGGGCAGTCAGGTTTGTGGATTTTGGGCAGGAGGTAGAAGCGGGAGGTGCGGGGTTGTGGGACTATGAGGTTGGAGGCGGTGGGGGGATGGGAGATCCCCCAAGGTGATGAGGTTATGGACGGTCTGGGAGATGATGGTTTGGTGGTGGGGGGTGGGGTCATGGTCAAGGGGGCAGTAGGAGGAGGTATCTGCGAGCTGGCGTTTGGCCTCAGCGGTGTAAAGGTTGGTGCGCCAAACTACTACCGCGCCTCCCTTGTCTGCCGGTTTGATAGTGAGGTTGGGGTTGGAACGGAGGGAGTGGAGGGCTGCACGTTCCGAGGGTGAGAGGTTGGAGTGGGTGAGAAGGGTGGAGAGGTTGAGGCAGTCAATGTCACAGTGGCAGTTGGCTATGAAGAGATCGAGGGCGGGTAAGAGGCCAGCACGGGGTGTCCAGGTGGATGGGGTGTGTTGGAGGCGGGAGAAGGGGTCGTCAGAGGGTGGGCGAGAATCTTGGTTGAAGAAGTAGGCGCGGAGGCGAAGGCGGCGGAAGAATTGTTCGATGTCATGCCATGTGTTGAACTCGTTAATCCGAGAGCGTTAGGGACTGAAGGTGAGGCCTCTGCTGAGGACTGATCTTTCATCCTTAGAGAGGGGTAGGTCTGGAGGGATGGTGAAAACACGGCAGGGCTGGGAGCTAGGACCTGGTGTGGGGCTGGAGCTGGGAGTGGGGGTGGGGTTGGGCGTGGACGGAGATCGGTGTGGGGGTGGAGTTGGGCGTGGTGACGGAGATCGGCGTGGGGGCGGGGTTAGGCATGGTGTCAGAGATCGGCGTGGGGCGGAGACACATGCGGTGTTGTGGTCGTGCAGGTTAGTGATGTCACTGGGGGCGGAAGTGGCTGTGGCGACGACAGAGACAGTGTTATTCCCGATAGCCGCGGAGGCCACGAATCTGTCGGCGATGGTCTTCCAGGCGATCGCGGATGCGGTTGTCTGGGCAGCGATCGCGGAGGCTGCGAGGTCGGTGGGGGCGGAAGTGACGTCATGGTCTGCGGCGGCAGTTGTTGCCGCGGGCGCTGTAGCGGCCGCGTGGTTAATGGCGCCGGAGTGATTTTGGAGGCCGATGGAAGATTCTGGAACAGTTGAGGAACCCAGAGTGTGGGGGTAAGTACATGAAAGTTTTTGGTACTTACTGTCTTTAATTTCCGATATGGCTAGGAAGAACTGTTTGTTTAGTGCATGGATTCTTCTGTGGATGAAGAACAGTAGAGGTCTTTTGCAGGTCTGTGAGAGTGTTGTCCTGAGCTGGGGTAGGTCTAATTGCAGGGAATGTAGGTAGCGGCGCATGGCTGCAAGCGTGGAGCGGATGATCCGGAGGGAGGTCTGTTGCTGGAGGCTTCGGATTTGTAGGTACTGCTTGTCCTGGTTGGGTCCAAATTTTGTTGGTCGGAACATCGTACGGAGTCCGTGCGGGATCAGTCGGTTCCGTAGGCAGGTGCTGAGGAAGGAGATGTGGCTGTGGTAGCGAGTCTGTTTGAGAACATGGCTGAAGAGCTTCTGGGCAGAGGAGATGACCTGGGGTGTGTAGAAGGAAGAAGAGAGCTTCTTCAAGGAAGGCATCCTTGCAAGAGGATTCGCAGTAGGTTAAAATCTTCGAGGAGAAAGTGAAGACTGTTCGGAGGCCAATGGAAGATTCTAGAACAGTTGAGGAATCCAGAGTTTTCGGAGGCCGATGGAAGATTCTGAAATAGTTTCGGAGGCCGATGGAAGAACCCTCCAACCACAAGGATACGACGGTTGGAGGAAGAGCGCCTCATCTTCCGCCTAGGAACCCTCCAACCTCAAGGGATACCGCAAGAAATGCAAAACTTGCACCCACACCTCCCCCCTTACTTCCCCCCAAGGCCCCAAGGGACACTTCCATATCCACCACAAATTCATCTGCATCTCCACACACATCATCTATTGCATCCGCTGCACCCGATGTGGCCTCCTCTATATTGGGGAGACAGGCCGCCTACTTGCGGAACGTTTCAGAGAACACCTCTGGGACACTCGGACCAACCAACCCAACCACCCTGTGGCTCAACACTTCAACTCCCCCTCCCACTCCGCCAAGGACATGCAGGTCCTTGGACTCCTCCATCGCCAGACCATAGCAACACGACGGTTGGAGGAAGAGCACCTCATCTTCCGCCTAGAAACCCTCCAACCACAAGGGATGAACTCAGATTTCTCCAGTTTCCTCATTTCCCCTCCCCCCACCTTGTCTCAGTCAAATCCCTTGAACTCAGCACCGCCTTCCTAACCTGCAATCTTCTTCCTGACCTCTCCGCCCCCACCCCACCCCGGCCTATCACCCTCATCTTGACCTCCTTCCACCTATCGCATTTTCAACGCCCCTCCCCCAAGTCCCTCCTCCCTACCTTTTATCTTAGCCTGCTGGACACACTTTCCTCATTCCTGAAGAAGGGCTTATGCCCGAAACGTCGATTCTCCTGTTCCTTGGATGCTGCCTGACCTGCTGCGCTTTTCCAGCAAAACATTTTCAGCTAATATATATATATATATATATAAAACCACAAACAGCATTATTGCACAACTTCATTCCACCATCCTATTTACAATTAAAGGTCATCTGTTGAATTGTGGGTACCTGACATATAAAAAAAAAATGGAATGACTTAGATACAGATAAAATGACCAGGTACATGACAGATGCAGTTTAAACCAGAAAAGTGTGAAGTGTTGACTGTGGAATGAGGAGAGGTGAGATAAATTATTTTTTTCAGAGTGCAAAAACAGAGAGACCTTGGGCTTTACGTATACATAACTTAGGCTAGAAGGATAAATACATGAGACCCTTGGCTTTAGAAATAGAGGCATGGAGTATAAAAGCAGGAGTGTTATGTTCTTTAAATCACAGGCTAGGCCTTAGCTGGAGTATTACGTTCAATTCCGAGCACCATGTTGTGGGTAAAGATTCTCAAAGACCGTGGAGACAGCACACAGGAGATTTATTACAATGGTATCAGTGGTAGGAGAATTCGGTTATGTAGAGAGACTGGAGAAACTGAGCTTGTTCTGCAAGAGAAATCGTAAGACCATAAGATACAGGAGCAAATTAGGCCATTTGGCCCATCAAGTCTGCTCTGCCATTCAATCATGGCTGATATGTTTTTCAACCCCATAACTCTTGATTCCCTTACTAATCAGGAACTGATCTTCTACTGTCTTAAAGACACTCAATTAGTTGGCTCCATGGCCCTCTGTGGCAATGGGTTCCACAGATTAGCCACCCTTTGGGTATGATGGCTCAGTGATTAGCACAGCTGCCTCACAGTGCCAGAGACCTGGGTTTAAATCCACCCTTGGGCAACTGTCTGTGTGGAGTTTTCACATTCTTCCTATGCCTGCTTGGGATTCTCCCACAGTGCAAAGTTGGGCAAGTTAAATGGATTGGCCATGCTAAATTGCCTATAGATACCAGGGATGTGTAGGTTAGGTGGATTAGCCAGAGGGATTGCACGGTTGGGACAGGGAGTATGTCTGGATGGGATGCTCTTCAGGGGGTTGGTCTGGAATCTCTGGGCCAAATAGCCTGTTTCCACACTGTAGGGATTCTGTGATTCTCTGCTGAAGAAATTCCTCCTCCTCTCAGTTCTGAAGGGTCTTCCCTTCAACCTGAAACAGTGCCATTGAGTCCTAATCACTCCTATCCAGGCCTCTCAGAATACTTACGTATCAATGAAAACCACCAACACCCACACCATTTTTCTAGGTTCCACAATTATAGACCCAGAATCCTCAACCATTCCTCATATGTCAAGCTCTTCATCCCCAGAATCATTCTTATAAACCTCTTCTGGACCTCCACCAATCCAGCAAATGCTTGCTGAGATTTGGTGCCCAAAACTGCTCACAATATTCCAAATGTCGTCTCAGTAGTACATAGAGTCATAGAGATGTACAGCACAGAAACAGGTCCTTCGGTCCAACCCGTCCATGCCGACCAGAAATCGCAACCCAATCTAGTCCCACCTGCCAGCATCTGGCTCATATCCCTCCAAACCCTTCCTATTCATATACCCATCCAAATGCCTTTTAAATGGTAATTGTACTAGCCTCCACCACTTCCTCAGGCAGCTCATTCCATACACGCACCACCCTCTGTGTGGAAAAGTTGCCCCTTAGGACTCTTTTATCTCTGCTCTTGTATTCTAGCTCTCTTGAAATGAGTGCTGTCATTGCATCTGCCTTCCCAACTGCCAACTGAACCTGCATGTGAACTTTAGATAATTCTGAACTAGGACTCCAAATTCCTTTGTGTTTCATATTTCCTGGAGCCATTCCCTGTTTAGAAAACAGTCTATGACTCCAATCTCCTGAACAAAATGCATAACCTTCTCACGTGGTATTCCATCTGCCATTTCCTTGCCCACTGTCCTCGCCTATCTAAGTCCTTCTGCAGTCTCCCCCCTTCCTCAACACTACCTGCTATCCATCTACCTTTGTGTCATGTGCAAACTTAGCAATAATATCCTCAGCACTTTCATCCAGATCACTAGCATATAATGTGAATAATTGTGGTCCCCCACTGATCCCTGTGGAGCTCTACTCGTCACTTGCTGCCATCCTGAAAAATACCCCTAATCCCCACTCTCTGCTTTCTGTCAGTCAGCCAATCCTCTGTCCAGGCCAGTACCTTGCCCCTAACATGATCGGCTTTTATTTTCTTAGCAGCGTCCTGTGTTGCACCTTGTCAAAGGTCTTCTGAAAATGTAAGATAGATCACACCCATGGCTCTCCTTTGTCTACCTTCTCACGATTTCTCAGGCATGATCTCTCCTTGGGGTGAAGCCGTGCTGACTCAGCCCTATTTTACCACAGCACTGTCAAGTACTCTGCAATCACATGCTTAATAATCGGCTTTAAAATCTTACCAACAACTGAGGTCAGACAAATGGACCTTTAATGTTCTATCTTCTGCCTCCCTCCCTTCTTAAAGAGGTGTGTTACATTAGCCATTTTCCAGCCCTCTGGAATTCTCCCTGCCTCCAGTGATTCCTGGAAGATTACTACAATCTCCTCAGCTCTCTCCTTCAGAACGTTCTGGTATAGTCCATCTGGTTTGGGTGATTTATCCACCTGCAGACCTTGCAACTTCCCCAGAATCTTCTCTTCAGAGATAGCCATTACACTCACCTCGGCTCTGATCTGCTTGAAATTCTGGTACACTGCTGGTATCTTTCATTGAAAACTTACACAAAATATCTACTTAGTTTCTTTGCTCCCATTGTTAATTCTCCAGCTTCATTTTCTAGTCGTCCAAAGAGTACTCTTGCCTCCCTCGTACCCCTGTTAAGTATCTAAAAACTCTTGCAATCTTCTTTTATATTACAAGCTAGCATATGCTCATATTTCATCTTCTGTGCCCTTATTGCTTTTTATTTATCCTGTGCTGGCTTTTAAATGCTTCCCAATCCTCTGACTTCCTGTCAATCCTCACCAAAGTGTCTGCTTATCCTTTTGCTTTTATGCTATTCCTGACTGAATTTGTCTGCCTCATCCTCCCCTTAATCTATTTTTTCTTCCTTGCAATTAATTTCTGCTCAGCATCCCAAATTACCCCCAGAAACTCCTGCCCTTGCTGCTCCACCATCTTTCTCCTAGGGTCCCATTCCAATCAACTCTGGCCACTCCTCCCTCATGTCTTTACAGTTATTTTCACTCAACACCATTACGTCTGATTCAAGTTTCTTTCTCTCAAAATGCAGGGTGATTCTCTCAAAATGCAGGATATTATGATTAGATTAGATTCCCTCCAGTATGGAAACAGGCCCTTCGGCCTAACAAGTCTACACTGCCTCTCCGAAGAGTAACCCACCCAGACTCCTTCTCCTATCCTATATTTACTCCTGACTAATGCATCTAACACTATGGACAATTTAGCATGGTCAATTCACCTGGCCTGCTCATCTATGGATTGCGGGAGGAAACCGAAGCACCCGAAAGAAACCCACACAGACACAGGGAGAATGTGCGAACTCCACACAGACAGTCGCCTGAGGCGGGAATAGAACCCTGGGTCCCTGGTGCCATGTGGCAGCAGTGCTAACCACTGAGACACCGTGCCACCCTATGGTCACTGCTCCCCACTGCTTCACCTTCAGCTTATGAATCAAGTCTGCCTCATAATTACACATCAACAATAGCAGAATTGCCTGTTCCCTCAAGTGTTCTATCACAAGCTGCTCCAATAAAAAAGCCATCTTGTCGATATTCCACAAAATCCTTTCCTTGACATCCCATCCAAACTAATTTCCCAGTCCTCCTACATATTAAAGCTCCCCATGATTATTGTAATCGGGCCTTTCTGCCCCAAATTGTGCTAAGAGGCCTGCACACAACTCCCATCAGGGCCTTTTTTCCTTTGCGGTTCCTCAGCTTTACCCACACAGATTCTAAGCCTTCCAATTCCATATCACTTGTTGCTCTCATTTAACTTCATATCTAACTAACAAGGCAGCCCTGCCCATCTGCCCATCCTTTCGCTAGAATGTGTATCCTTGGATGTTTAGTTCCTAGCCCTGATACCCGTGATAGCCACAATAACATATCTGCCAATTTCAATCTGTACAGCAAGCTACTTTACCTTGTTTCATATACTGTGGGCATTTAAGTACGACACCCTCAGTCCTGTGTTGACTGCTCTCCTCCTCATAGTTTCCCCCTCATCTGCTGTGTTTGACGTTAGTTTTCTGACCCTTTCCATACTCGTTGTCCTATTACTTACAGTCATTGAGCTGTACAGCATGGAAACAAACCCTTTGGTCCAACATGTCAATCCTGACCAGATATCTTAAATTAATCTAGTCCCACTTGCCAGCATTTGGCCCATACCCCTCTAAACTCTTCTTACCCATCAGATGCTTTTTAAATGTTGTAATTGTACAAGTCTTCACCACTTCCTATAGCAGTTCATACCACCCTCTGCTTAAATAGGTTGCCCCCCTAGGTTCCTTTTAAATCTTCCCCTCTTACTTTAAACCTACGTCCTCTAGTTTTGGACTTCCCTACCCTGAGAAACAGACCTTGACTATTCATCCTAACCACGCTTTTCATGATTTTATAAACCTTGAATAAGGTCACCGCTCAGCCTCCGACGCTCCAGAGAAAATATCTGCAGCGGATTCAGCCTCTCCCCATAGCACAAACCCTTCAACCCTAGCAACATCTGTGTAAATTTTTTCTGAACCCTTTCAAATTTAGCAACATCTTTCCTATAGCAAGGAGACCAGAATTGAACGCAGTATTCCACAGTGGTCTAACTGGTGTCCTGTACAGCCACAACATGACCTCCAAACTCCTATACTCAATGCACTGATCAATAACGGCAAGTGTACCAAAAGCCGCCTTCACCATCCTGTCGACCTGCAACTCCACTTTCAAAGAATTATAAATCTGCACTCCAAGGTCTCTCTGGATGGCAACACTCCCCAGGACCTTACCATTAAGAACAAAGAACAAAATGTTCCAGCACAGGAACAGGCCCTTCAGCCCTCCAAGCCTGCGCTGATCCAGATGCTCTATCTAAACCTATCACCTATTTTCTAAGGATCCGTATCCCTCCATTCCCGGTCCATTCGTGTATCTGTCTAGATACATCTTAAAATGATGCTATTGTTCCCGTCCCTACCACCTCCGCTGGCAATGCATTCCTGGCACCCGTCACTCTCTGCATGAAGAGCTTTCCACACATATCTCCCTTAAACTTCTTCCATTTCACCTTAAACTCGTGACCCCTAGTAATTGAGTCCCCCACTCTGGGGGAAAAAGCTTCTAGCTATCCACCCTGTCTATACCTCTCATGATTTTGTAGACCTTAACCTCCTTTTTAATGAAAATAACCCTAATCTACTCAACCTCTCTTCATAGTTTGCACCCTCCATTCCAGGCAACATTCTGATGAACCTCCTTTGTACCCTCTCCAAAGCATTCACATCCTTCTGGTAATGTGGCAACCAGAACTGGACGCAGTATTCCAAATGTGGCCGCACCAAAGTCCCATACAACTGCAACATGACCAAGGCTACTCTCGTACTCAATACCCCGTCCATTAAGGAAAGTATGCTGTACATCAATTTTCCCCAGAGCTTTTCCATTTACCATATCATTCGCTCTTGAATTGGATCTTCCAAAATGTATTACCTCGCATTTGCCGGGATTGAACTCCATCTGTCATTTCTCTGCCCAACTCTCTAATCTATTTGTATTCTGCTGTATTCTCTAACAGTCCCCTTCACTATCTGCTACTCCACCAATCTTAGTGTCATCTGAAAACTTGCTAATCAGATCACCTACACCTTGCTCCATATCATTTATGTATATCACAAGCAACAGTGATCCCAACATGGTTCCCTGTGGAACATCATTGGTCACAGTTTTCCATTTTGAGAAACTCCCTTTCACTGTCTCTCTGTTTCCTGCTGCCCAGCCAGTTCTCTATCCATCTCGCTAGTACACTCTGGACCCCATGCGACTTCACTTTCTCCATCAGCCTGCCATGGGGAACCTTACCAAATGTCTTAATGAAGTTCATGTATATCATATCTACAGCCCTTTCCTCATCAATCAACTTTGTTACTTCCTCAAAGAATTCTATTAAGTTGGTAAGACATGACCTTCCCTACACAAAATCATATTGCCTATCACTGACAAGCCCATTTTCTTCCAAATGTAAGTTGATCCTATCCCTCAGTATCTTCTCCAGCAGCTTCCCTACTACTGACGTCAGGCTCACTGGTCTATATTACCTGGATTATCCCTGCTACCCTTCTTAAAGAAGGGGACAACATTAACAATTCTCCAGTCATCTTCGACCTCACTCATGTTCAAGGATGCTGCAAAGATATCTGTTAAGGCCTCAGCTATTTCCTCCCTCACTTTCCTCAGTAATCTGGGATAGATCCATCTGGACCTGGGGACTTGTTCACCTTAATGCCTTTTAGAATACCCAACACTTCCTCCCTCCTTATGCTGACTTGACCAAGAGTAATCAAAGATTTATCCCTAACCTCAGCACCCTTCGTATCCTTCTCCCCGGTGAATACCGATGCAAAGTACTCGTTAAGAATCTTACCTATTTTCTCTGACTCCATGCATAACTTTCCTCTTTTGTCTTTGAGTGCGTCAACCCTTTCTTTAGTTACCCTTTTCCTCTGTGTATACGAATAAAAGACTTTGGGATTTTTCTTAACCCTGTTTCATTCCTGATGAAGGGTTTATGCCCAAAACATCAACTCTCCTGTTCCTCAAATGCTGCCTGACTGGCTGTGCTTTTCCAGCACCACACTCTTTGACTCTGATCTCCAGCACCTGTAGTTCTCACTTTCTCCTAAGGATGTTTCGTGACCCCTTTTAGCCCTCTTAATTCCTCATTTCAGATTGGTCCTACTTTCGTGATATTCTTCCAAAGCTTTGTCTGTTTTCAGTTGCCTAGACCTTATGTATGCTTCCTTTTTCCTCTTAGCTCATCTACAATTTCACCTGTCATCCGTGGTTCCCTAATCTTGCCATTTCTATCCCTCATTTTCACGGGGACACGTCTATTCTGAACTCTAAGCAACCTCTCTTTAAAAGCCTCCCACAAATGAGCTGTCAGAGGAAGTGGTGGAGGCTAGTACAATTGCAACATATCAAATGTGGACATACCTTCATACCTCCCAATCCACATTGCTCAGCTCCTGACGAATTTTGCTATAGTTGGCCTTCCCCCATTTTAGCACTCTACCTTGAGGACCACTCTCATCTTTTTAGATTAGATTAGATTAGATTACAGTGTGGAAATAGGCCCTTCGGCCCAACAAGTCCACACCGACCTGCCGTAACCCACCCATACCCCTACATTTACCCCTTACCTAACACTACGGGCAATTTAGCATGGCCAATTCACCTGACCTGCACATCTTTGGATTGTGGAAGGAAACCGGAGCACCCGGAGGAAACCCACGCAGACACGGGGAGAACGTGCAAACTCCACACAGTCAGTCGCCTGAGGCGGGAATTGAACCCGGGTCTCTGGCGCTGTTAGGCAGCAGTGCTAACCACTGTGCCACCGTGCCGTCCATGAGTATTCTAAAACTTACGGAATTGTGATCACTATTCCCAAAGTAATTCCTTACTGAAACTTCAACCACCTGGTCATTCCTCAACACCAGGTCCAGTATGGCCTCTTCCTGAGTTGGACTATTTACATATAAAACCCTCCTGGACGTTCCTTACAAATTCTGCTCCATCTCGACCTTAAGAATGACTAGAGTAAAATTAGGAGCAATCAAGCATAGTAGTTGTGTGTGGAGTCACAGGAGTTAGGGGAATGCGCTAAATGAATACTTTTCATTAGTATTCACACTAGAAAAAGACAATATGGTCGAGGAGAATGCTGAGATATAGGCTACTAGACTAGATGAGATTGAGGTGCATAAGGAAGGAGGTGTTAGCAATTCTGCAAAGTGTAAAAATAGATAAGTCCCTTGGACCAGATGGGATTTATCCTCGGATTCTCTGGGAAGCCAGGGAGGAGTCTGCCGAGCTTTTGGCTTTGATCTTTGTCGTTATTGTCCACAGGAATAGTACAAGAAGACTGGAGGATAGCAAACATTGTTCCCTTCCACAAGAAGGGGAGTAGAGACAACCCTGGAAATTACAGACCAGTGAGCCTTACTTCGGTTGTGGGTGAAGTGTTGGAAAGTGTTATAAGAGATAGGATTTATAATCATCTAGAGAGGAATAAGTTGATTAGGGATAGTCAACATGCTTTTGTGAAGGATAGGTCATGCCTCACAAACTTGTTGAGTTCTTTGAAATGGTGACCAAACAGGTGGATGAGGTTAAAGCAGGTGATTTGGTATTTATGGATTTCAGTAAGACATTTGATAAGTTTCCCCACGGTAGCTTATTGCACAAAATATGGAGGCATGCGATTGAGGGTGATTTAGTGGTTTGGATCAGAAATTGGCTAGCTGACAGAAGACAGAGGGTGGTGGCTAATGAGAAATGTTTATCCTGGTGTTCAGTGACTTGTGGGGTACCACAAGGATCTGTTTTAGGTCCACTGCTGTTTGTCATTTATATAAATGACCTGAATGAGGGCATACAAGGATGGGTTAGTAAATTTGCAGATGACACTAAGTTCGGTAGAGTTGTGAATAGTGACAAAGGATGTTGTAGGTTACAGAAAGACTTAGATTATCTGCAGAGCTGGGCTGAGAGATGGCAAATGGAGTTTAATGAGGAAAAGTGTGAGATAATTCACTTTGGAAGGAGTAACAGGAATGAGAGTACTGGGCTATTGGTAAGATAGTGTGGATGAGCAGAGAGATCTTGGTGTCCAGGTACATAGATCCATGAATGTTGCCACCCTGGTTGATAGGGTTGTTACAAAGGCATACCGTGTGTTAGCTTTTATTGGTAGAGGGAGTGAGTTTCAGAAACATGAGATCATGCTGCAGCTGTACAAAACTCTGGTGTGCAGCCACATTTGGAGTATTGCATAGAGTTCTGGTCACTGCAGTACAGGAAGGATATTGAAGCTTTGGAAAAGGTTCAGAGGAGATTTACTAGGATGTTGCCTGGTATGGAGGGAAGGTCTTATGAGAAATGGCTGAGGGACTTGAGGCTGTTTTTGTTTAAAAGAAGAAGGTTGAAACACGACTTAATTGAGACATATAGGATGTTCAGAGGGTTAGATCTGAGCTCTGCCCATATTGCCTCACTGCTCGAGTCCCTCTTAGTGCCATCCTTCAGCACAGCTTCAGTATATTAAGTGTATAAGTCCTGCTCTGATTTGCCCTACTAAACTACAGCATCTCACATTTATCTGGATTAAATTATATGTGCCACACTTGTTCTGGAAATTTTAATAACCTTTGCTGAGCCCTAACCCCCCTTTAACTTTTTCCATAATTTTCCCACCCTTGGACTATTTAGTTTAAAGCCTTATTCCACAGCCTTAGTTATGCAATTTACCAAGAGTCTGTGATAAAGAAAGTAATTATAACTTACTGAGATTTTACTGCCCTTTCCCTGTAGCTCTTCACATTATTTCTATTCAAATAATCACACAATTCCCCCTGTATGCCTCATTTGGACCTGTGTCCACCACATTTTCAGGCAGTGCAATTGAGATGCGAACTACACATTGAGTGAAAATGTCTACTCTGTTAATGATCCAATTACACAGGTCAGTTGTGGTTCCTTCCATCCTTTGAACATAAGCTCCCCAATTACTTAAATAGGATTGGTAAACTACATTGTCAGTTGTTTACTCAAAGGTTAAACAAGTACATACATGGATAGCTCTATTACATTTTCTTTGGTGAAACTGTGGTCATGTTACAGATAATTCACATCCTATCTGATACTGTGCTGAATTAAGATTTACTACACCTTACACCAATTTTCTAAATTTAAGATTACATAAAACAGATGCACAAAGCAGGGATATCACATTTATCCTGACTCTCGTAACACTCTACTTACAATGCAGTAAAACTTTGAGATTATAAGTCCGGAAAAGTACTTTCGCTAACATGATCTTATCTGATCATTGTGAAACTTCTTTTGAGATCAAAGAAGTTATCAAAGTGGCCTTGATTTGTGGGTGTGTTGTTTTTTTGCATAACAACATGCATTGGCTGTTACTATCATCTTCCAGAGAGCTTTGTTCAGATATCATCTTTGAACCTGTCCTATTGAACATCTCCTTGATTTGACAGCAATTACTGTGGAACATTAATCCATTTGGTATCACCACCATCGTGACACCATGTCAGCTCTCAGTGAAACTACTTCAGTTGGAAATGAGGTTCACTTCTATCAGATATTGAACTCAAAAATTTTGTCCTATAGTCAAACCTGGCAATTCTCTAGCTGCATATTCTCTGGGATACTATTGAACAGAAATATAACTGGACGAGCCATACAAATATCATGGCCACAAGAGCATGTCAGAATCTGGGGGCTCTGCATGAAGGAACACTCTTGATTTCCAGAAGCTTGCCCACTATCTGCAAGGCACAAGTCAGGACTGTAATGAAAGTCTCTATACTTGTCTGGTTGAGTACAGCTTCAGCAATCTTTTAGGACAACGCACCCCCCTCCCCAATGGGTGGCACGGTGCCTCACAGCACCAGAGACCTGGGTTCAATTCCCGCCTCAGGAGACTGACTGTGTGGAGTTTGCACATTCTCCCCGTGTCTGTGTGGGTTTCCTCTGGGTGCTCCGGTTTCCTCCCACAGACCAAAGATGTGCAGGTCAGGTGAATTGGCCATGCTAAATTGCCCATAGTGTTAGGTGCAGGGGTAAATGTCTGGGTGGGTCTGGGTGGGTTGCGCTTCGGTGGGTCGTTGTGGATTTGTTTCCACACTAAGTAATCTAATCTAAGCTGTGTCAGTGATGCTCCTCCCATGAAAGAATAAAAAAAGATACGTCCAACTCAATTTTGAATATATTTATTGTCCCAGCTTCTATCACTCTCCTCATCGTTTTTCATTTTAAACAGGAGACACTTTGTTCTGAACCTGTTGTTATGAAGTCAGAGGAGTGTATGGTCACTTTAAGAGAGTGGTGGCTTTTCTGAGCTGAGAGATTGTGACAGCACATGTGTTTGTGACTAGCTGACAGGCACAGGGAGTGCTGAGAATTAATAATATGTAACAATCAGTTTGAGGTTGTGTTATGATGTTAAGGCAATGGGCTTTGAATTTAATCAATTAGTTTAAATTATGCCCAGGATACCAAAAACCAATTGAATTTGAATTTAATTGTATTGACAACATTGGGCCAATAAGAAGGTACAACTCACAGGGTCACAGAGATGTACAGCATGGAAACAGACCCTTCAGTCCAACTCATCCATGCCGGCCCGATATCCTAAATTAATCTAGTTCTATTTGCCAGCACCTGGCTCATATCCCTCTAAACCCTTCCTATTCATAGAACATAGAAGAATACAGCGCAGTACAGGCCCTTTGGCCCTCGATGTTGCGCTGATCCAAGCCCACCTAACCTATACTAACCCACTATCCTCCATATACCTATCCAATGCCCGCTTAAATGCCCATAAAGAGGGAGAGTCCACCACTGCTACTGGCAGGGCATTCCATGAACTTACGACTCGCTGAGTGAAGAACCTACCCCTAACTTCAGTCCCATATCTACCCCCCCTTAATTTAAAGCTATGCCCCATTGTAATACCCGACTCCATACGCGGGAAAAGGTTCACACTGTCAACCCTATCTAACCCCCTAATCATCTTGTACACCTCAATCAAGTCACCCCTAAACCTTCTTTTCTCTAATGAAAACAGCCCCAAGTGTCTCAGTCTTTCCTCATACGATCTTCCTTCCATACCAGGCAACATCCTGGTAAACCTCCTCTGCACCCGTTCCAGTGCCTCCACATCCTTCCTATAGTATGGCGACCAAAACTGCACACAATATTCCAGATGCGGCCGCACCAGAGTCTTATACAACTGCATCATGACCTCAGGACTCCGGAACTCAATTCCTCTACCAATAAAAGCCAGTACTCCATATGCCTTCCTCACCGCACTATTTACCTGGGTGGCAACTTTCAGAGATCTGTGTACATGGACACCAAGATCCCTCTGCTCATCCAAGTATCCGACCATTAGCCCAGTACCCCATCTTTTTGTTATTCTTCCCAAAGTGAATCACCTCACACTTGGCTACATTGAATTCCATTTGCCACCTTTCTGCCCAGCTCTGCAGCTTCTCTATATCCTGCTGTAACCTGCCACATCCTTCCTCACTGTCAACAACTCCTCCGACTTTCGTATCATCCGCAAACTTGCTCACCCAACCTTCTAACCCCTCTTCCAGGTCATTTATAAAAATGACAAACAGCAATGGTCCCAAAACAGATCCTTGCGGAACACCGCTAGTGACGGCACTCCATGAAGAAACTTTGCCATCAACTACTACCCTCTGTCTTCTTCCATCCAGCCAATTCCTAATCCAAACCTCCAACTCACCCTCAATGCCATATCTCCGTATTTTCTGCAGTAGCCTACCATGGGGAACCTTATCAAACGCCTTACTAAAATCCATATATACCACATCTACCGCTTTCCCCTCATCAACCTCCTTCGTCACCTTTTCAAAGAATTCAATAAGGTTTGTGAGGCACGACCTGCCCTTCACAAAACCATGCTGACTATCCTTGATCACATTATTCCGATCCAGATGTGCATAAATCCTATCCCTTACAATTCTCTCTAAGACTTTGCCCACAACAGAAGTGAGACTCACCGGCCTATAGTTACTAGGGTTATCCCTACTCCCCTTTTTGAACAAGGGAACCACATTTGCTATCCTCCAGTCTTCTGGCACTACTCCTGTAGACAAAGAGGACATAAAAATCAAGGCCAATGGCTCTGCAATCTTCTCCCTTGCTTCCCAGAGAATCCTAGGATAAATGCCATCAGGCCCAGGGGACTTATCTATTTTCACCTTTTCCAGGATTTCCAACACCTCTTCTCTACATACCTCAAAGCCATCCATTCTACTTATTTGTGACTCAGTATTCACATCGACGACAATGCCCTGTTCCTGAGTAAATACTGAAGAAAGGTATTCATTCAGTGTCTCCCCAATCTCTTCCGCCTCCACACGCAACTTCCCACTACTATCCTTGACTGGACCTATTCCTCCCCTAGTCATTCTTTTATTCCTAACATACCTATAGAAAGCCTTAGGGTTTTCCCTAATCCTACCGACTAAGGACCTTTCATGTCCCCTCCTTGCTGCTCTTAGCTCTCTCTTCAGGTCCTTCCTGGCTACCCTATAACTCTCAATCGCCCCAATTGAACCTTCACGTCTCATCTTGAGATAGGCCGCCCTCTTCCATTTAACAAGGGATTCCAATTCCTTATTAAACCACGGCTCCCTCGCACGACCCTTTCCTCCCTGCCTGACAGGTACATAATTATCAAGGACACTCAATAGTTGCTCCTTGAACAAGCTCCACATATCATTTACACTATTGCCTTGGAGTCTACTTTTCCAAGCCACACATCCTAAGTCATGCCTCACCGCATCATAATTTCCCTGACCCCAGCTATAACTCTTGCCCTGTAGTACACACTTATCCCTCTCCATCACGAGAGTAAAAATCACCGAATTATGGTCACTATCCCCAAAGTGCTCACCTACCTCTAATTCTAACACCTGGCCTGGTTCGTTACCCAGAACCAAATCCAGTATGGCCTCACCTCTTGTTGGCCTGTCTACATATTGTGTCAGGAAACTCTCCTGCACACATTGAACAAACACTGACCCATCTAACGAACTTGAGCTATAGCTTTCCCAATCAATATCAGGAAAGTTAAAGTCCCCCATAACAACCACAAGGCATCATGTACCCACCCAGATGCCTTTTCAATGTAATAATTGTACCAGCCTCCACCACTTCCCCCGGCAACTCATTCCATTTATGCACCACCCTTTGCATGAAAAGGGTGCCGCTTAGGTCACTTTAAATTCCATTCCCTACAGTATGGAAACAGGCCCTTCGGCCCAACAAGTCCACACCGACTCTCCGAAGAGTAAACCACCCAGAACCATTCCCCATATTTATCCCTGACTAATGCACCTAACACTATGGGCATTTTACCATGGCCAATTCACCTGAACTGCATATCTTTGGATTGTGGGAGGAAACCGGAGCACCCGGAGGAAACTCACACAGACACTGGGAGAATGCGCAAACTCCACACAGGCAGTCACCCAAGGCGGGAATTGAACTCGGGCCCCTGGTGCTGTGAGGCAGCAGTGCTAACCACTGAGCCGCCGTGCCACCCCATCGTTCCCCTAAACCTATGCCAATTGAATTTGAAATTGAATTGAATGTCATGTGTACCAAGGCACAGTGAAAAACTTTGTCTTGTGAGCAATGCAAGTAGATCCCAGAGTTAAGTTGCATAGATAGTAAATAATAGGCAAACAGCAGCAAAAACAAAAAAACACAGAATACTGGTTCTGGACTTCCCCAACCCAGGGAAAAGACATTGTCTATTTTCCCTATCCATGCCCCTCATGATTTTATAAACCTCAGCCTCTGCCACTCCAGAGAAAACAGCCCCAGCCTATTCAGCCTCTAAGGAAAGGCATTTCAAACATTAGTCAGCGCAAACTGCCCATGACAGCACATGCCATCTGGAAAGGGTTCTCAATGCCCTCAAAGAAATCTCTCAGAAGGCATCATCTATCATAGGCACCAAAGAAATTTCATACAAAGACATTCGCAGTCAAAAAGAGAAATCATCGAAGATGACTCAGGGAGAAGACAGCAGATTCAGAAAGACAGAAGAAAGCAGCAGATTTAAAAGACTGGAAAGAATACAGCATAAGAGACTGTATGGACTTTGAGAGATTAAGTTAATTTAATGTTTAGTAATCGTGATATTGGATCAGTATTTTAATCAAGTCCAGGTCAGATAGAGATTAGTTAAGAAAAAGGTGACATAGATTTGTTAATAGTTTTTGTTTAGTGTTCACTGTTACAGTTAGGAAAATAAATTGTTATTTTTTTTCTGTTAATAGTGGAAATCAGGGGTTTTCTTTCACTCACTCTCACTTTTAGCAGATTACGAGATGAGGCGAGCTTTTCTGGGGTGTTAGTTTTAATTAGCAGAGGGATTCAACCTCCATGTCAGAACACTGTACCTGTTAAATTCTGGATTCCCCAACGAGGAAAATATCTTCTCAGGATCTCCCCTGTCAAGTATCCTCAGAATTTATAAAATCACCTCTTATTCTTCTAAATATCAATCAATACAGGCTGAACCTGCTCAATCTTTCCTCAGTAGACCAAAATAAGGAGACCAAAACTGTACATAGCAGTATAGGTGCATCTTACCAATATGCTGTACAATTGTAGCAACACTTTCTCACTTTTACAGGCCAATCCCCTTGCAGTAAGGACTAGCATTCCACTTAATTTCTTAATTACTTGTTGTACTTGCATACTGACTTTTTGTGATTCATTTGACAATGATAAATCAAATCAAACGCAAGACCACTTTGCTCCACAGAATTCTGTTATCTTTTCCATTTAAGTAATATCTTATTTTTCAACTAAAGTGCCTAATCTCACATTTGTTCGTATTATATTCTATTTGCCAAATCTGCACCCACAATCTTCACCAACTTCTATCCCTTTGCAAAATCTTTGTGCCGTCCACACAACTTGCTTCCTATCTATCATATTGTTAGTAAATGTGACAACAATGGGAGGTGATGGCCTAGAGGGATTATCGTTAGACTGTTAATCCAGAGGCTCTAGGGATTTCAGTACAAATCTTGCCATGGCAAGGATAAAAATCTAGAATTAAAAGTGTAATGAGAACTATGAAACCAGTTTTGATTGTCAGGAAAAGCCCTTCTAGTTCATGAATGTCTGTTAGGGAAGGAAACTGCCATCCTTATAAGGTCTGTGACTCCATGTGACTCCAGACCAACAGCAATGTGGTTGACATTTAACTGCCCTTTGGGCAATTAGGGATGGTAATAAACGCTGGCCTGGCCAGTGATGCCCATATCATGTGAATGAATTTTTTTAAAAATCACATCCTCCAATCAAGTCCTCACACTGATTCCTGATGCATCCCACTAATTCTAGTTTCAACTTGTAATTTATCATGATTCTCTGTTTCCTGTTTATTAGCCGATCTATCCATGCGAATTCCCTCAAACCATGAGCTCTCGTCTTCCATAGTAAACTTTTATTTGGCAACTTGTTCTTACTTTTGAAAATCCAAATTCCACCAAAGCATTAAGCTTTTCCTTTATACAAAGGGTAAAGTTGCTGGTTACAATTGTCAAGTTTATCAAAAATGAGTATCCTTTCATTAACTCACATAAACTCAACATTATACGATTTTCTACAGCTAATACTATTCATTACCACAAATCGGGCACTCTCAGCATTGTAACACTGTTCAGTTTCGGGTATCACAGAATTGTTACCGTACAGAGGAGGCTATTCAGACTACTGTGCCTACACAGTGCCTTTTTTGATTTCAGGTTTGGTGATTTAGGTCATAGGTAGGTCAGGTTGAGTTGGATTGGGAATTTTTTATAAATCGGTCATGGAATGTGAGTATCGCTGACTGGGCAAGTTATCGGCCTCCCTAATCGCCCTGGAGAAGTTAATGGTGAGCAGTCTTCTTGAACCACTGCAATCCTTTTGAGTGTAGGTACATCCACAGTTCTTTTAGGAAGGGACTTCCAGGATTTTGACCAGCAACACTGAATCAACGGTTATATATTTCCAAGTCAGGATGGTGAGTGGCTTGGAGGTGAGCTTGCAGTTGGTGGCATTTTTATGTATCTGCTGCCTTTCCCCTTTTGAGAGGGTAGTGGTTATGGGTTTGGAAGGTGCTGTCCAATGATATTTTAGTGATTGTCTGCAGTACAGCTTGTAGATAGTAGGCACTGCTGCTACTGATCATCATTGGTGGAGGTAGTAGATGTTTGTGGATGTGGTGCCAATTATCAGGTTGCTTTCTCCTGGACAGTGTCAAATTTCTGGAGTATTATTGGAGCTGCACCCATTTGGGCAAGTGGCGTGTATTCTATCACACGCCTGACCTCTGCCTTGTAGATGGTGGACAAGCTTTGAGGAGTTAGAAAGTGATTGACTTGCCTATTTGAAGATGTTTGTAAATTTAATAGTAATAAAATTTCATAGTATTTCATAGTAACAGAAACAGGAGTGGGTCATTAGGCCCATTGAGCCTGCTCCGCCATTCATTAAAATCATAACTGATCTATCCACCATCTTAGCTTCTCCTTTCTGGATTATCCCCAAACCCTTAATTCCCCTAGCAGGCAAAAACCCATCCAAATGTGTCTTGAATATATTTAATGAAGCTGCCTCTACTGCTTCCTTGGGCAAATAACTCCATAGATTTACTACTCTCTGGGGAAAAGCAGTTCCTCCTCATCCTCATTTCTGTCCTAAATCTACTCCCATTAGTCTTGAGGACATGCTCCCTAGTTCTAGTCTCACCCATTAGCAGAAGCAAATTGCCTGCCTCTATCTTATCTATCCCTTTCATAATTTTACATGTTTCTATAACGGCCCCTCTCAATTTTCTAAGTTCTAGTGAGTAAGGTCCCAGGCAGCTCAACCTCTCCTCAACACCCTCAATTCCAGAATCAACCTGGTGAACCTCCTCTGCACCGCCTCCAAAGCCAGTATATCCTTCCTCAAGTAAGGAGACCAGAACTGCGCACAACACTCCAGGTGCAGCCTCACCAACACCTTGTACAATTGCAGCAGAACCTCCCTGCTCTTAAATTCAATCCCTCCAGAAATGAAAGCCAATATTCCATTTGCCTTCCTGACTACCTGTTGCCCCTGCAAATCAACTTTTAGCAAGTCATGTACGAGCACTCCGAAGTCCATCTGCACAACAGCATGCTGCAATCTTTCACTATTTAAATAATACCTATTTTTACTTCCAAAGTGAATAACCTCACATTTACCAATATTGTACTCCATCTGCCAGACCCCTGCTCACTCACTTAACCTACCAAAGGCTTTCTGCAGACTCTCCACATCCTCTGCATAGTTTGGCTTTCCACTCAACTTAGTGTCATCAGCACACCTGGTCTCTTCTTCCACATCACTGATACATATCATGAACAGTTGCGGGCCCAACACCGACCCCTGTGACACCCTGCTCACCACTGATCTCCAACCAGAGAAACACTCATTTATCTCTGCTTTTACTGGTTAACCAGTCCTCTATGAGGTTTACAAAATCATGAAGGGTGTAGACAGGGTGGATAGAGACAAGCTTTTTCCCAAAGTGAAGGATTCAATAACGAGAGGTCATGCTTTCAAGGTGAGAGGTGGAAAGTTTAAGGGGGATACGTGTGGCAAGTACTTCACACAGAGGGTGGTGGGTGTTTGGAATGCGTTGCCAGCAGAGGTGGTAGAGGCAGGCACGGTAGATTCACTTAAGATACATCTGGACAGATGCATGAGTAAGTGGGGAGCAGAGGGATATAAATGCTTAGGAACTGACCGACAGGTTTAGACAGTACATTTGGATCGGCTCAGGCTTGGAGGCCGAAAGGCCTGTTCCTGGGCTATAAATTTTCTTTGTTCTATCCATGTAGTACATTCCCTGCAACTCTGTGCATTCTAATCTTATGGATGAATCTTTTATGAGGCACCTTATCGAATGCCTTCTGGAAAGCCAGGTAAATAACATCCACCTGTTCGTCTCCATCCACCATGCTTGTTACATCCTCAAAGAACTCCAGTAAGTTTGTCAAACATGACCTTCCCTTCCTGAATCCATGTTGGGTTTGCCTGATAGCACTTCTTCCATTCAGATGTCTCACCATTTATTCTTTAATGATAACCTCCAGCATTTTCCCAACTCCAGATGTTAAGCTACTGGCCTATAGTTACCTGCTGAAAATGTGTTGCTAGAAAAGCGCAGTAGGTCAGGCAGCATCCAGGGAACAGGGGAATCGACGTTTCAGGCATAAGCCCTTCTTCAGGCCTTTTGCCTACATCCATTTCTAAACACCGACGTGACATTTGCTGTCTTCCAGTCTGCCAGGACCTGACCGGAGTCCTGTGAATTTTGATAAATTACCTCTAACACATCTACTATAACTTTTGCCATTTCTTTCAGCACCCATGGAATGGGATGCATTCCATCAGGCCCAGGAGACTTATCTACCTTGAGACCCTCGAGTTTGCTCAACACTTCCCCTTTAGTGATAACAATTGAACTGAGGTTCTCACCTCCCGATGTATCCTTAACATCATTCTTTGGCATGTTAGACACATCTGCCACTGTGAAGACTGACACAAAACAGTTATTAAAGGCATAGCCATTTCAGCATTACCCAATTTTCATTCCCCTTCCTCATCCTGCAATGGACCTATATCCACTTTATCCACCCTTTTCCTTTTCACATATTTATAAAAATCTTTCCTACCTGTTTTTATATTCTGTGCTAGTTTGCATTCATAATCTATCTTTCCTTTCTTCATTGTTCTTTGTTGCTTTTTAAAGTTTTTCCAATCTTCCTATTCCCATTACTCTTGGCTCCTTTCTAAGCTTTTTATTTCCTTGGTTATCCAAAGCTGGTTCCTTCTACCCTTGCTATCCTAGTTTTTGACCAGAATATACTTTCCTTGAGCATGGTGAAAAATCTCTTTGAGAGTCTTCCACTGTTCTTCAACTGTTCCACCATGTAACTTGTGTTCCCAGTCTAATTTAGCCAACTCCTTCCTCATTCCATTATCATCTTTCTTGGTTAAGCGTAACACCCTAGTTCTAGATGATACTATTTTACCCTCCATTTGTATCTGAAATTTGATCATACTGTGATCACTCTTTCCGAGAGAATCCTTAACTACATGATCATTAACTTTACCTTTTTCATTACACAGGACTGGATCTAAGATTGCAAGCTCACTGATAGATTCCGTAGTACGTTGTTTGAGAAAATTATCATGCTGAGTTGTATGAATTTCTCTTCAAGACTGCCTCTACTTGATTCGGCCAATCAATGTGCACATTAAAGTCCCCCATCACCATTGCTGTTCCATTCTTACAGGCATCAGAGATTTCTTGACTGATCATCTGTTCCACTGTAGCATTATTATTGGGTGGCCTATAGACTACTCCCACCAGTGACTTCTTCCCCTTACTATTCCTGATTTCCACCCAAATGGATTCAACATTTTGCTCCTTAGATTTTATATTGTCTCTCCCTATTGCCATAATCTCATCCTTAACTAACAGCGTGACCCCACCTCCCTTACCTTCCTGCCTATACTTCCTAATTACCTGATACCCTTGGATATTTAATTCCCAGTCAACACCACCCTGCAACCACGTTTCTGTAATGGCAACTACATTAAACCCTTCTGTACTGATTTGCATAACAAGTTCATTGACGTTGTTTCAAATACTACGGGTATTCAGATAAAGTGCCCGTATGCTCATTGTTTCTTTAGAATTTAGTAATCTCCCTGTCCATATGACTCTGTCACCCAATTTTATTACTTTTCTTTTTTAACTTTTCCTCTGGTCTCCTGTTCTTTGCATTCTTGTGCTGGGCTCTTCCATCACTGAGGTTGGGGATATTTGTGGAGAAAGTGAGGTCTGCAGATGCTGGAGATCAGAGATGGAAATGTGTTGCTGGAAAAGCGCAGCAGGTCAGGCAGCATCTAGGGAACAGGAGAATCGACGTTTCGGGCATTAGCCCTTCTTCAGGGCTAATTGTGGAGCCTGCAGTGAAATGTTTAATTGTCCATCACCATCTATGACCAGATATGGCAGGACTACTGAGCTTAGATCTGATTGGTTGGTTGTGGAATTACTGAGCTCTGTCTATCACTTGCTGCTTTTGCTGTTTGGCATGGAAGTAATTCTGTTTTGTAGCTTAGCAGGTTGGCACCTCATTTTTAGGTATATCTGGCACTGCTCCTGGCACACCTTCCTATATTCTTCATTGAACTAGGGTTGATCACTTGGCTTGATATTAATGGTTGAGTTGAGGATATGCCATGCCATGAAGTTGCAGATTGTGCTGGAGTATGATTCAGCTGTTGCTGATGGCCCACAGAGCCTCAGGGATGCCCACGTTTGAGTTGCTGGATCTGTTCAAAGTCTTTCCCATTCAGCACAGTGATAATGCCATGCAACATGATTCTCAATGACTGTGTGGAGTTTACTCCAACGTGGATATATTGCTTCTGTAGCAAGCAGATTGGTGAGGCTGAGATCAAGCATGTTTTTCCCTCTAGTTGGATCCCTCACCACCTGCTATGAAGAACACCAGGTTTAGCAGCTATGTCTTTTAGGATCCAACCAGCCTGATAAGTAGTGCTGCTGCTGAGCCACTCATGGTGGTGGATTTCAAAATTCATTAAGTGCCTCTCCCACCCTCTGTGCTTCCTCCTCCTATGTGCAAGAGTATTGATTCATCAGCTGGGTGGGGAGGGAGAAGGGATAACAATATGTGGTAATCAGCAGGAGGTTTCCTTGTCCATGTTTAACCTGATGCTGTGAGTCTTCATGGGGTCTAGAGTCAATGCTGAAGACTTCCAGGACAACTCTTCCTGATTGTATATCACTGTGCCATTTCTGCTGGGACTGTCTTGTCAGTGGGACAGGGCATGCCTAGGGACAGTGATGGCAGTGTCTGAGATGTTGTAAGGTACAATTCCATGAGTATGACTATGCCAAGCTGTTGCTTAATTAGTCAGTGAGACACCTCTCTGAATGTCGGCGCTAAGGCCTGTTGTTGGTCTGTTGTTGTAGGGCTGTGTATGCTCTTGTTGTTCATGTACTTTGGTTGATGTCAGGTGGTCCATCTGGTTTCATTTCTTTACAGGGTGACCACCGTATCTGTGGAATCGGTTTCTGTGGTTTCAGTTACTTGCAGTTTACTGCAGCCCAAACATATCACACGGAACATTCCAGAAGCAGGGACCAGGGGGTTGCCGGGGAGGTAAATTTCCCATTTAAATGAATGGGTTTACTACTATCCGCCATTTCAGGCTTCCACTTTAGGTCTTGGAACATATTCCCAGCGGGTACAGGGAGACTATTATATTTAGAGTTTGTGGTGGTTTCATACAACTTAGTGGATTGTTAGGTCAATTTAGGTGATATGTAAGAGTCAGCCACATTGCTGTGGGTCTGGAGGCACATGTAGACCAGACCAGATGTGGATGGCACCTGAAGAACATGAGCGAACCAGGTCGTGTGAAGCATTACTTGCCACGTGGATAGAGCTGTGTGTGAAGCCTACACCAATACAGTGCCGAAGGAAATTGCCCAGTTGAGGATTTTTTATTATTATTTAATTAAAAATGACACGAAGGATCAGTTTTCGGACAACCCTGGCTTTCAAGCAGCTGGATTCAAGGAATCCAATAACTAGCCTGTCATTTCCTGTTTTCTGTCGTCTTCCCCTCTTGAGAAAAACGGAAGCATTATATTTGCAGTTTTCTAATCCACTTGTACTTCTCTAAATGACCTGGAAAGAGATGCAGCATTTCATTTTCCACTTGGGAACCCTGCAGTACTCAATCTTGAGTTCAATAATTATAGGGCCTGAGCTCCTTCTTCCACATCTTTCCTCCATCTCAGGTCTTGTCATCATATGAGCTGATTTTATCACCCACTAATGGTCCCCATCAGCAGCTCTTTTTCCCTATGTTACCAGTATCCATCCTTTTGTCTGCCAACTCCTGTTCTGAAGGAGGTGACCAAACAGGTGGATGAGGGTAAAGTGCTCGATGTAGTGTTAATGGATTTCAGTAAAGCGTTTGATAAGGTTCCCCAAGTTAGGCTATTACAGAAAATACAGAGGCATGGTATTGAGGGGAATTTAGTGGTTTTGATCAGAAATTGGCTAGCTGAAAAAAGACAGAGGGTGGTGGTTGATGGGAAATGTTATCCTGGAGTTCAGTTACTAGTGGTGTACAGCAAAGAACTCTTTTCAGTCCACTGCTGTTTGTCAATTTTATAAATGACCTGGATGAAGATATAGATGGATGGATTAGTAAATTTGCGGATGACACTAAAGTCGGTGGAGTTGTGGAAGTGGGGAAGCATGTTGCAGGTTACAGAGGGACATAGATAAGCTGCAGAGCTGGGCTGAGAGGTGGCAAATGGAGATTAATGCGGAAAAGTGTGAGGTGATTCACTTTGGAAGGAGCAGCAGGAATAAAAAGTACTGGGCTAATGGTAAGATTCATGGTAGTGTGGATGAGCAGAGAGATCTCGGTGTCCATGTACATAGATCCCTGAAATCTGTCACCCAGGTTGATAGGGTTGTTAGGAAGGCATATGGTGTGTTAGCATTTATTGGGAGAGGAATTGAGTTTCAGAGCCATGTGGTCATGTTGCAGCTGTACAAAACTCTGGGTGCTGGCGCACTTGGAGTATTGCGTACAGTTCTGGTCGCCTCATTATAAGAAGGATGTGGAAGCACTGTAAAGAGTGCAGAGGAGATTTAGTAGGATTTTGCCTGGTATGGAGGGAAGGTCTTACAAGGAAAGGCTGAGGGACTTGAGGCTGTTTTTTTTTGAGAGAAGAAGGTTAAGAAGCAACTTAATAGAGACATACAAGATGATCAGTGGATTAGATAGGGTGAACAATGAGAGGCTTTCTCCTTGGATAGTGATGGCTAGCAGGAGGGGACATAGCTTTAAATTGAGGGGTGATAGATAAAGGACAGATGTCAGAGGTAGGTTTTTTACTCCAAGAGTAGTAAAGGTGTGGAATGCATGCCTGCAACAGTAGTCAACTTGCCAACATTAAGAACATTTAAATGATCATTGGATAAACATATGGATGATAATGGAATAGTGTAGGTTAGATGGGCTTTAGATTGGTTTCACAGGTCGATACAAAACCGAGGACTAAAGGGCCTGTACTGCGCTGTAATGGATGTAGATTTGCTCGCTGAGCTGGAAGGTTCCATTTCAAATGTTTCATCACAATTCTAGGTAACATCTTCAGTGAGCCTCCGGATGAAGGAGGCTCACTGAAGGTGTTCTTTGTAGGGTGACAAAACGCCTGAAAATGAACCTTGCAGCTCAGTGAGTGAACCTACATCCAGAACCTCAACCTGAGCTACAAATCTTTTCAAAACTTGCTGCGCTGTTATTTTTTATGTTCTCTCTCTCTCTCTCTCTCTGGGCTCCATCTCCACCTACGTTTACACCTTCACCCCACACAACACCATTTTCAGTACATACACCAACCTTTTCCTAGCTAATTTCTGTTCTGAAGAAGGGTCACTGGGCTCAACACTGGGCCCAGCTGGGATTGTAAGGTTTCACCTATAGGAGAGGCTGAATAGGCTGGGGCTGCTTTCCCTGGAGCATTGGAGGCTGAGGGTGATCTTATAGAGGTTTATAAAATCATGAGGGGCATGGATAAGGTAAATAGACAAGGTATTTTCCTTGGGGTAGGGAAGTCCAGAACTAGATGGCATAGGTTTCGGGTGAGAGGGGAAAAATTTAAGAGACCTAAGGGGCAACTTTTTCATGCAAAGGGTGGTGCATGTATGGAGTGAGCTGCCAGAGGAAATGGTGGAGGCTGGTACAATTACAATATTTAAAACGCATCTAGATGGAAGGGCTTAGTGGGATACAGGTCAAGTGCTGGTAAATAGGACTAGAATAGTTTAGGATATCTGGTCAGCATGGACAAGTTGGACCAAAGTGTCTGTTTCTGCGCTGTACATCTATATGACTCTGCTTTCTCTCCACAGATGCGACTAGACTTGTGGGAGACATCTATTGTATGCCTACTCTGTCAAATCTTTCCATGATTTTAAAGACTTGCATTAAAGTGAACTGAATCAATGTACAATTAACATCCTCCTGGAAACCATAAATTGATGTAAAGTAGCAGTAAATCAATACAAACAGCAGGCCATCTGCTTTAGTTCCACCAACAATTTTATAAAGCTTACAATTTAGTTACATAAAGGAAACTACCTTCAGCAGATAATAGGGGAAGCAAGAGGATCAGGAAAAGGTGACTGTGGGAAACACAGGCCATGATGAGGTGCAGGACACCAAATTAAGGCCAATCGAACAGAGATTGATCGAGGGTGGAAATGGTGACTGAATTTCTCGGCTGTGGTCAGAGAGGATGTGAGTCAGAAGTGATAAATATGAAAGGTTAATTTCAGTGTCATATAGACATTGAGGTCTACAGCATCCAGTGTTCAACAGTTTTCATTTTTGGTGCCGTTAAGCAGTTCTGGGTCAACTCCCTTTCTGGTGACCTGGGCTTGGGGAGGATCCTCAGGCAATGACTTTGCTATTTCCTGGAACAAGTAATTTTTGTCAAATTTAATCTGTTTAATGCTCTTGGAATTTAATGAAACCTCACCATATAGAACACTCATACAAAGCATCATGAGGCATCTCAGGCAGTCAGAGAATCTTCACCCAATCATGAGTAAAAGAGAGGTTTACACACCTTCACTAATGAAGCACACATTGTCAAAGCACAGAAACTTACGGTCAGCAAATTCTAACAGAGCAGCGAGCTCTGCTGGTATCTCCAGCAACCCAACATCCTGCAGAGACAAAGAGAAAGATATTAATTGAGAAGGTGACAATAGGTTTATTTGTCTGTGTGTGTACATTTGTGTCTGTTGCGTGTATGTTTTTGTTTGTATGTGTTTCCATCTGTGTGAGTGTGTGTATGCATGTCTGACTGTGTGTGTGTGTGTGTGTGTGTTTTTGTGTAAGTGTGTTTGACGTTTACAGTGCAGGAGATAATTTGACCCACCGTGTCTGCACCAGTTAACAAATATCTGACTGCACTTATCCCATTTTCCAGACTTTGCCTCATAGCCCTGGAGCTATGACAATGTAAGTGAATGTCTAAGTACTGTTACATTGTTATGAGAGTTTATGATTCAATTACCCTTTCCAGCTGAGTGCTGACTCCCACCGCCTTCTCCTTACTCTCCTCTTAGCCTTCTACCTCTTATCTTAAATTGACGTCCCCTGGTTATTGATCTCTCTAATGTAAAAAGTGCCTTCCCATGACCCTCATGACGTTATAGACCTTTACCAGGTCTGTTCTCAATCTTTGGTGCTCCAAGGCAAATACCAGTCTACCCAATCTTTCCTCATAGCTCAGATCTTCCAGCCCAGGCAGCATCCTGGTTCATCTCCTCTGCACCTTCGCTAATGCAATCAATCCTTCCTATAATATGGCGAACAGAAATACAAGTAGTACTACAGTTGCAGCCTAACAGTCCTTACTACAATTCCAGCATAACGTTGCTGCTCTTGTATTCTATGACTTGGCTAACAAAACAAACTATCTTTATATGCCTTCCTAACCACCTATCTACCTGCCCTATCACTTTCACGGATCTGTGGACATGCACACCAAGTTCCCTCTGACCTTCAATACTTTCCAGGGCCCAACCATTCATACTGTATTCCCCTTGCCTCATTAACCCTTTCCAAGCTTTTCCAGGTTGAAGATGTCACTGTTATGTTCTCTTGACATTCTCCTGCATTGTATAGCTGTTCTCTTCACTATTCATCTCCCTACCAATAAGCTGCAAGATTCAATGTGAAAAACCAAGGGACCTTGCAGTGTGTTAATGCAGTCTTTGGAAGGAATCTCTCAATGAGAATTGCTGACACAGCCAGGATAATCTTATGATTGGATCTACTTATTTCTGAGTGGGACAGCATTGATAATCAGCATTGTTCGTCGATGTTGATGGAATCATAAAATTCCACTTTTGTTATATTGGATTTTAGGATTTTCACTGGAATTATGGGCATGACATGTCAATGTGCATCTTTAGTAACCACTGAAAATGGAAAATCAGCATCCTTACTGAGGATTTATCAAAACTTGTATAAGGTAAACTTTAAAGAGCATGTGACAGCAAGCTCAATTCCTGGTGCTCACAGTTACCTGACCAGATTAATGTCCTACACTATACCAGATTAACACACTCAAAAATTAACATTAACATGTTTATAACTTGAGATGTAAGGTGTGTGATTTGCCTAGTTTTGAATATAGTTTATTTTCAAATTTGGATTTGAACTAGTGGCATGTCGGCTTGGTTTGTGTTCTGAAAGCATTCAATAATCAACTTGCAAGTACTTCTGTTGTCACAGTGATTTCATTTCAAACAGTATGAGAAACACTTCCTGGGGAATCAAGAGGTCTGGTTTAGAATGGGAGAATTTGAGAGTGTACAACATAAATTGTACAGTGCTCATAAATAAGATTCTGGAATTTTTGGGGGATGTTTGGGATAACTCCTAAAACTTTCTGAAGTGGTGTGGAGGGAGAAGCAAAAGCTTTTGGGTTTTAGTAGGACAGTTGGAGAGGGCTCAAAAAAAAGATTTACCAGGATGTTGCCATGCCTGGAAGGTTTGAGTTATAAGGAGAGGGTGATAGGCTGAGACTTTTTTCACTGGCATGTAGGAGGTTAAAAACCTTAGAGGTTTATAAAATCATCAGGGCAGAGATAAGGTGAATAGCAAACGTCTTTCCAAAACAAGATGGTGTATGACGTATTTTTAAGGTGAGAGGAGAAAGATTTATTAGGGACCTAAGGGGCAGGTTTTTCACACACAGGGTGGCTCGTATTTGGAATGAACTGCCAGAAGAAGTGGGAAATGCAGGTACAGCTACAACGTTTAAAAGACATTTGGATAGGTACATAAATAGAAAAGGTTTAGAGGGATATGCAAGTAAGCGGAGCTAGTTTAGTTTGGGAAACTTGGTTGGCATGGAAGAATTGGATCGAAGGCTGTTTCTGTGTTGTATGGTGCTATGACTCTATGAACATCCTGACCTGACCTGTATCATACATGTGATTTGTGAAGTCATTTGTGAAAATGAAGCTCCACATTGAGAGCTGAGTTATGTAAAATTGATACTGATATAATAAATGGTCAACCTCACAATGCCCCGACAAAAAAATCTGTCCATCTGTCGTCTTCTGTATTTTTTAAAATGTTACTTCTGTTTATTTCTGGCCATGGTTTCCAGCTCTTGCCTGAGTATATTTGTGCTGTGCTGTCTCTTTGTTTACCCTCCTTAGTCTATTTGAAACATACAACTATCAATAATCTATTTACATTAATAAAGCTGACACATCCAACCATGATCTTGTTATCAACATTGCCTAATATATATATCACATCAAATACATGTAAAATATATCACATCAAACAGAAACATTATTCCAGAAATGTACAGGAGGAAATTAATTTAAATTAGTGTAAACTATTTCTGAAGGTTACAGTTTATGGAAAACATAGTAGAAGGAGTTCGCTAATCCATTGTCAATATGCCAGTGATTACATTTGGTCAGAACTGTGTACTATAATACCATTACCGTTACCCCACCTTTTCCCCATTTTTAAAAATCCTTCCTTTCCAAATACACATTCGAAGCTCTTTCAAATAATGTTATAATCTTTCACTCTTTAGATATATGTTCATTATCTGAAGTTCACGTTTTGGGAAAATATTGCTCCCAAGTTCATTCTTCTGATGATCCTTCTCTATGGCTCCTTGTTCATTCCAATAAATCACAGAAAGGTTGATTTATGAGAAGCATGCAGCACAGAAGGCAGCTGCTCAGAGCCATCATGATGGCTTTAGCTCTTTGAAAGAACAAACGTACGTGATTCCACATTATTACTTCTTGACTGTAAACCAACAAGGCCCGCATTAGCAAGTATCTTTCCAAAACTCCTTTAAAATTATTTATGGAATTAACATTTATTCCTTTTCAGGACTGGTATACAGTTTCAAATCTTCCCTTTAAAACTGGCCACAACTGCAATGCAATATTAAAACTGTTGTGAAGTTCACCATTTGTATCTAATCACCTCTTGATTTCGGTTCCTCTGCTCTGTTGGGAAATTTAGTGTATATGTTCTTTGCTTTGCTTTGCTTTGCTTTTCTTTTATCCTGATTCCTGTTCCCTGATCATACAGCTTCACGCTCCTGATGTTAAACTACATTGTCTATTTTCCTGCCAACTTCACCAATTTATTTTTTATCCTCCTCATTCTGCTGTATTTGATTAGTTTGGAACTTGCATTTGATCAAAGTCCAAGATCATTTTGCTTGTGTTTGAATCATTTTTATTAATGGGAAACAAAAGATCTCCAAGGACACACCCATAACCCTATCCTGACAATATGAGAATGTGCTTCAGTCCCTGGTCAGTTCTCCATCTATGCACCATATTGCTTGCAAAACATTATATTTTAAATTCGTTTTTTAGTTTTTGTAAAATCCCAAAATATACATTTCATTTCTCTGCGTTGATGTGTATCTGCCTATTCTGCTGACCTGGGGTTTTCCTCCTATAAAATCCCATACTCTTCCTTTCACTTTCACATTTTTATGTAGGCAACAATCTTCTCTGCCTACGTGAAACTTTTGTAATAAAATAAAATTAAAAGCCATTATAACACAGATCCACAGGCACCCTCACTTACACATCCTACCGATCTAGAAACGTTTCTGTCTAAAATAAAACAAAGAACTGCAGATGCTGTACAGGACTTTGGTTAGGCCACATTTGGAGTACTGTGTGCAGTTCTGGTCGCCTCACTTTAGGAAAGATGTGGAAGCTTTGGAGAGGGTGCAGAGAAGATTCACCAGGACGTTGCCTGGAATGGAGAATAGGTCGTACGAGGATAGGTTGAGAGTGCTAGGCCTTTTCTCATTGGAACGGCGAAGGATGAGGGGTGACTTGATAGAGGTTTATAAGATGATCAGAGGAATAGATAGAGTAGACAGAAACTTTTTCCCCGGGTACAACAGAGTGTTACAAGGGGACATAAATTTAAGGTAAAGGGTGGAAGGTATAGGGGAGATGTCAGGGGTGGGTTCTTTACCCAGAGAGTGATGGGGGCATGGAATGCGCTGCCTGTGGGAGTGGTAGAGTCAGAATCTTTGGTGACCTTTAAGCGGCAATTGGATAGGTACATGGATGGGTGCTTAAGCTAGGACAAATGTTCGGCACAACATCGTGGGCCGAAGGGCCTGTTCTGTGCTGTATTGTTCTATGTTCTATGCTGTAGATCATAAAAGAAGAACAGAAACAGCTGCTGAAACTCAGCAGGCCTTGCAGCATTTGTGGGAGAAAGCAAAGTTAACATTTTGACTCTTCACCATTTCTGATGACGGGTCACTGGACTTGAAATGTGAACTCTGCTTTCTCCCCACAGATGCTGTCAGACTTGCTGAATTTTGCCAGCAACTTCTGTTTATGTATTTATATTCTTTGTTGTTCTCTGTCCAGTTACTTCCTTTGTGAAAATATGTCTTAATTTTTCAGAATACGCTTCAAGTTTTTGGTACATTATCTACTGTCTTCTGAGTTCACAGATAAAGCTTCCACACATTCCTTCATAAACTGTGATATTAAGTATGAGGAAGAACAAAGAGTGAGAATTGTTTGGCATAAACTGGCAGAAAAATTAGTAATATTGCTTTCAAAATGGTTTATGTATAAGTGAGTGGCACAGTGGTTAGCACTGCTGCCTCACAGCGCCAGAGACCTGGGTTCAATTCCCACCTCAGGTGACTGTGTGGAGTTTGCACATTCTCCCAGTGTCTGCATGGGTTTCCTCTGGGTGCTCTGGTTTCCTCCCACAGTCCAAAAATGTGCAGGTTAGGTGAATTGGCCATGCTAAATTGCCCATAGTGTTAGGGGCAGGGGTAAATGTAGGGGAATGGGTCTGGATGGGTGTGCTTAGGCAGGTCGGTGTGGACTTGTTGGGCTGAAGGGCCTGTTTCCACACTAAGTTATCTAATCTAATCTATCTAAAGAGTTGGAGAACTGGAGCTGGCACCCTAATGTTAGCACCAAAGGATTTGTTTTCTCCGAAACAAAGATATTGCAGATGCTGGAGATCTGAAATAAAAGTAGAGAAGGCTGCAGAAATTTAGCAGGTCTGGCAGCATCTGTGAAAAAAGAAACTGAGATATGTTTCGTGTTCAATTTGGCTCTCCTTCAGAATGAACTTAGTGACATGAGACAAACACAATTCAGATGATAGGCTATGCCAGCCAAGTGGAGCAATGGCTGAGGCTGTGGAAAATTTCTACAAGTTAAAGCAAAGGGCAGTCTGATGTCACTGCTCAATCCAAATGTATCAAGGGCAGTTGCTTACTTCAGAGAACTTGACAATTGGTTGAGTGGATTTTGAGGACCGTATATCAAAGCTGTAACCAGGTGGATCACAACCACTGACACTTCAAATAGAATCCAAGCAGAGACTTACAGAAGTAGCTGTGTTGCTCTCTTTGCACTTTGCACTACTGTCTGGAGAGCTCGTTAGAGAGTTCTGTTGCCTCCTCCAGGAAGGATCAGTGGCATTAAATGCCAATCAGGCATTTCATAAGATAGACCACAAGACCATAAAATATAGGAAAAGGATTGGTCATTCAGCCCCTTGAGTCTGTTCTGCCATTCATCCATGGCTGATATGTTTCTCAATCCCATTGTCCTGAAACCATCAATCCCCTTACGAAATACAGAATCTATCTAACTCTGTCTTAAATACACTGTTATGGATCAGACCAAGCCCTCTCAAAAATTATAAAGATAGCCGAGCCCCCAACTTTTTCTCATTTTTACAGGCAAGTGTAAGGCATTCCAGATGTAATTCGATTGGCTTGAAGCTAAAAACACTTTATTCTTGCACGAGAGCTAAAATACAGACAAAATAAAATTTTTAAAAAGCTTAACTCTAAGAAATACTTAACATGTCAATATATGTTAACTACCACTGACTGGCTGTTCCAAGATCGTAATATCCCATAAACACACCCTTGGCAAAGTTCTAGCAGCAGTAAGAGAACCCCAGCATTTAGGTGTAACAGAGAGGAATAAGAGCTGCTACAACCAGCTTCAAGACCCCAGCATCTGCCAAAAGTTAAACTAAAATCCCAGTTCTGTGGGAGCTTGACCCCACCCATTCATGCTACTTCTGTGGTTCCAGCTTTAAAAAAGCTCCAAGGCCTCATAAACTGTTCATTTTATTGACTTCGAACAGACCACTCAAGGCCTCTGTCTCAACATCTCTTCATTAAAAAAAAAGGTCAAAATCCACCTCTTAAAGCCATAGTATTGTTACATCTCCCCTCTTAAAGAAAATGAAAAATCAATGTATAAAGGTGGCTTCATTTTAAAAACCTTTAATCGTATGCTACTAGTCCACTACAATACATATACATTATTATATTCTAAGCACGCAGATATTCAATGTTGCAGTCCATTTCGTCTGTTCCTTCCCACCATGGAAAGTCTCAGTCTTCACTTAGCAAAGTCATGACAATGTATCGGCAATTCGGTTTTTTTGTTCTGCCACATGCATAAATTTTTAAATTAAATGAGTGCAATAATAAGCTCCATTTAAGAAGTCTGGAATTTTTATCCTTAACTTTTTCCAAAAACTTTAAGGAGTTATGATCAGAATAGAGTATAACTGTCTCAGACATATTACTGGCAACTTAAATATTGAAATGATGCAACAGCAACACCAAACTCAAACTCTCTTTCTCAATTGTGGAATATTTCTGTGATGAACATGCAACTTTCTGGAAAAACACCTAATAGATCTTTCAATCTTCTTGTCATCTTCTTGTACAAGTACAACACCAACATCTTTATCACTCACATCAATAGCCACATTGAATGACTTTGTGTCATTAGGTGTAGTCAACACAGCTTTCAGGTTGGCAAATGCCTTCTAACACTCTTCCATCCACTGAAATATTATGCACTTCTTCAGCAGGTTAGTTGTTGGAGCAACCACTTTGCTAAAATTTGGTATGGACTTCTTACAAAATCCACTCAGTCCCAGGAATTGTAGTACTTCCATCTTCAGTGGTTCATTCTGGGAAACTCACCAATAATCTTTGTTTTCACATCCTGTGAGGCTATCTGTCCATGTCAAATGACATGGCCCAGGAATGTGACTTGGGCTTTTGCGCAATCTTAGCCAGGTTTATCACCAAGCCTGCCTTCTGAAGTTGATCAATTAAATGTGATAGATGCCCTAAATGTCTTTCCATGTGTGACTAATCAGAATATCTATGTACACCACACAATTGGGTAATCCTGAAATTATCTTATTGGTTAGTCTTTGAAATGTTGTTTGCGCATTTTCCATACCAAATGGCATGACTTTCAACTGGTACAGTCCATTCAGTGTCAGAAAAGCCAAAATTGTCTTCAGTATTTTGGATAAAGGTACCTGTCAGTATTCTCTGAGTAAGTCCAACTTAGAAATATAAATAGCTTCTTCTAATTCTCAACATCTTCAATTCTCTCGGCAGAAGAGGTCACTGCAGATGCTGGAGATTGGAGTCAAGGTTAGAGTGGTGCTGGAAAAGCACAGCAGGTCAAGCAGCATTCAAGGAGCAGGAAAATCGCCATTTGAAGGGCTTTTGCTCGAAACGTTGATTTTCCTGCTCCTCGGATGCTGCCTGACCTGCTGTGCTTTCACAGCACCACTCTAATCTTGACTTTCAATTCTCCTCAAGTTCAAACTGTGGAATAGGATATGAATCAGATTTTGTAACTGAATTGACTTTGCGATAGTCCCCACATTAGGTACCCTCTGGTTTTGACATCATTATTATGGGTGAAATCCATTCACTGCAACTTACTTTAAATATTTGAGATTTTGGTGAAGATTTGTAGTTCAGGTTATGGATCTGAAAGCATTTACAGGAAAGCCACACATACTGACCAGATACTCAACTACAGGAGCAACCATCCCAACACCCACAAATGGAGCTGCATCAGGACATTATTTAAATGGGCCATAACACACTCAGCAACCAGGAACTATGAGAAGCTGAGGTAAAACACAAATACAATGTATTCAGGAACAACTGTTACCCAATAAGCACAGTCCACCGATTCCTGCACAACAGATCTTAAAAGGAAGACACAACATGTCCAGAGACTCTAGCCACCCTACCATACATTAAAGACATTTCAGAGTTGACGACCAGACTACTCCAGTCCCTAGGTGTCATGGTGCCCACAAACCTACAACCACATTGAAATAGCTCCTGATGAATTTAAAGGAGCCCATACCCACAGCCAACAGAACGAGCGTCATATACAAAATACCCTGCAAGGACTGCAACAAACATTTCATTGGACAGACGGGCAGAAAACTAGCCACTAGGATACAGAGCTGGAAATGTGTTGCTGGAAAAGCGCAGCAGGTCAGGCAGCATCCAGGGAACAGGAGAATCGACGTTTCGGGCATAAGCCCTTCTTCAGGAATGGGGAAAGTTTGTCCAGCAGGCTAAGATAAAAGATAGGGAGGAGGGACTAGGGGGAGGGGTGTCGGAAATGTGATAGGTGGAAAGAGGTCAAGGTGAGGGTGATAGGTCAGACTGGGGTGGGGGCGGAGAGGTCAGGAAGAAGATTGCAGGTTAGGAAGGCGGTGCTGAATTCGATGGATTTGACTGAGGCAGGGTGGGGGGAGGGGAAATGAGGAAACTGGTGAAATCCGAGTTCATCCCTTGTGGTTGGAGGGTTCCTAGGCGGAAGATGAGGCGTTCTTCCTCCAACCGTCGTGTTGTTGTGGTCTGACGATGGAGGAGTCCAAAGACCTGCATATCCTTGGTGGAGTGGGAGGGGGAATTGAAATGTTGAGCTACAGCGTGGTTGGGTTGGTTGGTCCGGGTGTCCCAGAGGTGTTCTCTGAAACGCTCCGCAAGTAGCCGGCCTGTCTCCCCAATATAGAGGAGGCCATATCGGGTGCAGAGGATGCAATAGATGATGTGTGTGGAGGTGCAGGTGAATCTGTGGCGGATATGGAAGTTTCCTTTGGGGCCTTGGAGGGAGGTGAGGGGGGAGGTGTGGGCGCAAGTCTTGCACCTCCTGCGGTTGCAGAGGAAGGTGCCGGGAGTGGAGGTTGGGTTGGTGGGGGGTGTGGATCTGACGAGGGAGTCACGGAGGGAGTGGTCTTTACGGAATGCTGATAGGCGGGAATTGAACCCGGGTCTCTAATCACTGTGCCACCCACAAATATTGACAATCTTAAAAACCAATGAAACAATCTGATGCTTTGGGGATATAAGAGCAGAGACAGTTGAACAGTTGAGAGGAGAACTGCCAAGCCCCAGCATGTAAAAAGACTGCCCAAAAGAATCCCCAAGAAGAAGAAAAGAAGAAAAAATGAAAGCTGTCTAGTTTTGAGATAAGAAGTTTTGTTTTGTAAATCGTAATGGGAACTTTATCGGACCAGTATTATATAAGGAAAGGTAACAGATAGGTTAGAGTAAGGGATTGTAAATAGTTGTTAGTTAATTATTCTCTGTTTAACTTTCAGAAATAAAGTTGTTAATTTTTACTTTAACTAGTTCTTGGTCTATTGAATTTTCACAGATTACTGCACAGGATAAATCTTTTCTGTGTTGCTGGTTTTAAATTCAGCAGGGGAGTTTACCCCATGTCATAATTATGGGTGCTCGGGTCTGGGATTTGAACTAGTTTAGACAGATTTGAGTAGATTTAGGGGTATGGAAAATCCCAGCAGATTTAAACACTGATGATGTTACCTAGCATGGTGACGAAACGTCTGAGAACAAACCCACCAGCTCAGCGAGCAAACTTACAACTTAACTTTGATCATGTCATCTCTGAGTATACTTTCAATCTCTTTTTGAACCTGTGCTAACTTTAGAGAGTTAAGTCTACAAGAATGTTGCTTATTTGGAACAGCATTTACTATATCTACATCATGCATCAGAGTAGTACTTCTCAGCTTATTCCCACATGTGATTGCAATAACTCTCATTTTGATTTTCCAATGGAAGGTAACTCAATAATTTAAACCAATTTTTAAGAATTTCCTCAATGTCCAAATGAATTTGAAGAATGCACAATTCAGAAGCATCTGAATTTGATTCTTCATTCTGTGTTGTAACCAGTGACACATTCTCCTTTTGCTTTCCTTCCCGATCAAAATACCTTTTGAGCATATTCACATGACACACACTGTAAGATTTCTTCCTATCTGGCATTCTTATTAAATAATACACCACACTTGACTCACAAATCTTGCTTTTAAAGGTTCACCTATCACTGGAAATAACACTAACACTAATCTCCACTCGCGAAACAATGGAATTTTGATTTTATGTCTGTTTCCCGTTTCATTTCATAGAACATAGAACATAGAAGAATACAGCGCAGTACAGGCCCTTGGGCCCTCGATGTTGCGCCGATCCAAGCCCACCTAAACTACACTAACCCACTATCCTCCATATACCTAGAATCATTGAAGAAAGGATTGGGAAGGTGATTCAGGAGATGAGTGACAGTAATAGGGTGGTTGTTATGGGGGACTTTAACTTTCCTGATATTGATTGGGAAAGCTATAGCTCAAGTTCGTTTAATGGGTCAGTGTTTGTTCAATGTGTGCAGGAGAGTTTCCTGACACAATATGTAGACAGGCCAACAAGAGGTGAGGCCATACTGGATTTGGTTCTGGGTAACGAACCAGGCCAGGTGTTAGAATTAGAGGTAGGTGAGCACTTTGGGGATAGTGACCATAATTCGGTGATTTTTACACTCGTGATGGAGAGGGATAAGTGTGTACTACAGGGCAAGAATTATAGCTGGGGTAAGGGAAATTATGATGCGGTGAGGCATGACTTAGGATGTGTGGCTTGGAAAAGTAGACTCCAAGGCAAGAGTGTAAATGATATGTGGAACTTGTTCAAGGGGCAACTATTGAGTGTCCTTGATAATTATGTACCTGTCAGGCAGGTAGGAAAGGGTCGTGCGAGGGAGCCGTGGTTTAATAAGGAATTGGAATCCCTTGTTAAATGGAAGAGGGCGGCCTATCTCAAGATGAGACGTGAAGGTTCAATTGGGGCGATTGAGAGTTATAGGGTAGCCAGGAAGGACCTGAAGAGAGAGCTAAAAGCAGCAAGGAGGGGACATGAAAGGTCCTTAGTAGATAGGATTAGGGAAAACCCTAAGGCTTTCTATAGGTATGTTAGGAATAAAAGAATGACTAGGGTAGGAATAGGTCCAGTCAAGGATAGTAGGGGGAAGTTGCGTGTGGAGGCGGAAGATATTGGGGAGACACTGAATGAATACTTTTCTTCAGTATTCACTCAGGAACAGGGCATTGTTGTCGATGAGAATACTGAGGCACAAATAAGTAGAATGGATGGCTTTGAGGTATGTAGAGAAGAGGTGTTGGAAATCCTGGAAAAGGTGAAAATAGATAAGTCCCCTGGGCCTGATGGCATTTATCCTAGGATTCTCTGGGAAGCAAGGGAGGAGATTGCAGAGCCATTGGCCTTGATTTTTATGTCCTCTTTGTCTACAGGAGTAGTCCCAGAAGACTGGAGGATAGCAAATGTGGTTCCCTTGTTCAAAAAGGGGAGTAGGGATAACCCTAGTAACTATAGGCCGGTGAGTCTCACTTCTGTTGTGGGCAAAGTCTTAGAGAGAATTGTAAGGGATAGGATTTATGCACATCTAGATAGGAATAATGTGATCAAGGATAGTCAGCATGGTTTTGTGAAGGGCAAGTCGTGCCTCACAAACCTTATTGAATTCTTTGAAAAGGTGACGAAGGAGGTTGATGAGGGGAAAGCGGTAGATGTGGTATATATGGATTTTAGTAAGGCGTTCGATAAGGTTCCCCATGGTAGGCTACTGCAGAAAATACGGAGATATGGCATTGAGGGTGAGTTGGAGGTTTGGATTAGGAATTGGCTGGATGGAAGAAGACAGAGGGTAGTAGTTGATGGCAAAGTTTCTTCATGGAGTGCCGTCACTAGCGGTGTTCCGCAAGGATCTGTTTTGGGACCATTGCTGTTTGTCATTTTTATAAATGACCTGGAAGAGGGGTTAGAAGGTTGGGTGAGCAAGTTTGCGGATGACACGAAAGTCGGAGGAGTTGTTGACAGTGAGGAAGCATGTGGCAGGTTACAGCAGGATATAGAGAAGCTGCAGAGCTGGGCAGAAAGGTGGCAGATGGAATTCAATGTAGCCAAGTGCGAGGTGATTCACTTTGGGAAGAATAACAAAAAGATGGGGTACTGGGCTAATGGTCGGATACTTGGTAGTGTGGATGAGCAGAGGGATCTTGGTGTCCATGTACACAGATCTCTGAAAGTTGCCACCCAGGTAAATAGTGCGGTGAGGAAGGCATATGGCGTACTGGCTTTTATTGGTAGAGGAATTGAGTTCCGGAGTCCTGAGGTCATGATGCAGTTGTATAAGACTCTGGTACGGCCGCATCTGGAATATTGTGTGCAGTTTTGGTCGCCATACTATAGGAAGGATGTGGAGGCATTGGAACGGGTGCAGAGGAGGTTTACCAGGATGTTGCCTGGTATGGAAGGAAAATCGTATGAGGAAAGACTGAGGCACTTGGGGCTGTTTTCACTAGAGAAAAGAATGTTTAGGGGTGACTTGATTGAGGTGTACAAGATGATTAGGGGGTTAGATAGGGTCGACAGTATGAACCTTTTCCCGCGTATTGAGTCGGGTATTACAAGGGGGCATAGCTTTAAATTAAGGGGGGGTAGATATATTTCATCATGCTACTTTCAAATGCTGTCTAGCCAGCTCACCCACTCAATTTAATATTTCCTTAAAAATTGATACATAGTCCAACATATAGTCTCTGAACTCTGACTTACCAATTTTTCCTTAATTAATTTTAGTGGTCCTCTCACCTTATGTCTGAAAATGGACTGAAATTAGTTGATTCATTAGGTGCATCTCTAATTTGAGAAAGTACAAATGGAATTCCTTTATCCCAATCTTCTGGATAATTTTGACTATAAGCCCTCAACATGGTCTTTAAAATTTGCTGCCACTATTCTAATATTCCTTGTGATTATGGATTGTATACTATTGATTTAAAATGTTTTATTTCTAAGCTATCCATAATTTGCTTGGATAATTTTGATGTTAAATCTGACTCTTGATCTTATTGTATTTCTGTAGGTATTCCATATCTAGTAAAAGATTTGAGGAACTCTTCTACAATTCTTCTACCTGTGATTTCACATAATGGAATGACCTCTAAAAAGCGAGCAAAAAGTGACCATTATGGTCAGCAGCACTTTTTGTTTTAGGAAGGGATCCTATGCAATCAACTAAGACTCTTGTAAAAGGTTCCTCAAATGCTGGAAAAGGTATCATTAGGGCTGTTCTTTTCAGTGCCTGAAGTTTTCCTAGTGCCTGACATGTCTGGCAAAATTCAACCACAACTCTATGCAGTTCAGGCCAATAAAAATGTTTTTGTACTTTGGCTTGAGTTTTCCTGTCTCCTAAATGACCTCCTACTGGTACCTCATGTACTATACCTAATTTTTTTAACCCACTGGTAATACAACTTGATGAACTTCTAACCATTTGTCACCTGCCGGAATATGTAATGGTCTCCAGTTCCTTATCGGGACTTTGTTTTTAAGGTAGTAACATTCTGTGATACACTCAAATACACCTTTCACCATATTATATGCTTTTTCTCTTGTTTTTATGCGGTCCCTGACTTCCCTTGTCTGCTACAGTTGCATCATCCTCCCCTTTGTATGTTTCATCTTCCTTGGGATGAATTTCTGCTGTTTTTGCTGTCCCTTTATCTACAGTGCCTGAAATTTGATTCCTGACCCTTTTTGTCTCACTGTCTTATTTCTGGAAACAAGTCCTGGGCACCTAGTTCAGTCAATACTGACTGGGATCATGCACCCCAGGCCTCAATCTCCCATCCTTCCAAGCACTTTCAGAGACTCGTTTCATCAGTGGTGCCATGGGGTAGCCATGGCTGAACCTAGAATGACACCTACTGGAGCCCAGGATTAGGAGTGAGCTAGGTTGAAACTAGGTAATCTCAGGAGGCACTTTACATGCTGGGGGTTGAGGGAAGGCTGGGGAGGATGTCAAGGGGTCGTTTTGTTCTCACTGGACCTTCCCTTCCAAACATTCAATTTATCTGAATGCCTCTGAACAGACCATCCACCCCATCTGTTCCAGGAAACCACAAACTAGCCACACAGTCCTACTTGTCCTGTAAACTGCAATTTGACAAGCACATCTGAACCAGGGTAATACTAGCAAAGCTCTTAAAAGGTCATTAATTGAGGCCACTTAAGGATTTCAATTGGGGATAGGGTCAGAAGTAGGAGCATAGGTTTGCACATAAAATTCAACCCATCATGTTCCTTTCATGGCTGCTCAGGAACAAAATGCTAACAAATCTGATAATCTTGTGTCAGTGATTCATACTTGTACAATCCAGTCTTTGTAGTGTGCTAGAAGCAGAGCAAGTGTAATACACGTTTGTACACCATGTCTATTGCGCTGACTAAGCTCTTTGACCTAATCAGCGAGCTGAGGTTCTGGAAGCTGCAATCCAACTCTGGCTGCTGCCTGGTCAATTCAACATTAGACTGCAGATGGGACAAAGATAGGTGGAGGGATGAAGATAGGTAGAGGGACAAGTAGTACTGAGGAAGTGGGGAGACTGTAGAAGGACCTGGAATACAATGTGGGAAAGTGTGAGGTTATACACTTTGGTAGGAAGAAAAGAGGCATAGACTATTTTCTAAATGGGTAAATTGGAAAGCGAAAGCACAAAGGGACTTGGGAGTCTTAGTTCAGGATTCTCTTAAGGTTAAAATGCAGGTTCAGCTGGCATCTAGGAAGGCAAATGCAGTATTAGCATTCATTTTGAGAGGGGTAGAGTCCAAGGGCAGAGATGTACTGCTGAGAGTGTTTAAGGTCTGGTCAAACTGCATTTGGAATATTGTGAGCAGTTTTGGGCCCCTGTGTACCTGAGGAAGGATATGCTGGCCTAAGTGGGGGTGTAGAGGAGGTTTACAAGAATGATCCCAGGGATGAAAGGAAAATCAGATGAGGAGCGGTTGAGGACTATGGGTCTGTAATGTCGATAGAAGGATGAGAGGGGAAATGTATTGAAACTTACAGAATATTGAGAGGCCTGGATACAGTAAATGTGAAGAAGATTATTCCACTACTGGGAGAGATTAGGACCCAACGGCACAGCCTCAGAGTGAAGGGATGATCCTTTAGAACTGAGATGAGGAGGATTACTTCAGCCACAGGGCAGGGAATCTGTGGAACTCATTGCCACAGAAGGCTGTGGAGGCTAAGTCATTGATTGTTACAGGGCAATGGCAGGAGAAAGGGATTGAGAAGTATAGCAGATTCAATGGGTCTAATTCTGCTGCTATATATTGTGTATATCTATGGTCTATAGCATAACATGCAGTGAATATTTTCGGTGACATTCCTCCAGTCCAGATCATAATACGCAAGGATCCTAGATTCATTAGGCTGTGTGCCCTGAGTATGGGGTGCTTTCATCCATTTTCAAGCTCCACACGAAACAATGAAGTTTAGCCCATTTTCTGTGCAAACTGAAATCAATACAAGGATACTTCCTGCCAAAAACCAACCAAGCCCAGTTTATTTGTCAGATAGCAACGAAACATTTTATAGCATGTCATTTGCATAATCTCTGCACTTCCTCACTGGGTTCAATAGTGATGCACACTGTAATTGCCAAGTTTATGATCTGGCTTCACTCCATCCTGCTCTTGAATGTCACACAAACAATCTCAACAACGTTCCTACTGGCAATCGACTAATGTGGCCACAGATCTTCAACAACCTTCCTGACCCTTCTGCCAATTTCAGACTTCTCATTTGATCCTTTGTGTCCAAGTATTTATCAATTGCAATATTCAAATGCTTAGCCTTTTATATGGCCTTCAAGCTCCAATTCTTGCCTCAGCACAAGGATTTTGCTCAAACTCATCATTGAAGTATTTGGAGGGAAGCTAATTAAGGGAGGACTGGATGGAGAGGGGCGATGCTGATTTGTGACATGACCAGAAGAGACCCATATGTTTGGCATCATTTTATGTAGTTGGCCTGTTGGTCCATTAGATTGTGGTGTTGATTTTTACATAGAATGAGAGCTATCAGCATTGTTGATCAGCTGGATGTCAGGGATCACTTAAAGGGATTATCATTTCCTGGATCAGTATTCAATGATGCTCCACTGAAAGCTGCTCTCATGATGGTCACAGTGAACTACAGGCCTGTTAAAACAAGCTAAATTGGTGGGATGGGAGAAAGTGAGGACTGCAGATGCTGGAAATCAGAGCTGAAAATGTGTTGCTGGAAAAGTGCAGCAGGTCAGGCAGCATCCAAGGAGCAGGAGAATCAACATTTCGGGCATGAGCCCTTCTTCGGGCTGCGCTTTTCCAGCAACACATTTTCAGCTCTAAATTCTTGGGATGGTAGGTAAGGTCAAGGGGAACTCTATCACTGTTGTGGGAAGCAAGTGAGGGGTTTGAGGGTTGAAATGTGGGAGATGGGTCAGACCCAGCTGAGGGCCTTGTTAACAAGTGTTGGGGAATCCTCAGTTGAGGGAAAAGATGGACATTTCGGTCGACAACTCCCTTGTCGAAGTTGGCATCATCAGAACAAACGTGATGGAGATAGAGGAACAGGGAGAATGGAATAGAGTCTTCACAGGATGTAGGATGCAAGGATGTTTAGTCCAGGTAACTATAAGAGTTGCTGGCTTTACAGATGATATTGATGGCCAGTCTACCTCCAGAATTTGAAACAGAGATGTCAAGAAAGAGAAGGAAGGAGTCAGAGATGGATCAGATGATGGTAAGAGCAGGGTGGAAATTGGAAGCGAAATCGATAAATCTTTCCAATTCTGGACGAGAGGGAAATAGCACCGATGATATCATTGATATACCAGAGAAAGAGCTGTGGGTGGGGTCTGGAATAGGACTGGAACAAGGAATGGTCTACATATGTCACAAAGAGACAGGCAAAACTGGGGTCCCACACACATACCTATGGCCACTTCTCTAACCTGAAGAAAATGAGATGAGTTAAAAGAAAGGTTGTTCATGGTGAGGATGAGTGCGGCCAGACGGAGGAGGCAGGTGGTGAATAGAAATGGTTCAGACTTTAGTTCCAGGAAAAAGTGGAAAGAGCCCTGAAGCTGCCCTGGTGCGGGTTGGACTTGTAAAGGGATTGCACCTCCATGGTAAAGAGGAGGCAGCTGGAGCCAGCAAACTGGACATTCTGAAACTGGTGTAAAGCATCTGAAGAATTGCAGATATAAGTGGAGAGGGACTGGACGAGGGGAGAAAAGACTGAGTCAAGGTAGAAAGAGATGAGTTCTGTGGGACAGGAGCAGGCATAAACAATGGGTCTGTCTGGGCAGTATTGATTATAAATTTTGGGAAGGAGATAGAAGAGGGTTGTGTGGGATTGGGAGACAATCAGCTTGGAGCCAGTGGTGGGGAGAGATAACCAGATGAATTGAGGTTGATCACCATGGTTGATACTATGGCCTGACGTTCCATCATGGGGCTATGGTCTGGGTAAGATAGGAGTAGGTATCTGAGAGCTGGCGTCAAAATTAAAGTGGTGCTGGAAATGCATAGCAGGTCAGGCAGCATCTGAGGAGCAGGAAAATCGACATTTCGGGCAGAAGCCCTTCATCAGGACGCTCCTTACTTTCACCTATCTGACAGCTTGCACTCAGCCTCTGTAATGTAGAGGTCAGTCCATCAGACTACAACAGCACCACACTTATCAGCAGACTTAATTTACAAAGTTGGAATTGAATCTGACAGCACAGAGTGCAGTCAGTTCCCAGGAGGGTAAGTTGGAATGGTCAAGATGGGGGGAGGGGGTGTGGCGGCAGAGAAATTGAGGCGACCAATGTCAGTGACAGTTTTGAACGAATGAGCAGATCAAGTTTTGCCAGGGTAACTCAGCTTCTCACGTTGTTATAGCCTTGGTTCAAACATGGATAAAAGAGCTGAATTCCAGAGGCAAGTTAAGAGTGACTGCCCTTGGCATCAAGACTGCATTGGATTAAGTATGGCATCATATAGCCCTTGGAAAAACTGGAATCAATGGGTATCATGAGAGTAAACTCTCTGTTGTGTGGTACATAGGAAAATGGTCGAGGTTGTTGGAGGTCAGTCATCCCAGATCCAGGATATTTCTGCAGGAGTTCCTCAGCATAGAGTCCTAAACCCAATCAACGTCAGCTGCTTAATCAAGACGTTCCCTCCATTATTGGATCAGAAGTGGGAATGTTCACCAATGATTGCACAATGTTCAGCATTATTTGTGACTCTTCAGACACTGAAGCAGTCCATGTCCAAATGCAACAAACGTTGGACAATATTCAGGCATGGGCTGACAAATGGCAAGTAACATTCTCACCACATAAATGCCAAACAGTAGGAGACAATCTAATCACCACACCTTGAAATTCAATGTTGTTACTGTCACTGAATTCCCTACTTTTAACATCCTGGGGATAGCCATTGAATAGAAATTCAACTGGACTCAATATATAAATACACCGGCTACAACAGTAGGTCAGATGCTAAGAATACTGCAACAAATAACTCACTTCTTGACTCCTCAAAGCTTGTCTATCACCTACAAAGCACAGTCAGGAATTTGATAGAATATATCCTACTTGCCTGGATGAGTGCAACTTCAACAACACTCAAGAAACATGACATCATCCAGGACAAAACAGTCTGTTTGGTTGGCACCATTTCCACAAGCATCTACTTCCTCCAACACCGATCTCAGTAGCAGCGGTGTGTACTATCTATAAGATACACCACAGAAACTCACCAAAGATCCATAGTCAGAACCTTCAAAACCCATGACATGAGATACATGGGAACATCACCACCTAGAAGATCCCCTCCAAGCTGCTTACCATCCTGACTTAGAAATATATCACCGTTGCTTCACTGTCACAGGGGCAAACTCCTGGAATTCCCTCCTTAAGGACATTGTGTGTCTACCTACAGTACATGAACTGTACCAGTTCAAGAAGGCAGGTCACCACCGCCTTCTCAAGGGCAACTCTGTTCAAGCAAAATAAATGCTGGCCAGCCCGCTATGCCCACATCCCACAAGAGAATTTTTTAAAAAGCCCTCAATTAAAGAAGCAAATGGTGCACTTCCTTCCAAACTTTTTGCATCTCAATAATTTTGAAACTGTTCAAACATCCCTCAAACAATCATTGCACTTGGCATGTTCCAGGTGCAGTACAGTAATGTCTAATATATGCTAAGAAATTAGCACAATAAATCCTTTGTATTCAGAGGTATATAGTAGCTGCATTTTCATTGGTCTGATCAATGTAGGAACTCGTGGTGATCAATTTGGGGTATCATATTGCATATCAGAAAGCTGCTGTGGAGCTCCACATAAAACAATTCTTTCTCTGTCTCGCATACATACACACAAATATACACTCAACTCTCACATTATAGTGAATAAAAAATCTAAAGTTCACCTTTTGGGCTTCACAGCCGTTTTCAATGTATTTTGTATGATTTCTATGCTGTATTAAATTTCTGCAATGCTCTGACCATCTGATTCTATAAAACTCTCCCAGTTGCCAATCTTAACTTCTTTCCATGTTGCTGTCTCTAATGATATTTCTGGGAGTTCTTCCTTCTTGGTTATTGCAATTGAATAATCTTTTGTTATTTTCTAAATCTGGCTGATTTGTAATCTGATATCTCTGACTTACTTCAGTATTGCAACTCATACTGTGTCACCATGGAATCTCCGCTCCTCGCTCCAGTCGCTGCATCATCCAGCTTGTTTCTCACAATGAATCTAGAGTACATACTGGACAGATTACCTCACAGATCAAATTCCTGGGGAGATCTCCATTTTAACCTGCACATAGCCTTCCTAATTACAGAATTCTCAACTTTCTTCCAATTCTGACCTCTTATTTCTTTCACTCACCAATGCTAGTGTGGTCTTCAGCTGGCCCTAATTCCTGGCATTCGTTTATTTAATCACTATTTGAACAAATACAATTATATTGAATTAGGAGCAGGGGTAGGTCACTTGAAACCACTCCAGAACTCAATAATATCTGGCCAAATATGATTCCTCAATATTTTCTACCTACCCCAGTAATCTTTCATCCCTTTGCTTATTAACAATCTATCAGACCCTGCCTCAAAAATATTCAAAAGTCTTTGCTTCTACCACTTAGTGGGAAAAAAAATTCCAAAGACTCTGTGAGAAAAGAAGATCTCCTCATTTGTGTCTTAAATGGATGATCTGTTATTTCTAAACAGTGACCCTGTAATTCTAGATTTTCCCAATACAGGAAACTTTTCATGCACACTGTCAAGATCCCTCATAAAATCAACTCTTATTCTTCTAAATTCCAATACTAACAAGATCTAAGAGGTGATCTAACAGAGATATATAAGATGCTAAAGGAAACTCACAAAATAGACGTGGGGCAATCTGAAATGAGAGGTCATAGTTTTAGAATAAGGGGTTGCAGATTTAAGACAGAGATGAACAGAATTTACTGCTCACAAAAAGCCATGAATCTGTGGAATTCACTATTTCAGAGTGTGGTGGATGCCAAGATACTGAATAAGTTTAAAGAGATTAACATATTTTAATTAGTAATGAGTTGAAGGGTTATGGAGAGTGGCAGGAAAGTGGAGTTGAGGCTGAGGTGATCAGCCATGATTGTATCAAATGACAGAGTAGGCTTGAGGGGATGAATTTCTCAGTCCTGCTCCTAGTTCTTACATAATTTTTCTTAATCTTGCCACAAGGCTACAAGAGAGAACAAGATCATATGAAACTCTATCACTTTCGACAATGATGTAGATTGTGGATAATTAGCATATTACACAGACAGACTTAGTCCCTTATTCAACAACTCTCTGCCTCCCTATCTCACTCTCCTCCTTTAAAAGCAGTTTGATACTCCTTAAAACCTATCTCATTGGCCAACCTTGCTGACACCTATCCCAATGTCTCCTTACAGACTCATTTTCAAATTTTGTTTGATAATGTTCATGTGAAGCATTTTATAATGTTTTTAATATCAAATGTGCTTGATACATACAGCTGCCAAGAGATTTAAACTAGTACTGGCAGATTGACAAGCGATCCGAAAGTTACCTTTCACACACACATTCCCTGATTTGAAGTCAAACCTGCCTGCTAAGTACAGCATTTTAGAATATAGAACATAAATCAATACAGCACAGAAATGGCCCCTTCAGCCTCACAATGTTGTGCCAAACATTACATCAAATTTAACTAATCCTTCTCCATGTCCTTGGTCCATATCCCTCCATTCCTTGCATTTTGGGTCAGATGCTTGGATTTATACATGATCGAGTGTTATGCTTTCCTGATGGCTGAGCCTTTCTGGATAGGTTACATTTAAAATTCATCCTGGAGTGATCAATGTGAATGATAAATCCTATTAAACTAATTAACTCTCCTTTTAAGAGTAAAGGAAATAAAAATCTAGATTCAGTTAAAAAAATTAAAACAGGAGATGTTAGAATCTCTCTAAATGTGGATATAAGAAAGGCTAAATTGTTTCTTCATATATAAGTATTGATTATGTTACATGTCATTGTAATCATGGAAACCCAAGCTGTTGGCCAGCTGTGGTTTTATTTTTGTCTTCCTATATTGCTGTACATACAAAAAATATACAATCACATTTTTGAACTGAAAAGATCGCTAGAATTTCAATCAATCGCTTTTGCATAAACCAAAACTCTATCTTTCATAGTCATTTTCCTATGTTGTCTATTTCATAGCATGCAAAATGCTCGGCTTCATCATCATCAGAACAGGTAAAGAGGACATTCTTTAATTCTTGGTAGTAACCTGTAACCTACCGCAGTTTAGAACTGGTGACAGTGTCAGAACAATTCAACAAGGAAGTATACTGTGCAGCACTCACCATTCCCACTGCTGTTCCTCGTCCCTTGTTCCTGGAAAATATCCTTCGATTCCACGGTGCCGTCAGCAGCTAAGAAAAGAAACTGTAAAGAGTGAGTCACTCCCTGTCATTCTGACAACACCCATTATTACCCACCAACTGCCCACCTGTAACTTCATCTGTTTTATCAAGCTTTTGCTGACTGCACCTTTCTTCACATGTCTGGGAGGTCTCCTCAATGGCTGTTCCAATATGGACAGTTAAGCCATGTCCTGTATTGACAAATGCCCTTCTTTGCAAGGTAAATGGTTAACCCCTAATGGTAATACCATTCAAATTAATTTACATAGAGTCACAGAGATATACAGCATGGAAACAGACCTATCGATCCAACTTGTCAATGCCGACCAGATATCTGAAATAAATCTAGTCTCATTTGCCAGCATTTGGCTCATACATCTCTAAACCCTTCCTATATATCCATCGAGATCCCTTTTAAATTAGATTAGATTAGATACAGTGTGGAAACAGGCCTTTCAGCCCAACAAGTCCACACCGACCTGCCAAAGCACAACCCACCCAGACCCCATTCTCCTATATTTACCCCTACACCCAACACTATGGGCAATTTAGGTTGTAATTGTACCAGCCTCCATCACTTCCTCTGGCGGTTCATTCCATATACGTACCACCCTCTGCGTGTAAAAGTTACCCCTTAGTTCTCTTAGATCTTTCCACTTGAAATACGTAGTCTATTTATCTTATCCATACCTCTCATGATTTTATAAACCTCTATAAGGTCACCTGTTAGCCTCCAATGCTCCAGGAAAAATAGCCCCAGTCTGTTCAGCCTCTCTCTCACTTCAACCCCAACAACATCCTTGTAAATATTTCCTGAACCCTTTCAAGTTTCACAAGTTTCATCCTTTCTAAAGCAGGTAGATCAGAACTGCATGCAGTATTCCAGTAGTGGCCTAATCAGCATCCTGTACAGCTGCAACGTGATCTCCCAACTCCTGTACTCAATGCACTGATCAATAAAGGAAAGCATACCAAATGCCTTCTTCAGTATCCTATCTACCTGTGACTCCACTTTCAAGGAGCTATGAACATGCACTCCAAGGTCTCTTTGTTCAGCAACACTTCTCAGGATCTTGTAAGTGTATAAGTCTTGCCTGATTTGCCTTTCCAAAAATGCAGCACCTCACATTTATCTAAATCAAGCTGCTTCTGATACACCTCAGCCTCTTCCTTATCTGAGAGATTCATCATACTCGACAGTTCCCTGGTTGGGACTATCAACATCATCAAATGCATTTTTGGGATCCAGCTGTTCTGGATGAGTGCATTTACCACTTTGATCATTCCAATCTTTGCTCACGCCGAGACCATCTGTTTGCCACCTTTATCCATTTAAGATGTCGCACATCTTCCTGAACCACCCAAAACTCAGGTTCTTTTGATGTTTTGTTGTGCCAGTTGCCAACAACTCTGATGAAATACTTTGACATTCTTACCCTGAAACAGGTTCAAAATCTTTCTGAACAATGTCTGGGCCCAGCAAAATCTTCCACTTTAACTCCTGATCCAGTGTCAGAATAAACAAACGCAGTTTTGAATTGGTTCTGGCCCGAATCCAGAGAGGACAAAACAATCACCAGCTCAGTTTCCCACGCCAACTAATACCAGCTGTTTATCAATCATCCCTAACACCCCCTCTCAAATACCTGCTTTCTCCTTCTCTACTGTTTTAAAGTAGATTCCACTGAGTTTGGAGCTACCAGAGAATATCCTTCTCTCTGCACGGTGCTTAAACCCAGACTGAGTGTTTCTATAAGATACTGAACTGATTGCCTTGCTGTATCAAAGTCCACACAAGGAAAAGAAAGTAGAATTTACTGCAGTTGAACTTTGTTCTGTCATTGTTGTAAGTGCGTCATTCCAGCTAAATGAGAGTGAGTTACTTCTCAACAGACTCCACTTTACCAGAACACATTGCCACTCCCTGACCCAGGGAATGGTGGGGGTGGGGCAATATGCCAATCACTTACAATTAGGCAGTCATGCGGCTTGGGCCTTGGCCGCTGTCCTGTCCGTGGAGACACAGTTACCAGCAGACAGCTGTCCACTTCCTGCTCCTTACACCAGTCCTCAGTGCTTGCCTTCTGATCTGCTTACCCTGTTTCTGTTCTGCCATCCCACTCCCTACCAACTGTCACCTACCTCTTGTGCCCAGTTCTCCAAAGCCTTTTCCTGCTGCCTGCCACCCCTTATATACTGGTGGACAGTGTAATAGAATGTGTAAGGCATAATGTTATGATTGTGACAGAGATCATTACCTTTTCAAAATAAATTCTTACTCCAGTTATTAACTTAAAACATCACACTATAAGATTTCACATTTTAAGCAAAACTTCTGCTGTACAAGAATTAAACAAATCAAGGATGACTAATTCAAAATACTTTATAAACCTTTATTATTTAAATATAAGAATTGTCAACAGACCATTTTCCATTCAGTATTGAATTGTTCTCCGATACACTGCAGGATCTTGAGGGTTTTTTCTGCTGAGTTCAAATCAAGGTGTGCACAGCTCTTAGTGATTTACACAAATTTTCCTTATTTTCTGACATTTAGACTTCCAGAGGTCTTTTTTTCTCTCGACAAGAATTCCACTCTTCCACTAGTTCTACCAGATCTGCCAATTTTAATTCCTTATGCATTTGTCATTCTGAGTACCATACCCAATTCCTTAGTGGCTGCATATGACAAACCTGATTGTAGTGGCCTTTACTCTCCTTGTTCTGGCTGCTTTGCAAATACACAGCTAATTTCCCACACCCCTTCAAGCTTACTGATTATTGCTGTGGTAAAAACACATAGATAAACTCCACAGAGACTTATTACATGGCAACATCATACCGGGGATGTTCCAGATAGAGATTTAAATCAATGATCTTTTACTTTCAAAACAACCCTTTATTTCTATGATCCAAATAAGTAGTTTATACCTCAAATGGAGCGAACAATCCTCTTACTAGGCTTACTTGTTCCACGATGAATACTAGTTTTATATGTTTTTAACTATTTGGTCTGGACAATCTATATGAATAATTGGAACCTCCCCTGTTTTCATTCCAACCTTTATGTATTTTCTTGAGATGTCTTGAGATAAAGTGTTCAGAGTAGCTTTATAATCCTAGATATGAATATCTTTTACAAGCAACACTGTAAAGCTCCCCTTTGAACCATAATTACCTGAGGTCAGTTTGCATTGTACTTATTTCAGGATATGGAGATGCCGGTGTTGGACTGGGGTGTAAAAGGTTAAAAATCACACAACACCAGGTTATAGTCCAACAGGTTTCATTGGAAGCACTAGCTTTCGGAGCGCCGCTCCTTCATCAGGTGGTTGTATCAAGTGGTTCATCAGGTGACAACCACCTGTGAAGGAGCGTCATTCCGAAAGCTAGTGCTTCCAATTAAACCTGTTGGACTATAACCTGGTGTTCTGTGATTTTTAACTTTGTACTTATTTCAAAGTAGCTTACAATTTTGCAGTCAAATGTTACCATTCATCCAACTTTGAAATTGATTTCCTAAAATTAAATGTTACACATCTAAAGCCTAGCAATTAGGAATTTTGGTATTTATAATAATATACACTGTGAAATGGATGCTTCCTTAACAAATAGGATATAATGAGCAATGAACACTGTACAATGTATATATCCAGGGAAAGGAGCTCAAATAATATTAAGTAAAAAGTAAAGTCACAATAGACCCAGTCCATCATTAGAAACATAGAGACAACTGGTACTGAGTTTAACCACACCTCAGGCAAGGGACAAGGTTGACAAGGTGAGACCTTAATATGACCTCAGCTGGTATAGGGATTTAACCCAGTGGTGTTATTCTGCATCACAAATCAATCTCCCAGCCAACTGAAGGATCCACTCTCAGTTCCTTTGTTTCTGCAGGCCGGGATACCACAGAGGTATGAGTTGCATTTCTGTAAGAATTGCTCAGTGAATTTTGGGCAGCAGTACCTCCCACCCACCACCATCTCTCCTTCACCTCAGACCAAACTCTGAGGGACAGGATGTACATGTATTTGAAAAGACAAAAACTGATTAGGGATAGTCAATATGGCTTTGTGCGTGGGAAATCATGTCTCACAAACTTGATTGAGTTTTTTGAAGAAGTAACAAAGAAGATTGATGAGGGCAGAGCAGTGGATGTGACCTATATGGGCTTAAGTAAGGCTTTCGACAAGGTTCCCCATGGGAGACTGATTAGCAAGGTTAGATCATGGAATACAGGGAGAACTAGCCATTTGGATACAGAACTGGCTCAAAAGTAGAAGACAGAGGGTGGTGGTGGAGGCCTGAGACCAATGGAGTGCCACAAGGATCGGTGCTGGGTCCTCTACTTTTTGTCACTTACATAAATTATTTGGATGCGAGTATAAGAGGTACAGTTAGTAAGTTTGCAGATGACACCAAAATTGGAGGTGTAGTGGACAACGAAGAGGGTTACCTCAGATTACAACAGGATCTGGACCAGATGGACCAATGGGCTGAGAAGTGGCAGATGGAGTTTAATTCAGATAAATGTGAGGTGCTGCATTTTGGAAAGCAAATCTTAGCATGACTTACACACTTAATGGTAAGGTCCTAGAGAGTGTTGCTGAACAAAGAGGCCTTGGAGTGCAGGTTCATAGCTCCATGAAAGTGGAGTCACAGGTAGATAGGATGGTGAAGAAGGCGTTTGGTATGCTTTCCTTTATTGGCCAGACTATTGAGTACAGGAGTTGGGAGGTCATGTTGCGGCTGTACAGGACATTGGTTAGGCCACTGTTGGAATATTGCATGGAATTCTGGTCTCCTTCTTATCGGAAAGATGTTGTGAAACTTGAAAGGGTTCAGAAAAGATTTACAAGGATGTTGCCAGGGTTGGAGGATTTGAGCTATAGGGAGAGGCTGAAAAGGCTGGGGCTGTTTTCCCTGGAGTGTCGGAGGCTGGGGGGTGACCTTATAGAGGTTTACAAAATTATGAGGGGCATGGATAGGATAAATAGACAAAGTCTTTTCCCTGGGGTCGGGGAGTCCAGAACTAGAGGGCATAGGTTTAGGGTGAGATGGGAAAGATATAAAAGAGACCTAAGGGGCAACTTTTTCACACAGAGGATGTGGTGGAGGCTGGTACAATTGCAACATTTAAGACGCATTTGAATGGGTATATGAATAGGAAGGGTTTGGAGGGATATGGGCCGGGTGCTGGCAGGTGGGACTAGTTTGGGTTGGGATATCTGGTCGGCATGGACAGGTTGGACTGAAGGGTCTGTTTCCATGCTGTACATCTCTATGACTATGACTCTAAGTAACAATCTGCTCCTCTAATTGCCCCTCCCACTCATGTATCCACCAACAGGAATCTCAGTGTTTCAGAATTGTGACACTTCCTTCCAAAAAGCAATTAACAATTTCAAAAGCACAACAGTAGCTGCCATAATATCGCTGTCTCCACTGGGGATGTACAGTGATTGGAGCAATAGCACCAGCAATGGCACTAAATCTAACAATGTTTCAACAAAAACAGAAACTGAACAGTTCCAGTCTGATCAGTTAAGAGGAAAGTGCAGTACTAAAACATCAGCATTCTTGTCGATGATATGTTTTGGCAAATGAAATTAATTAGTAAAAAAATCCAACATGGAATAGGCCAGATGGAGATAAAGTAGTGCTCTTTGCATGGCTTATTGGCATCCATAAGATTGCCTCTAAATTATCAACTGTCAAAACTACAAAATTCATATTTTTCTGCAATGGGCTGAATAATGTGTTGTATTAAACACAACATGCAATGAAAGGCCTGCTCAATTAAGCTCGATCATAACTTCTAGACTTGTGCACTGCTGTTTCAGTGAGTTGCTGCACTATATTGATTAGACTTGTTGAATGCTAAGTCTAAATGAGGATCCTCAGTTGCTTTTAATTCCAACCATAAGAGTTTCTTTGTCATTCCCAGAGTTGCGTCTCACCCATTTTTCTTCCTGCGAGCGGAACTTAACAATTGTCAGTAACAAGTTTTACCTGCCATTTCTGCTACTACTTCATATTTTGTTCAGCTTATTTTCAAAATTACCAAGCTCTCCCTTCACAAATTGCTGATTCTCGTAGTTTCCTATCACCGACAAACGTTAGGATTTTAATTGAATTTTGGAATCTAAGACATTGATGGAAGTTATAAACAGGAATAAGTGGAGGAAGTGCTGAATGTCTTGAAACGCATAAAGGTGGATAAATCCCCAGGACCTGATCAGGTGTACCCAAGAACTCTGTGGGAAGCCAGGAAAGTGATTGTTGGACCCCTAGCTGAGATATTTGTATCATTGATAGTCACAAGAGAGGTGCTGGAAGACTGGAGGTTGGCTAACGTGGTACCACTGTTTAAGAAGGATGGTAAGGACAAGCCAGGGAACTATAGACCAGTGAGCCTGACGTCGGTAATAAGTTGTTGGAGGGAATCCTGAGGGACAGGATTTACATACATTTGGAAAGGCAAGGACTGATTAGGGATAGTCAACATAGTTTTGTGCGTGGGAAATCATGTCTCACAAACTTGATTGAGTTTTTGAAGAAGTAACAAAGAGGATTTATGAGGCCAGAGCAGTATATGTGATCTATATGGACTTCAGTAAGGCGTACAACACAGTTCCCCATGAGAGACTGGTTAGCAAGGTTAGATCTCATGGAATACAGGGGGAACGAGCCATTTGGATACAGAACTGGCTCAAAGGTAGAAGACAGAGAGTGGTGGTGGAGGGTTGTTTATCAGACTGTGACCAATGGAGTGCCACAAGGATCGGTGCTGGGTCCACTAATTTTTGTCATTTATATAAATGATTTGGATGTGAGCATAAGAGATATAGTTAGTAAATTTTCAGATGACATCAAAATTGGAGGTGTAGTGGACAGTGAAGGAGGTTACCTCAGGATCTTGATCAGATGGTCCAATGGGCTGAGAAGTGGCAGATGGAGTTTAATTTAGATAAATGCGAGGTGCTGCATTTTGGGAAAGGAAATCTTAGCAGGACTTATACACTTAATGGTCAGGTCCTAGGGAGTGTTGCTGAACAAAGAGACCTTGGTGTGCAGGTTCATAGCTCCTTGAAAGTGGATTTGCAGGTGGATAGGATAGTGGAGAAGGCGTTTGGTATGCTTTCCTTTATAGGTCAGAGTATTAAGTTGGGAGGTCATGTTGTGGCTGTACAGGACATTGGTTAGACCACTGTTGGAATATTGCATGCAATTCTGGTCTCCTTCCTTTCGAAATGATGTTGTGAAACTTGAACGGGTTCAGAAAAGATTTACAAGGATGTTGCCAGGGTTGGAGGATTTGAGCTACAGGGAGAGGCTGAACAGGCTGGGGCTGTTTTTCCTGAGTGTCGGAGGCTGAGGGGTGACCTTATAGAGGTTTACAAAATTATGAGGGGCATGGATAGGATAAATAGGCAAAATCTTTTCCCTGGGGTGGGGGAGTCCAGAACTAGAGGGCATAGGTTTAGGATGAGAGGGGAAAGATATAAAAGGGACCTAAGGAGCAACTTTTTCACACAGAGGGTGGTACGTGTATGGAATGAGCTGCCACAGGATGTGGTGGAGGCTGGTACAATAGCAACGTTTAAAAGGCATCTGGATGTGTATATGAATAGGAAGGGTTTGGAGGGATATGGGCTGGGTGCTGGCAGGTGGGACTAGATTGGGTTGGGATATCTGGTCGGCATGGTTGGATTGGACTGAAGTGTCTGCTCCCATCCTGTACATCTCTATGATTCTATGACTCTACAAGTGCTCTTACCCTCAATCTCATCGGCTACTCATTCAGCACCAGGTCCCACCTGGATATAAGCATTTACTTCACTGTCATTCTATGGGTTTCAGGTGAGAATCTCTGTTATTCTAGTAAGGTTACAATGATTCAGCATTCACTGTGCAACCACCTCATCCGGACCCAGGCCCTGAGAAAGAAAGTTATCATATCAGTAAACCAAATTCCAAGAGAAAATTAAGGACACTAAAAAAACCTCTTTGCTGAATTCCAGTCCCCCAGAACCACTGAGCAACCCACTAGCTTCATGACAAGAGGCCTTTAAACTTTACAACTTAATGTCGAGGGTGTATTGGCTGCCAAATAATGCCTCATTGATGTGCTGCCACTCATTGACATAATTTATTTATAAAAGATCCAAACTGGAACTGAAGAAGCAGCTTGCTATTACATCACAGGTTTCGACCTATTGTGCTAATTCCTCAATGATTCACAGCCATTACTATATCATATCCAAAGTTGTCAACACAGTCACCATTACCAAATATGTTTTGTGACACATTTCAAGTCAATGGTTTCCACATTGCAGATACGTACATGCCTAGTGCTAGCTGGCACTACTGCCTTATCCAGATACCAGTGGTAGACTTCAAGAAACACTATATTGACTGGCATTACTCTGTACCAGACAGTAATGGTTAACAGCTCCTAAAGTAGGCTTGCAGAAATCCTTGCTCTAAATCATTACCCCAAGCAAGGGAGAAAGTTTAATTCAACCAGATGAAGTCAGAAATACTCACCTGACATACCCTTATTGGTCACCTACGATTAGTACAGTGCTTAGTCTTGGATGATATCCCATACAGCACAGCTGCTGCTCCTTTAACAAGGTTATGTTATCCTTGTTTTTTTTTCAGGAGATCATAAAGACACTAGTTCCAAAACGTCTGAGTTCATCTACTTGAGGAAGCTTTTAGGTTTAAAAACAAACATGTACAATGAAAGTGGAGTGGCCAGATCTCCCAGCTTAGCTTTTCTCTGGTTTGGTTTGGTTTGGTTCGGGTTTTAGCAGTCTGGCAATTCTGTGCAAGCAGGACAAAGTGAGGACTGCAGATGTTGGAGATCAGAGTTGAAAAGTATGGTGCTGGAAAAGCGCTGCAGGTCAGGCAGCATCCGAGGAGCAGGAGAGTCGATGTTTCTGGCATAAGCCCTTCATCAGGAATGTGGTTGGGAGGAGGTGCTGAGAGTTAAATAGGAGGGTGTGGGTGAGGTAGCTGGGAAGGCGATAGGCAGATGAGGGTGATGGTTGATGGTGATAGGTTGGTGGGGTGGGTGGAGCGGATAGGTGGGAAGGAAGATGGACAGAGGAAAGACCACTTCAACTCCTTCTCCCACTCCACCAAGGACATGCAAGTCCTGGGTCTCCTCCATCGCCGAATCCAAAACACCTAATGCCTGGAGGAAGAATGCCTCGTCTTCTGCCTTGGGGCCCTCCAACCACACGGCATCAACGTCAACTTCATCAGTTTCCTCATCTCTCCTCTCCCACACCTCATCCCAGATTTAACCCTCCAACTCGGCACTCCAACTCTTGAACTATCCTACCTGTCCATCTTCCTTTCCACCTGTCTGCTCCACCTTCCGCCCCCCAAAACCCCGCACCTATATCTACTACTGCCTTCCCAGCTACCTCACCCCATCCTCCTATTTATCTCTTTGTTCACCCGCCCCCCCCCCCAATTCCTAACGAAGGGCTTATGCCCAAAATGTTAATTCTCCAGATCTTCGGATACTGCCTGACCTGCAGTTCTGAACAAGCAGTCAGTCAGTCAGTTTTGAGGTCAAAATTGGTCAAAGAAACAGCTACATGGAAGGCATTCCATGCTGAATCACTCTGCCATCTCTCTTTCTCACATCTCTCCTGTAGGACCGTGTGTGTTTGATTTGACCTTTTTTTGCCAAGGGGTGTTTACAGGGATTGTTGTAGGAATTTGGAACAGTATCATTAAGTTGGGATAATCTGTTGGGTTTTCAGACGGGTTAAGTTATTCTATATTCTGTTCCCTTTTGTTTGTGCTTCATTTCAAATAAATTGTGTTGTTTAAAATTAAGTGGTTGGGCCAGCTGCATCCCTCCTGGAATATCCACTCTCCACCTGCTTAAAACAACCAACAAAGGTAGGGGCCAGGCTACTTTCCTGAAATGTTTTGAGGGAGTCTGGCCTGGTCCATAACATGGTTCATGGGTACTTCATGCTGGTCCTTGTACAGAGCCATAGAATCATTGAGCAATGAAACAGACCCTTCAGTCTAACTTGTCCATGATGATCAAGTTACCCAAATTAAACTAGTTCTATTTTCCTGCATTTGGCCAATATCCTTCTAAATCTTTCTTATTCATGTACCTATCCAAATGTCTTCCAAATATTGTAACTGTACCAGTATCTACCACTTCCTCTGGCAGTTCATTCCACATACAAACCACCCTCTGTGTGAAAAGGTTGCCCCTCAGATCCCTTTTAAATCTTTCTCATCTTAAAACTATGGCCCCTAGTTCTGAACTCCCCACCCCCTCCCTTATTTGCACCCTTCATGATTTCATAAATCTCTTCCTAAGCTCCAGTGACATTAATCCCAGCATATCCAGCCTCTCCTTATAACTCAAATCTTCCAGTCCTGGGAACATCATGGTAAATTTTTCTTAACCCTCCAATTTAATAACACCTTCCTTTTAGCAGGGTGACCGGAACTGTACATATTACTCCAAAAGTTGTCTTACCAATGTCCTGTACAACCTCAACATGACTTCCCAACTACTATATACAACGCTCTTAACAATGAAGGCTAATTGCCTTCTTAACCAGCCTACCTGTGACTCAACTTTTAAAGAACAACAACATTACCCAGAGCCCTACCTTTAATTATAGAACTCCTGCTCTTATTCATTTTACTGAAATGTAATACCTCCCATTTAGCCAAATTAATCTGTCACTCCTCAGCCCAATGGCCCAATTGATCAAAATCCCTTAATCCTAGATAACCTTCTTCATTGTCTACTGTACCATCAATTTTGGTATCATCCACAAACCTATTAACCATGCCTCCTAATTCTCAACCAAATAGATTATATAAATGACAGACAAAAGTGGACCTAGCACCAATCCCTGCTGAACACTGCTGGTCACAGCCTCCAGTCTGAAAAACAATACTTTGTCTCCTACTGACAAGCCAATTTTGCATCCAATTGGCAAGTTCTGCCTTAATCCCATATGATATATTTTTATTAATTAGTCTGCCATGCAGAGCCTCATCAAAGGCTTTACTAAAGACCATGTAGACAACATCTACCACTCTGCCCTCATCAATCCTTTCGTTACATCCTCAGAAAACTCAACAAGTTTGTGAGACACAATTTTCCATGCATAATGCATGCTGACAATCTGTAATAACTACTTGACTCTCCAAATGCATGTAAATCCTACCTCTCAGAGTCCTGTCCACCTGCCACTGCTGTGAGACTCACAGATCTACAGTTCCCAGGCTTTTCCGAATCACATTTCTTAAATAAAGGCTCAACATTAGCCACCCTCCAGTCCTATAGCACTTCATCCGTGACTGTAGATGATACAAACATCTCTGCTAAGCCCCACAATTTCTTCCCTAACTTCTCACAAAGTCCCGGCATACACTCAATCAGGTCGCAGAGGTTTATCCACCTTTATTTTTGAAGACCTTCAGCACCTCCTCTTCTGTAATTTGATGTTTTCAAGACTTAAATATTAATTTTCCTGAGTTCCCCAGCCTCCATTTTTTTCTCCACAGGAAAAAAAACTGACATGAAGTATCCATTTAGTATCTGTCCCATCTGCTGTGAATCCATATATAAAAATGACCTCGGTGATCTTTAAAGGGCTGTATTCTCTCTCTGTAGTTGCTCTCTTACACTTAATGCACATGTAGAATCTCTTTGGATTATCCTTAACCCTATCTACCAAGGCTATCTCATATGCTGTTTTTGCCCTCCTGATTTCCCTCTTAAGAATGCCCCTACTCTTCAAGAGTCTATACCTAAAATACACTCCTTCTAATTCTTGACCAGAGCCTCAATATTTTAATTTGTCCACTGTTCCCAATTCTTACCAGCTTTACTCTTCACTCAAAGAGGAACATATTGCCTCTGAACTCTCTATCTCACTTTTGAAAGCCTTCCATTTGGCTTCCTTTACCTGTGAACAGTCTATTTCAACCATCTTTTGAAAGTTCCATCTTATGCCATCGAAATTTACCTTACTTCAAATAAGAATGTTAACTTTTATACAAGGCCTACTGTTTTCCATAACAATTTTAAAACTAATAGAATTGTGGTTAATGGTCCTCAAAATGCTCCCCAACTAACACTTCAGCAACTTGGCCTGCCTTATTTCACAACAGAAGGTCAAGTTTTACTCATTCTCTTTTAAGTATATTTCCATATTGATAAAGAAAATTTTCTTGAACACAGTTAACAAATTTCTCCCCCATCCAAGCCCTTAACTCTATGGCACTCTCAGTCTATGTTTGGAAAGTTAAAATCCCCTACTATTATAACTCTATTATTCTTACATTTTTCTGAGATCTCTACATACTTGCTCCTTAATTTCCTTCTGACTATTCGGGGGCCTGTTGTATAATCAAGGGGATCATCCCCATCTTACTTCCGAATTCCATCTTCACAGGATGATCCCTCAGAAATATCCTAAGTATAGCAGTAATGTTTTGCTTACTCCAAAACGCCACTCCCTCTACTCTCTTGCCTTGCTTTATAATCTTTCTATGTTCGAGACAAAAAAAACTGCAGTTGCTGGAATCCAAAGTAGACAAACAGGAGGCTGGAAGAACACAGCAAGTCAGACAGATTCAGGACATGGAGAAGTCAACCATTTGGGTATCACCCTTCTTCAGGAAAGGAGGTAGTGGTGGGGGGAGCTGCAGATAAAGATGGGACAGAGACGCGAAATGTACAACCTGACTGGTTAATGAGAGGAATGAATCTGGTTGGTAGCTGGAAGGATCAGTAGGTGGAATGGAAGGGAGGAGGGAGGGATGGAAAGGGAATCAGAGGTGAGAGGGAAGGTTATTTGAAATTGGAGAACTCAATGTTGAGTCCTCCGGGCTGTAACTGCCTAGGTGGAAAATAAGGTGCTGTACTTTCAGATTGTAGGCTGATTCACTGCGGCAATGGAAGAGTCGAAGGATGGACATGTCGGAGAGGGAGTTGGAAGGGGAATTGAAATGGGCGGTGACCAGGAGGTCAGGCTGGCCATTATGGGCCTGGCTGAGATGCTCAGCAAAACGTTCCCTTTGTTTTGATGTCCCTACCCAAAACCCTCTCCCTTACTCCCCCTTTATCTGTAGCTCCCCCTACCTCCATCACCATTCCTGAAGAAGGGTTAGACCTGAAATGTTGACTTCTGATGGTACCTGGCTTGCAGTGTTCTTCCATCCTCCTGCTTGTCTACTTCTAACATTCCTATAGCATTTAAACTCCAGAATATTGAGCTGCCTCAGTCATGTTTCTGCATTTGCTATGATGTCCTAGTCTCATCTGTCTTACCTGTAAGACCTCTTGGTTTGAAATAAATGCAATTAAAAAATAAATTGACTGCCAGTCATCAACAGTGTAAGAAAAATGAGATGGAACCTTTGTAAAGCAGACTGGCTAAAGTACAGTGAGACTGTTACCACATAATTGTATCTATACGCATTCATAATGCACAAAATTGTATCAGTGCTCTTGTGCTGCCATTCACAAAACTGCTGCACAGCAATTCCTCATGGTTCTCATACCATCTATGCCATATGCCCTGATACAGAAAGAACAGCACTCCTATAGAAATGTGAGCCAGCTGGTGACCCTGATCAAGCAGAACACCTCTTTCAGTCTCTCAGTGCTGCATACCATGGCATAAGGATCCACATCACAGAAAGAGATCGTTCAGCCCATGAAGTTTGCACGACTCAAAAAGAAACATTCCATTTTTAATTTGCCCATAGTCTTTGTGCCTTGCCATTGCAAATGCACATCTAAATACTTCTTAAATATTACAAGGATGTCAGGTGGCAGGAATCAACAACATCTCAATCTCACTCATCCCATTGTTGGAGCTTTGCAACAAGCCAAATACCATGCGAAATAAATTACCCATCAGCCCACTGAAAAAAGTTGTGAGTCACTTGCTGCAGGAGACTGTTGGAAAACAAAATAAAATGCAACATTGTAATAAACTACAAGGATCAAGGCCAGCAACCTGCAGATAACCAACAGAATACAATAGTCCTAATCCCTACAAGATTACAGAATCAGAGACAGTGTTAAGGGGTCTGAAATGTGGCAAAACAGCAGGAAATTATAGCATTGCACCAGAAATCCTGAAACAATTTGGCCCTTGGGTTTGTGTCTGTCTGAGTCAAATGTACACAAGGATCATCAGCTCAACTCACTCCTGAGGGTGTGGCACATGGCAGCCAGCTGTCAACTGATTTCATTACTTTCTGTGTGCTTTTGCTCTTTGAGCCTCTGATCCTGCAATGCATACCTCAGGAAATAGGGACCATCCTAAATGTTAATGAAGCTGATTTCTGTAAAGGGCACAGCACAAGGTGATCAAGTTCTGGAACTTGCCACCAACATCAAAAATGGCTTCGAAAGAACTGAAGATGGAGTGTTACTGGACATCACAGCTACATGGAGAAGACTGACCAACAGACTACAACTGGACTCAGTGGTAGTTCCAGTGCTGTTCAACAGATATGGAAATAACCAGCCAATACCATATCAAGGTTCATGATGACATCTGCTCCACCCTTCTGTATCCTGGAATAAACTGTCAACAAAGACGTTACAAAGTTGACACAATACTGCAGCATACTGAATCCTGTTAAAATCATATTCAGTGTTTGCCACCTCCACAATGCCAGTGTCAAAACTGAATCGCATATCCACATGGATGATCAGAGATGAAATTGTGGTCTCAACACAACATATTGGGAGTGACTCTAGATAAGACTTTGTCCTTCTGGGTATATTGGAAGAAAACAGCAGTGTTGGTCAAATGCAGACATAACTGGCTAACCACTCACTGGATCTACTATGGGTACAGCTGCCACAATTCCACTAACCTGAGCACTGGCCCTATCATACAGGAGAATCCTGGGCACCTGTCTTGCCTAGGTTAACCCCATCACTTACATGCACATATGTGTGTACTCAGTTGAAGAGAACAATGTGCATCATAACTGGAATCCTCTTCCTAACACCCCTTCCCTGGCCTCCAATCCTTACAAATATTGAGAAACTAAAAGAAGCCAGAAGTCAGAAAAACACCTGAAGGAGAAGAAAACAGAGGCTTGTACAAAAAGATTGAAATGATGGAAGGAGACTCGAAGGGATCTTAAATACCAGCAGGTGGGTCAAATGGCTTGTTTCTGTGGTGCATACTTTATTTTATAACTGTGCTCATTTCAATTATTACATGTAATATTCTAATTCTATAGGTTGTAATGTAGTAAATTTGTTTTCCCACAGATTTCCATGTCTGTCCATCTTTTCTATCTGGTATATTTATAAATTGCCACATGGATTGCTGTGTATTTCCATAGGTGGCTGGGTGGCACATGTTTGTCATTACTTCTGTAGGGCCCTGGTGATTAATTCTGAGAGTATAGAAAAAAAAGTCTCTTTAATCCCTTCAGCTTGTCCCAGCTTTCAACGAGATCATTAATGATCTGCTGTCCAATGTTATATTAGTTACCATAGCATAGCGAGGTGTACTTCTATAGATCATGGAATATCATAGTACATTTCTTTGGGCTACTAGTTTCCATCTGGTACCTCTGTGATTCGCTATGAAACCTGTGTTTCTGATGCTTGCCATGAAGGGCAGTCTGTTGGGTGAGTCACCGTGTGTTGACGAGTTGCTCTGGACTGGTGCACAGTACAAGGTGAGCTTTGATGAGTCAACATATGTTTGTGCAATGTGCTGTGTCTTTAATTTTGTGGTCTGTATCAGCATGTTACTACGTGTGTACAGTTGCCATCTTCTACTGAATGTACAACTCATCTTATCTCCCAGCTTTATAACTTACTAAAAAAGGTAAGAAAAGCAATTGATTCTATTGGCTGTAAATGCACAAACCTTGGGTGTGTAAACCTGTGGCAAGGATCTGCTTCTGAGGTGATCTTAGTGTTAAATATTGATCACTCCTGCCTTCACAAAGTGAGGCATTCAGTCTGACTTTGACAAAGTGTACATCGCTTTACAGTGGGACCATTAATAGTCACTGCCCTTTGTAACATACTTCATGTCAAACAGACTGTAATGAGCCCCGCCTTACTCCTGAGCAACTCTCAGATGCTTTCTGTGCTGATTCATATGCTTTAGTAACTGATTTCTCATTTAAGAAATAATGTGATTGAAACATTGCTCTCTCCCACTCCCCAGATTAACCTCATCAGGATATTTGCATATACACATGCATTCATTCACTTAGAGTAAGATGAAGTTTACACTCTTGTTAATACACTTTAACACACTTTATTCAATATAATTCTACATAAGGGATAGTCGGAAAGAACAGCTTCTGGAACCCTACAGTTTCAGGCTCCAGTTCTATGTAATCTGTTGTAGTTATTCTATGTTGTAATTCCTACAACATATAATAACTACTGAGGATGAGCATAAGGAGCTAAGAGTATAGATATATTTGACACATTACCCAACATCATTCACACTTGTACACATCAATGTACACTCACCGATAGATAATCTGGGACAAAACTAATTGATACTTAGGAGAACTTGAGTTAATAAAATGTCAGTCCGCATGGTTTGTTTGACAAGATAAATTATGTCTGACTGATTTTATTAGGTTCTTTGATGGAGTAATTTAGTGTTCTAAGATAGTATAGTTAATGTTGTGCATTTAGTCTTTCATAAGGTTCTGACAAAGTCATACACAAATAAGAATGTTCCTGTTAGAAAAATTAAGAAACGGATTAGAGGGACTGTGATGGCATGGATACAAAATTATTTAGGGGCAGAAAGTTGTGGGATTCACCTGTTTCTCAGGGTATTTGGGGGTTGCTATTCGGACAACTGTTCTTTTTGATACATATTGATAGCCTTAACTTTGCTATTTACAGTATAATTTTCAAATATACAAATGCAGGAGTTGGTTATGCAGTGGGAATGTTATTGGACTAATAATCCAGAGGCCTGCAACAATCCTTGAGGCACATGAGTTTAACTCCCACTGAAGCAGCTGTAAAATTCAAATCCAAGTATGAAATGGCACAAAACAACAGTTTCATTTAAAAAATCTTTGAACCAACTGGATTGTCATAAAAATCCATCTGGTTAACCAGTATCTGTAAGGGAGGAAAATCTACTGTCTCTGTCTAGTTTGGCCTATATGTGACCTGGTCCTCAGCTGCCCTCTGAACTGCATAATGAGCCTCTCAGTTCCTTCAAACTGCTACAAAAATATTGAATAAGAATAAAACTGAATGAATCAACTAGCATCAAGCTAGGCTCCAGAAATAACTAAGGACTCATCCTATCTAATCAACCCGGCAAAGTCCGCTTCACTAACATCTTGGGATCTATGCCAGATAATGAAGCAGTCTGTGTTCATGTTAGCAAAATCTGGGCAATGTCTTGGGCTGACAAGTGACAAGTAGCATTTACACCACAAATGTGCTGGGCAATAACCACCTCCAGCAAGAGATAAACTAAACATTGACCCTTGATATACCATTCCTGAATACGGCACTGCAGAATTATCAATGATGAGAAATTTAATTGGACCATGTAAGTACTTTGTCTGCAAAGGCTGAGATTCCTGCCAGGAGTAACCCTAGCTCCGAATGCTCAAAGCCTGACCATCATCTACAAAAAAGTGTGATGAAACACTCTCCACTGGCCTGGCTGAGTGTAGATCTAATAACACTCAAGAAACATGACACCATCCAGGACAAAGCAGCCAATTTCATTAGTACACCTTACACCATCCTAAAATTTGCTCTTTTCACCCAAATGCACAACGGCAGCATATATATATCCCATCTATAAGATGCACTGCTGTATCTCATCATGGGTGTTTCAACACTCTTTACAATCCTACAACCACCATGACTGAGAAGGACAAGGGTGCATATGCATGGAACATCGTCACCTGCAATTTCCCCTCCAAACTACATACCATATGACTATATCATTGTTCTTTCACTGTTGCTGAGTCAAATCTTTTAACCTCTTTCTGTAATAGCACTGTGGTGCATCTTGGAGGGAAAATTGCAAAAGGTATGATGAATTAATGGTTAAAAAAACATAAAGGGAGCATCGGAACACAAGATCTAGAACTAAAATGAAGCCAACCTTAAATTGATGTGTCACTACTAGAATTAGCATATTCAATTAGAAATCAAAAACTTTGAATGAGAAGGAAAAGCGAAATGAGACTAAAAACTTTGAATTAGAATCAAAAGAGAAGAAAAAGAGAAATGGAAAATATAGAGAATGAAAAGTAAAGAGTTAAAAATTACATAACACCAGGTATAGCCCCTCATAACCACCTGATGGAGGAGCAGTGCTCCGAAAGCTAGTGCTTCCAATTAAACCTGTTGGACTATAACCTGGTGTTGTGTGATTTTCAACTTTGTACACCCCAGTCCAACACCGGTGTCTCCAAATCATGAAAAGGAAAGAGTAATCGAAAGGGAGGACTAAGAAAGGAAAAGAGATCTAGAAATACGAAAAAAAAATGAGAGGACAAAGAAAAACAAAAGCAAATGGAGAGAGAGAGTAAACAAAGAGAAAAAGCAATAGAATGGAAAATGGAATTTAAAAAGGCTGCAATTCAAAGAAACAGGGAAGTCAGACAACGTGACTTGACGAGAGAAAAGTTTCAGGTAAAGTCAGAAGAGGTAGGAGTTTGAAAGATAATACTGATTCTATAATATGTTTCTATTGGCGTAAGACTGGACACACTAATGCTAATTTCTAGAAATTAAATGGGAGACCTATTGCAGTCATAGGAACATAGATTAGATTCCCTACAGCGTGGAAACAGGCCATTTAGCCCAACAAGTTCACACCAACTCTCCGAAGAGTAACTCACCCAGACCCATTTCCCTCTGAGTAATGCGCCTAACACTATGGGCAATTTAGCATGACCAATTCACCTGACTTGCACATCTTTGGACTCTGGGAGGAAACCAGAGCACCCGGAGGAAACCTACACAGACACAGGGAGAAAGTGCAAACTCCACAGAGACAGTTGCCTGCGGCTGGAATTGAACCCAGGTCCCTGGCGCTGTGAGGCTGCAGTGCTAACCACTGAGCCACCATGCCACCCTCTAACATGTAAGGAATCGTCAGAAAAAAAGTATTGGGAATGGAAGTTAGTATTAAGACTATAGCAGTGCTATAAATGGACTGTGTTCTCTCAGAACCTATTAGGAAGAGATAGATGAGAGTCAAGAAAATTATTTTTCAATTATTGCTGAACAGAATATTTTATTTGAAAGGGAGAAGTGTTTTCTTATTCTTCTAATCGATGAATTTAATGAATAACAAATGATGAGAGATACTGAGCAAGTCAATCATTGATGCTGGCTGATTATTATGGTTTGACTTCCAGAGTTACTAATGAAAGATCAAATAGTTATTTGAAATGACAGAGTAGTGCTGAAATAAGACACACTGTGTTAAACTTTTTACTTTTACTCATCTGAATAGTTCACACGAAGTACTAAAGTAAAAGGAAAACAACAGTTATAATGCACGAGGGGAGTACTGATTGGTAGACAAATGAAACCTAATTGGTAGAGGCTTTGCAAAGGAGGATACACCAATTAATGATGACCAATGGTTGACTGCCAAACTTTATTTAAAATTAAATAAGATAGGTTGACTGAGTAAAGCATTTTCCTGAGAAATGAACCAAAGAATGTTTGTCCCCTATATTGTTGAGTTAAAACATGCATGTGTCTTTCTTTCTGTCTGCAAAGAACAGGGTTTTGTCACTCTCATATGGCATAAATGGTGTTTTCTCCTCACTTTTGTACTTCCTGTGAAATGGCCTGATGAGAGCCAAGTGAAAAGTTTCAACAAAATATATCTTTTTTTTAAGCAGTCCTGAAGGAAAAAAAAATTGGTTGGAGGTATACACAGTTACAACAAATCTTATTTTACACTGCTGGATTAAAGAGTGACTTAGTAAGTGAAAGGTTCCAGCTGGAGTAGTGCAACAAATCTCTATGGAAGGAATTAACTTATCTTCAGGAACAATCTGCCTGGTTCAAAAAGATTGACCTCACCAAGGGTGTTGGAACAGGTGGATATATAAAAGAAATGGTGTCACAGTGGTAAGCACTGGTGCTTCACAGCACCAGGGACCTGGGTTCAATTCCTGCCACGGGCAATTGTCTGTGAGGAGTTTGCACATTCTCCCCGTGTCTGTGTGGGTTCCCTCCGGGTGCTCCAGTTTCCTCCCACAGTCCAAAGATGTGCAGGTTAGGTGAATTGGCCATGCTAAATTGCCCGTAGTGTTAGGTGAAAAGGAAAATGTAAGGGAATGGGTCTAATGGGTTGCTCTTCGGAGGGTCGGTGTGGACTTGTTGGGCCGAAGGCCCTGTTTCCACACTGTATGTAATCTAATCTAAAAAACTACAGGAAGAACATCTTGGATTATTTTCTGATTGTATTGTGACTAGATCTCAGACCAGTAGACAAGGGAAATGATGTGAAAACTCAGTTTCTGATACTATTTCCAAAAATTTAAATAAAAGGGACGAAGGTAAAGAGAATGAAGGTGACATGTTCATCCTATCTCCTTTAAGAAAAATGCACCAAATAGATGCTGGCTTGAGGGTCTTGCATCAAACAATCTACTCAGAACCAACATGGGTGGCACGGTGGCACAGTGGTTAGCACTGCTGCCTCACAGCGCCAGAGACCTGGGTTCAACTCCCGCCTCAGGCGACTCTCTGTGTGGAGTTTGCACACAGGCTGAAGGGCCTGTTTCCACACTGTAAGTAATCTAATCTAATCTAAACATCTTTGTGTTATTATTTAAAACACAACAGTTGATGATTTATGGGTGGTATTCCATGAAATGGCAGTTCCATTCCAATGCTATAACAAAATTTTATGAGTAGCTCATGAAATTCCAACAGTAGGTCATTTAGGTATTAGGAAAACACAGGCTAAAGTACTAAAACATACTTAATGGCCATGATTATATAAAGATATGCTTATCAAACACATTGTTATGACTCATTGGGGGTCCTATGCTGAAAATCAAGCTCTGTTATTTCCAGAAATGTTACAAAACTTAAGAACATAGAACAATACAGCACAGTACAGGCCTTTCGGCTCTCAATATTGTGCTGACCTTTAATCCTACTTTAAGATTAAACTAGCCTGCATACCCTTCATTTTACTGTCATCATTTGCCTATCCAAGAATTGCTTAAATGTCCCTAATGTATTTGACTCCACTATTATCACTGGCAGTGCAATCCACACACCCACCACTCTCTGTGTAAAGAACCTACCTCTGACATCCCCCCGAAACCTTCCAATTATGCCCCCTTGTGATAGCCATTTCTGCCCTGGGAAAAGGTCTTTAACTATTCACTCTGTCTTAGCTTCGCATCATCTTATACATCTCTTTCAAGTAACCTCTCATCCTTCAATGAGAAAGCCCTAGCACCCTCAATCTTTCTTCAAAAGACATGCCTTCCAGTCCAAGCAACATTCTGGGAAATCTCCTCTGCACCCTCTCTAAAGCTTCCACATCTTCCTGTAATGAGGCAACCAGAACTGAACACAATATTCCAAGTATGGTCTAACCAGAGTTCTTCAGAGCTGCAGTATAACCTCATGGCTCTTAAACTCCATTCCCCTGCTCATGAAAACTAACACACCACATGCCTTCTTAACAAACCAATCAACTTGGGTGGCAAGTGTGATGAATCTATGAACATGGACCCCAGGTTCCTCCACACTGGCAAGAATCCTGCCTTTAATCCTGTATTGGATAGGTATATGGACGAGAATGGAATAGTGTAGGTTAGATGGGCTTCTGATTAGTTTCATAGGTTGGCGCAACACCAAGACCTGAAGTGCCTGTACTGAGCTGTAATGCTCTATGTTAGATTCCCTACAGTGTGGAAACAGGCCCTTCGGCCCAACAAGTCCACACCGACCCTCTGAAGAGTAACCCACCCAGACCCATTTCTCTCTGACTAATACACCTAACACTATGGGCAATTTAACATGACCAATTCACCTGATCTGCACATCTTTGGACTATGGGAAGAAACTGGAGCACCCGGAGAAAACCCACGGGGAGAATGTGCAAACTCCACACAGACAGTCGCCCGAGGCTGGAATCGAACCTGCGACCCTGGTGCTGTGAAACAGCAGTGCTAACCACTGAGCCACTGTTCCACCACTCTCTGAGTAAAGAACCTACCACTGACATTCTCCCTTTCTCCAATTTCCTTAATATTATGCTCCCCCCCTCCATGATAGCCATTTCTGCCTTGGGAAAATGTCTCTGACTATCCATTCTGTCTATGCCTTTCAACATCTTGTACACCTCTACCAAGTCACATTTCATCCTTCTTTGCTCCAATGAGAAAAGTCCGAGTTCCCTCAACCTGTCATCATAAGAAATGCCCTCCAGTCCAGGCAGCATTCTGGTAAATCTCCTCTGCACCCTCTCCAAAGCTTTCACATCCTTCCTATAATGAGACGACCAGAACTGAACACAATATTCTAGTCTGGTCTAACCAGGGCTCTGTAGAGCTGCAGCATAACCTCACGACTCTTAAACTCAATCCTCCTGTTAATGAAAGCCAACACACCATACGCCTTCTTAACAACTCTATCCACCCTGTGTGGCAACTTTGACGAATCTATGGACATGAACACCAAGATCCCTCTGTTCCTCCACACTGCCAAGAATCCTGCCTTTAACCCTGTATTCTGCATTCAAATGCAACCTTCCATAATGAATCATTTTACACTTTCGCAGGTTGAACTCCATCTGCCACTTATCAGCCCAGTTCTGTATCCTGTCAATGTTCCGTTGCAACCTACAACAGCCTCCACACTATCCCCAACTCCAACAACCTTAGTGTCATCAGCAAACTTACTAATCCATCCTTCCATTTCCTCATCCAAGTTATTTATAAAGAATCACAAAGAGCAGAGGTCCCAGAACAGATCCCTGTAGAACATCCCTCGTCACTGGGCTCCAGGCTGAATACTTTCCATCTGCTACCACCCTCTGCCTTCTATGGGCCAGCCAATTCTGTATCCAGACAGCCAGATTTCCCTGTGTCCCATGCTCCTTACATTCTGAATGAGCCTACCATGGAGATCCTTGTCAAATGCCTTTCTAAAATCCACGTACACCATATCCACTGCTCGACCTTCATCAATGTGTTTTGTCACATCCTCAAAGAATTCAATAGGCTTGTGACGCATGAACCTGTCCCTCACAAAGCCATGCTGAGTATCTCTAATCAAACTATGGCTTTCAAAGTAATCATGAATCCTACCTTTCAGAATCCTCTCCAATAATTTGCCCATTACAGGTTTAAAACTGACTGTGGGGGGATCCAAGATGGCGGCGACCCAGCAAGTCTGAGTCTATAGTGCTCCTCCCAAGACTTGAGTAAAGTGGGTCACCCACCCCCACCACACTCACCAAATCATTCATAATAGCTGTTTAATTTAATTAGTTGCTTAGTATTACATTTAAACAATCTAATATTTAGTAAAAATGACCAAAGGGAAGGGAGCCCGCAGCTCTCAGCAAGCAGGATCCCCTCCGCCACCCTCTCCAGCTGCAGCTGAGGCATCCACAGCCGCCCTGGGGGACTTACCAACAGTGACAAGCCTTGTGGAGATGATCTCCAAACTGGACGCGAAGATCGACGCTTTTATCGAAGAATCCCGAAATCGATTGGACTCACTCTCGGCTGCGCTGCAGAAGCACGACCGAGACATCCAGGAAATCGAGCGCCAAGTTGGAGGGGCAGAGTTAAAGGCCGCGACCTCCGAAACTACAGCACAATCGGCTGTGGATAATCGAGGTCGTCGAAAAAATATTCGTTTGCTGGGCCTTCCCGAACGGGAAGAGGAAGGCCAGCTTACAGCGTTTCTCGAGCAGTGGCTGCCACAGCTTTTAAATCTGGAAGCTGGATCAGGCCGGGTAAGGGTGGAATGGGCCTACCGGGTCGCAATACGCGGGCCCGGCTCGAACCAGCGCCCACGCCCGGTCATGTTCCGGCTGCAGAGCTACAAGGAGAGGCAGATACTTCTAGAAGCCTCTAGAAATCTCGGAAAAGACCCCCAAGCTATGATCTATAAAGGATCCAAGATCATGTTATTCCAGGACTTTTCCCCAGCTCTGGTCCGAAAGAGGAAGGCATTCGACGAGGCGAAGAAGCGTTTAAGGGACTTAAATATTCAGTACTCCTTACGCTACCCAGCGACGCTACGCTTTAACCATGAAGGATCCGTGTATAACTTCGGATCGTCAGAAAAGGCTAAGGAATTCTTGGACTCTCTTAGATAAATTGTAAGAGGTAATAGATGTTGGTTTGCCTTTCCCCCCGCTTTGGTTTATATCCCCCCCTTTTTTTCTTTTTTCTTACCTTACTGTTTAATACTATCATGGGGGGTGGGGAGAGGGATTTGATTTTCTCCCCCCCCTTGGGGTTGTTTTCTTTTATTATTTAATGTATATATGTGAGTAAGTATGTATATATTATATATATATAAGCCGGGGGGTTTGGTTAATGTTGGTGGGGGGAGGTGGTTACCTTATTCTATTTTACCTCTGTCTTTAGGGGTGGAGTTGTTTTTCCCTTGTTATTTTGTATTATTATATTTAATTATTATTTGTTGAGAGTTTGTGCGAAGATTTGTAGCTCGGATGCTCGTTGTTGTGGTTCTGTTCGCCGAGCTGGAAGTTTTTGTTGCAAATGTTTCGTCCCCTGGCTAGGCGACATCATCAGTGCTTGGGAGCCTCCTGCGAAGCGCTTCTTTGATGTTTCCTCCGGTGTTTGTAGTGGTCTGTCCCTGCTGCTTCCGGTTGTCAGTTTCAGCTGTCCGCTGTAGTGGTTGGTATATTGGGTCCAGGTCGACGTGTTTGTTGATGGAGTTTGTGGATGAATGCCATGCCTCTAGGAATTCCCTGGCTGTTCTCTGTCTGGCTTGCCCTATGATAGTAGTGTTGTCCCAGTCAAATTCATGTTGCTTGTTGTCTGCGTGCAGAAACAGCATACACTGATAGACCTTCTATTATTAAATTGCAAAGGATTACGGCTCTTAGGACAGCTCTAAACACTACGCTTACTCAAACGGCTAAGAGGGAAATATTATTTGCAAAACAAAGGTTATATGAATATGGCGACAAACAGGGTAGATACTTAGCATTTCTTGCAAAGGAAAAAAATACCCCTCAGACTATTACGTCTATCAAGGAAAGTACGGGTATTTTGACTCATGATCATAAAAAGAGTAATGCGATCTTTAGAGAATTTTATTCTGAGTTATATAAATCGCAGGATTGTGAAGACAGGACTAGGAGGATGCAGTTATTTTTAAAAAATTTGACCTTTTCAGGCCTAACTCTGGACAGGTATCGGTCCTAAATGCTCCTCTAACAGTCCAAGAAATACTTGATGCAATTAGGCAACTTCAGAGTGGTAAGGCACCTGGCCCAGATGGTTTTCAAGCTGAATTCTATAAAGAATTTACAGAAATATTGGCTGGTCCACTTATGGACATGTATAACTATGCATATAGTCAGAGCTGTCTCCCACCTTCGCTGAAAGAGGCAAATATCTCTCTTATCCTTAAAAAAGGAAAGGATCCAGAAGATTGTGCGTCATACAGACCAATATCCTTGCTAAATGTAGATTTTAAAATCCTTTCTAAAACGTTAGCATTGAGACTAGAAAGGGTACTGCCACATATTATAAAGGAGGATCAGACGGGGTTTATTAAGGGCTGTAGATCATCCAATAATATTAGAAGGGTTTTGAATATGATTCAAGCCTGTCATCAGGGAAAGATACCAGGAGTAGTAGTTTCATTAGACGCGGAAAAGGCATTTGATAGGGTTGAATGGTCATATTTGTTTTACACATTGGAAAGGTTTGGCGTTGGACAGGTGTTTACCAAATGGGTCTCAACATTGTATAGTGATCCCAAAGCAGTTGTGGTTACCAATGGATTAGGTTCAGATAGCTTCAATGTGGGTAGGGGCTGCCATCAGGGATGTCCTCTCTCGCCATTGTTATTTACGCTAATAATTGAACCACTAGCAGAAGCTATACGAGCTGATTCTAATATAACGGCCCCGAGGATTGGTACAGGTAAACATAAAATTACTCTTTATGCAGATGATATTCTTCTATTCCTCAGTAATCCTTTGATGTCCGTACATCGCCTAATCCAAGTTATTAATACATTTAGCCCATTCTCAGGCTATAAAATTAATTTTTCAAAATCGGATGCTATGCCAATGGGTGGCCTTGCTATGATACCCCGCTTAGCGGACGGATCCCTTTTTCCCTTTCGTTGGTCCCTGGAGGGCTTCTTATATTTAGGCATTTTTATTACCCCAGTATTTGATCAGTTGTACAAGGCTAATTTTGCGCATTTACTGGAAAGGATAAGGCAGGACCTCCAGCGATGGGGAGACCTTCCAATTTCCTGGTTGGGTAGAATAGCACTAATTAAAATGAATGTCCTGCCCCGTCTCCTATATCCTATGAGAATGCTTCCGGTGATGCTGCCGAGGCTGGCTCTACGTAAATTATATGGCTGGCTGGGTTCCTTTATCTGGAATCATAGACGGCCCCTCATTAAGCTGAAGAAGCTACAACTTCCACAGGCAAGGGGAGGATTGGACTTCCCAGATTTTAGGAAATATCAGTTAAGTTCCCTATTAAGTTACATAGCTGATTGGGTCTTGTCTGATCCACAATCAATCTGGTTGGACATCGAGGCCTCTCAAGTAAAATACCCACTTATTAACCTTTTATTTTCAGACAAGAGGAAAATCATTACAGATCACTCTAAAAACCCTATAATACCAAACACAATTAAGGCTTGGAATATAATGCAGCAAAATGAGGGTAATCCCCCAATGCACCGACAGTGGGAGCATGGGGATTCCAACCGGGGTTTGCAGATGCCACTTTTAAACTCTGGAGATCCAGGGGTATCTCATGTCTAGGGGATCTATTTAAAGATGGGGTCCTGATGTCTTTTGAACAGCTGTGTCAGAAATTCGGATTACCTAATGGAGACCTCTTTCGATACTTCCAAATTCGAGACTATATATAGAAGATAACTACGCTATTAGATCGTCTTTATAAATCAGATAAAGAATGTAGTGTCCTACGACCAGTGGGGGTATCTTCCGTCAGTACTATTTATCATTTACTACATGATGAAGTATCGGGAGATATGGATAATCTGCTTAAAACATGGGATCAGGATTTGGGACTAGAAATCTCTATAGAAACATGGAATGATATTTGGGAAAACGCTAGAAGAATTACTAACTGTAACAGAACCCAGGCTATCCAGCTGAAGATACTTCATATAGCACAGGTTCAATTGGCAAAATTTAAGGCAGGAGCATCTCCAACGTGTCCCAAATGTAAAATAGAGGTGGGCACTCTTGTACATTGTCTATGGACCTGTCATAAGATCCGTAGATATTGGACTAAAGTAGTAAGTACCCTGACAGAAATTTTAGAAACGGAAATTAAAATGGACCCTGTATCTCTCCTTTTGGGCTTTTCGAACTTTCCCTCCCTGGACATGTACGGGAAGAGACTATTTTCTATTCTCTCTTTCTGTGCAAGGAAAAATATTTTGGTGAACTGGGTGGCTGAGGGCCCCCCGGACTTTCAAATTGGCACAGATTAATTATGGAATGTATTCCCCTTGACTTCCTTACAAATATGGTGCACCGAAAGACCGAATTATTTTATAAAATATAGCAGCCCTTCTTGAATTACATAAATACAGATATCTCGGCTATCCTAACAAGGGCTTTTATTTAATTGAGATTACAAACCTGGCTGGTCCGGGGCCCCTTAGGAGAGGAATCCCGCACAAATACGGGTTTTATTACATTTGATGTTAACACATTCCGAGTATGTAAGAGACTTAAATATACACTCTGGTTAGTTGTAGGTTAGATTAGTAGACAGATGAGTTTTGTCTTTTTTTCTTTTTCGGTATTTTTTTCTTTTGTTAAATTTTGGCTATTGTATATTTGATTTAATTGTATATCAATGTTTGTATTTGAGAGTTTTGTTTATTTTTGTAAACTTGTAAAAATGTTAAATCTCTAGTAAAAATATCTATATAAAAAAAAATAAAGCCCTCAGAAGCATTATCAAGCCAAAAAAAAACTGACTGTAATTCCCAGGATTATCCCTATTCCCTTTCTTGAATAAGGGAATAACATTTGCCCCCCTCAGTCATTTGGCACTACTGCAGTGGACAGTGAGGACGCAAAGACCAACGCCAAAGGCGCAGCAATCTCTTCCCTCGTTTCCTGTATTAACCTGTGGTATATCCCAGCTGGCCCAGGGGACTCCTCTATCCCTATGTTTTTCAACCTAAATTTATTAAATATATCATTTTAATTGCATGACACTGTAATCTTAGATTACATTTTAGATTACATTACAGTGTGGAAACAGGCCCTTCGGCCCAACAAGTCCACACCGACCCGCCGAAGCGAAACCCACCCATACCCCTACATGTACCCCTTACCTAACACTATGGGCAATTTAGTATGGCCAATTCACCTAACCCTGCACATCTTTGGACTGTGGGAGGAAACCGGAGCACCCGGAGGAAACCCACCCAGACACGGGGAGAACGTGCAAACTCCACACAGTCAGTCGCCTGAGGCAGGAATTGAACCCAGGTCTCAGGCGCTGTGAGGCAGCAGTGCTAACCACTGTGCCACCGTGCCGCCCACAATCATTTGTTATAAATTCTGTGTCTTATGGTCCTGCTTCACAACCACCTGAAGAAGGAGCAGCGCTTCAAAAGCTCATGCTTCCAAATAAACCTAGAACATAGAACAATAGAACAATACAGCGTAGAACAGGCCCTTCAGCCCTCAATGTTGCTCCGACCTGTAAACTATTCTCAGCTTGTCCCCCTACACTATCCCAGCATCATCCATGTGCTTACCTAAGGATTGTTTAAATCTCCCTAATGTGGCTGGGTTGACTACATTAGCAGATAGGGCATTCTACGCCCTTACCGCTCTCTGAGTAAAGAACCTGCCTCTGACATCTGTCTTAAATCTATCACCCCTTAATTTGTAGTTATGCCCCCTCGTACAAGCTGACGTCATCATCCAAGGAAAAAGACTTTCACTGTCTACCCTATCTAATCCTCTGATCATCTTGTATGTCTCTATCAAATCCCCTGTTAGCCTTCTTCTTTCCAATGAGAACAGACCCAAGTCTCTCAGCCTTTCCTCATAAGGAGCTTCCCTCCAGACCAGGCAACATCCTGGTAAACCTCCTCTGCACCTTTTCCAATGCTTCCACATCCTTCTAGTAATGGGGTACCAGAGCTGAGCTGTAAACCTGCTGGACTATAACCTGATGCGGAGTAATTTTTAACTTTATGCACCCCAGTCCAACACTGGCTCCTCCACATTAAGAAATGCAGGAATCCTTCAACAATCCTTATCTTTAAACATGATTTGGAGATGCTGGTGCTGGACTGGGGTGTACAAAGTTAAAAATCACACAACACCAGGTTATAATCCAACAGGTTTAATTGGAAGCACACTAGCTTTCGAAGCATCGCTCCTTCATCAGGTGGTAGTGGAGGGCTCATTCCTAACACACAGAATTTATAGCAAAAATTTGCAATGTGATGTAACTGAAATTATACATTGAAAAATTGATTGTCTGTTAAGCCTTTCATCTGTTAGAATACCGTGATAGTTTCACTTCTTTCATATGTAAATCACAAAACCCTTTTTTTAAAAAGTTGCATTCTCGGGTTAGCTGTTAACAATGGTGATAGCTAAACAATATGTTGAAGGTGTTGGCCCCCTGTGTTCTCTGTCCATACCATGATGTTTAGATTGATTCTAATCTAAAAAGTGAGATAACGGAGCTTTACATGAATTCATGCAGTTTTTGAGCTCAGAGTTCTACATGTTTGCATGCAGTTTTTGAGCAAAGTACAATGTAATCCTGCAAGTACAAATTCACCCCACAAAATATGTGTGTGCATGTGGGTCTTTGTCTGTCTGTGTGTGTGTGTCTGGGTTGGGGGTTGTGAGTGTGAGAAAGTGTATGTGTGTGTGTAGTGAGTGCAGAGTGTCTTAAGCCTGTGAGGGGGTGCATGTGTGAGCGTGGGAGTGTGTGTGTCTGTAAGGGTGTGTGTGGGTGTCTGTGTGTGCGTTTGTGTATATGTGTGTCCGTGTGTATGTGTGTATAGGAGTGCCTGTGTGTGTGAGAGCGTGTGTGTGTGTGTGTAGGAGTATCTGTGTGTGTGTATAGTGCAATGGTGGTCACCTGTAATGTGACATGAACCCAAGGTCCTGGTTGAGGCCCTCCCTATGGGTACCCATACAACCCTGTCATGGTAGATGCTGCAAGACGTGTCAGAGTGTGGACATAGATACCACCATTATGCGTGGGGACACCTCCCCCCTTGTACATGGCAGGTACTCATGTGACTCAGCCAACACTGTCTATCTTATACGTTGCAGGCAAGGCTGCCCGGAGGCATGGTACATTGGGGAAACCGAGCAAAGTAGCTAAGTTCGGTCATACCAAGTAGAATGGACTACTGCAAAGAAGTATACTGACAACTGAACAACCAGGAACATTACAGACAACTACCTGCCGATCTGACTGAAGAACACACCTGTCAACTCAACAGTCTGATCAAGACCTTCGATCCAGACCTTCAGAGTATCCTATGCACTCTCATTCCACATCCTTCTCCCATAGGAGGCTTCTATTGCCTTCTGAAGATTTACAAAGCCTACACATCTGGATGTCCCATCATATCAAACAATGTATCCCTGTGTGCGAATTGCCTGGGCAATGTTGAGGGCATCTTAAAACCCATTGTTGAGGCCATCTTCATTGGTACTGCACTTGGGTATCAGTCTCTGCACAGTGATTCTGAATCTTTGTGTATCTCGAAGGCTGCCTTGGAGGGTGCTTACCCAAAGATCAGCGGCTGAATACCCTTGACTGTTGAAGTGTTCCCTGACTGGGAAGAAACATTCCTGTCTGGTGATTGTTGAGAGGTGTCCACTCATCCGTTGTCGTAGCGTCTGCATGATCTCCCCAAAATAACCATGCCAAGGAACGCCGAGCTTCTGTCACGGCACTACAGATTTCTTACAGAATCTCAGCTCCCATGGATCAGTCGAAGCAGGAACATTCCTTGTCACAATGGACGTTTCGACACTCTACACCAGCATCTCCCATGATGACTGCATCACTGCAACAGCCTCAGTACTCAATACCCACAACTGCCAATTTCCAGGTGCCATCCAAAAACACATCTGCTTCATCCTTAACCATCCTTAACTTAAAGACGTTTTCATCTTTGACAGCTAGTTCTTCATCCAGACACATAGACCAGCATGGGGACCAGATTTGCATCCCAATATGCCAACATTTTCATGCATAAGTTTGAGCAATACCTCTTTGCTGTGCAAGACCTCTGACCAACACTATACACCAGAGACATTGACGACATTTTCTTCCTTTGGACCCATGGTGAAGAATCGTTAAAACGACTACATGGCAATATCAACAAGTTACATCCCACCATTAGACATACCATGGACTACTCTTCAGAATCAGTTTCATTCCTGGACACATGCTTCTCCATCAAGAAATGACACCTCAGTACCTCACTCTATCACAAGCCCATGGATAACCACACTATGCTGCATTTCTCTAGCTTCCATCCTAAACATAAAGAAGCCATCCCCAATGGACAGGCCCTGCATAAACACAGGATCTGCTCAGATGAGGAGGAATGCGACAGACACCTGAAGATTTTGAAAGATGCCCTAATAAGAACATGATAGGATCCTCAACTCTTCGATCGCCAGTTCCAAAGTGTCACAATGAAAAACCGCAATGACCCGCTCAGAAGAAGATATATGATAAGACTGATAGAGTACCCTTTGTCATCCAGTATTTGCCTGAAGCAGAGAAACTACGCCATGTTCTTCGCAACCTTCAACATGTCATCGATGATATGAGCATCTCACCATGATCTTCCCTATGTCTCCACTTCTCACCTTCGAACAACTACCAAACCTTAAACAGACCATTGTTCACAGCAAACTGCCCAGCCTTCAGGACAACATTGACCCCAACACCACACAACCCTGCCAATGGCAACCACTGCAAGACAGGTCAGATCATTGACTTGGTTACTAACACCACCCCCTACCATGTTCATGGCAGATACTCATGTGACTCGGCCAAAGTTGTCTACCTCATACGCTGCAGCCCAGGATGCCCCGAGGCCTGGTTATATTGGTGAGACCACACAGACGTTACGACAACGGATGAGTGGACACCTCTCAACAATCACCAGACAGGAATTTTTCTTCCCAGTCAGGGAACACTTCAACAGTCAAGGGTATTCAGCCTCTGATCTTTGAGTAAGCACCCTCCAAGGCAGCCTTCGAGATACACAATGATGCAGAATCGCTGTGCAGAGACTGATACCTAAGTGCAGTACCAATGAAGATGGCCTCAACCATGATCTTGGGTTCATGTAGTGCTGCAGGAGACCCTACCACATTGTTTAGTATTGTAAAATCTTCCTTACTGTCCTGTTTTGACAGCATCACCTTGATAAATTGCTATGATCTCTCTAACTTAATCAGTTTGTTCAGTTTTGAATTACTTACTATACTCTCTCACACACACTCACACACAAATATACACTCTCACACTCAAACACACTCTCTCTCAAGCACACACTTTCCCCCTTCCCCCAACACGCACACAGACCACCACCTTCCACCCCCTCCCGCCCAAGCCAGGGTGAATCATTTCATCCAAGATGTTTGTTTATTTTCAGATATGTTCTATTTTGTCAAAAAGTACACAATTTGCAGTCACATTCAGACAATGAGGCATCTTATACATTCCATCTCTCGGAATAAAACCAGCCTGATTCCATCTTGACATCTACAATTGTCAAAGCTTGACATCTACAATTCAATGTCTGACCTGAAATGTCACCTATCACTCTTCCTGATTGTCATGACAGCAGAGCACTGACAATGACTTTATAAATATTTTACAAACCATCTAACACTCTTGATCACCTGCAGAGACTTATTATCTGACACTGCACATGCACCAGTTGAATAATCTTTTGCCGATCTCACAAAGCATGACTTTATGCATGGCAAATCAAGTCTCACAAACTCGATTGAGTATTTTGAAGAAGTGGATTGATGAGGGCAGAGCGTGCACGTGATCTATATGGACTTCAGTAAGGCGTTCAACAAGATTCCTCATGGTAGACTATTTAGCAAGGTTAGATCTCATAGAATACAGGGAGAACCTGATCAGGTGTATCCTAGAACTCTGTGGAAAGCTAGGGAAGTGATTGTTGGACCCATTGCTGAGATATTTGTATCATTGATAATCACAGGTGAGGTGCTGGAAGACTGAAGGTTTGCTAATGGGGTACCATTATTTACATGGTAAGGTGGTAAGGTCAAAACAGGGAACTATAGACCAGTGAGCCTGACATCGGTGGTGGCCAAGTTGTTGGAGGGAATCCTGAGGGACAGGATTTACATACATTTGGAAAGGCAAGGACTGATTAGGGATAGCCTATATGGCTTTGTGCATGGGAAATCATGTCTCACGGACTTGACTGAGTTTGTGAAGAAGTAGCAAAGAGGATTGATGAGGGCAGACCGTTTTATGTGATCTATATGGACTTCTGTAAGGTGTTCGACAAGGTTCCTCATGGTAGACTGGTTAGCAAGGTTAGATTCATGGAATACAGGGAGATTTAGTCATTTGGATACAGAACTGGCTCAAAAGTAGAAGACAGAGGGTGGTGGAGGGTTGCTTTTCAGACTAGAGGCCTGTGACCAGTGTTGTACCACAAAGATCAGTGCTGGGTCCACTACTTTTTATCATTCATATAAATGATTTGGATGGAAACATGGGAGGTATGGTTAGTAGGTTTGCAGATGACACCAAATTTGGAGGTGTAGTGCACAGTAAAGATTGTTACATCAGAGTACAGCAGGATCTTGATCGGATGGGCCAATGGCAGATGGAGTTTAATGTAGATAAATGTGAGGTGCTGCATTTTGGAAAAGTAAATCAGAGCAGGACCTATACACTTAATGGTAAGGTCATAAAGAGTGTTGCTGAATAAAGAGACCTTGGAGTGCAGGTTCATAGCTTTTTGAAAGTAGGTAGATAGGATAGTGAAGAAGGTCTTTGGTATGCTTTCCTTTATTGGTCAGAGCATTGAGTATAGGAGTTGGGAGGTCTTGTGGCTATACAGAATGTTGGTTAGACCACTTTTGGAATACAGCGTGCAATTCTGGTCTCCTTCCTACAGGAAGGATGTTGTGAAACTTGAAAGGGTTCAGAAAGGATTTACAAGGATGTTGCCAGGTTTGGAGAATCTAAGCTAGAGGAAGAGGCTGAATAGGTTGGAGCTGTTCCCTCTGGAGCATCGGAGGCTAAAGGCTGACCTTAAGAGGTTTATAAAATCATGAGAGGCATGGATAGGATAAAAAGGTAAGGTTTTTTCCCTGGGGTGGGTGAGTCCAGAACTAGAGGGGTTAGGGTGAGAGGGGAAAAAAAATAAAAGGGAACTAAGGGTTAACTTTTTCACACAGAGGGTGGTACGTGTATGGAATGAGCTGCCAGTGGAAGTGGTGGAGGCTGGTACAATTGCAACATTTAAAAAGCATATGGATGGGTGCATGAATAGGAAGGGTATAGAGGGATTTGGGCCGGGTGCTAGCAAATGGGACTAGATTAGGTTAGGATATCTGGTCGGCATGGATGAGTTTGATCGAAGGGTCTGTTTGCATGCTGTACCTCTCTGTGACTCTGCTTTCTCACTGCACCTGATGAAGAGGCTGTGCTCTGAAAGCTTGTGTGATTTCAAATAAACCTGGTGTTGTGCGACTTCTGACTTTGCCCACTCAATCAGTACTAACCTTTTTAAACCCATTTTCCAGGATAACATATTTCCTGTTATTTTTAATGTGTCAATGAGAATTCATTACCGAGTGATCCTAGCTCCATGTATAGAAACACAGAAACTCCCTCCCTTACAATCTTTTGGTGTTACAGGGTGAGGGTGTACATGAGACATGATCTCTGAGGCACCATTCTCCTTTCTATCTATACAATGTCATATCCCATTGCCTTGCTTATTGAATGTGGTGACTATGTGGAGGAGAAGATGGAAATGCACTGAGCAGAGAATAACTCAAGGGGAAAGGGGAAGGGAGAAAGGAGATGAGGTTGACATCAGAGGTGAGTCAATTATTTTCTAACCTGATTGCGTCTCCTGTGAGCAACAGCTCGTGAGATGACCACTGCAGTTCCAAATCGTTCTAAGCTCCTCTTCAATCTCTTGTAGCGAATCCTTTTATGCAGAAGTTGGAACATGATGTTAGAGAACAGGACAGTGGATAAACACACTCACACACTTTCCAAACTGTGAACATTAAAAACTCAAGTTGAAGGGCAAATCCCCAGCTGAGACATTGCCAAACCTATTATTCTTGAACCTCTGAAGAGATCCACAACTTTAAAAAAACGTATCTTCAGATATTTGGCTTTTCATGGGACACAAACCTTGTCACTCACTTCTGATTCCGTAACAGGAATGAGTCACATTATTGATCACCATATAGAGAACCAAGTCAGTCGATCACAAGTGACCAGTTGACTCAATTAGTCATTTACAACAGTTTTATGTGATTTCATACACAAGGTAATATAAGATTAGATTAGATTAGATTAGATTACTTACAATGTGGAAACAGGCCCTTCGGCCCAACAAGTCCACACTGACCCGCCGAAGCGCACCCTACATTTACCCCTTACCTAACACTACGGGCAATTTAGCATGGCCAATTCACCTAACCTGCACATCTTTGGATTGTGGGAGAAAACCAGAGCACCTGGAGGAAACCCACGCAGACACGGGGAGAACGTGCAAACTCCACACAGACAGTCGCCTGAGGCGGGAAATGAACCCGGGTCTCTGGCGCTGTGAGGCAGCAGTGCTAACCGCTGTGCCACTGTGCCACCAAGATACCTCACAAACTGGCCAGATGTTTTTTTGGGGCTGTATCATCAGTCAACAGTCAGAGGTGAAGAGCACCAGGACCAAAAAGAGGAAACTGGAACTCAATTGACCATGACATGCTCTCACTTGCGTTCCATTGGCTACTTACAAAGTAAGAATGAACTCTATATTGGATAATTTTGATTCCTAATTCGAAAGTGTTCTGAAATTCCAGCTACGCTTCCCATCATTTTATAATGTGGAGATGCCAGTGTTGGACTGGGGTGTACAAAGTTAAAAATCACACAACACCAGGTTATAGTCTAATAGGTTTAATTGGAAGCACTAGCTTTTGGAGGGTCACTCCTTCATCAGGTAGTTGTGGAGGGCCCAATTGTAAGGCACAGAATTTATCGCAAAAATTTACAGTGTGATGTAACTGAAATTATACATTGAAAAATACCTTGATTGTCTGTTGAGTCTTTCATCTGTTCGAATACCATGATAGTTTCACTTCTTTCATGTGGAAATCACAAAATATTTTTTTAAAAGTTGCATTCTCAGGTTAACTGTAACAATTGGCATTAGCTAGACAATATGTTAAAAAAAGTTTTGTCATTTCCACATGAAAGAAGTGAAACTATCATGGTATTCGAACAGATGAAAGACTCAACAGACAATCAAGGTATTTTTCAATGTATAATTTCAGTTACGTCACACTGTAAATTTTTGCGATAAATTCTGTGCCTTACAATTGTGTCCTTCACAACCACCTGATGAAGTAGTGACCCTCCAAAAGCCAGTGCTTCCAATTAAGCCTATTGGACTATAACCTGGTGTTGTGTGATTTTTAACATCATCTTATGGATGGGGTCTTGGAGGGAGTTCACAAGCATCATCCTGATATAAAGAGCTTGTCATATGAGGGGTGATTGAACACTCTGGGTCTGTACTTGATAGAGTTCAAAAGGATGAGGGAAGATCCCATTGAAACCTACAAAATACTGAGAAGCCTGGATAGAGTTGATGTGGAGGAGATGTTTCCACTAGTAATAGAGAGTAGCTGGGCATAGCCTCAAAGTGATGGGACAATCCTTTAGAACTGAGATGAGGGGGAATTTCTTCAGCCAGAAGGGCAGTGACTCTTTGGAACTCTTTGCTGCAGATTCTGTGGAGGTCAAGTGTATTTAAGACAAAGATATATAGGTTCATAATTGGTAAGGAGATCAAGGATTATGGGGAAAAGGTAAGAGAATGGGGTTGAGAAATATATCAGCCATGATCAAATGGCAGAGCAGACTCGATGGGTTGAATGGCCTAATTTTGCTCCTGTACCTTATAGTCTTATGGGATGCAAAATGCATAACAGTCACCCCATTGGATTAGGAGGAAGGGAACTGAATTGTCAACAGCAGCATACTTGCAATCTCAATTGTCTTACACAAAATTGATTCCACTAGTACCTTACTCAGAAACAGAAAGCTTTTCAGAAAGCGGACTTCACCTCTCGGCAGTAGTTATTATTGAAGATTAAATGAGTGAGCGAGATGGTGGTAGAAGGGTATACTGTGGGAATTAACCACTTTGGTGGGACAAATGGAAAAACAGATTTTTTTAAAGGTGAGAAATTAGTAAATGTTCAGTATAAGAGGAAATGGGGTGTTGTGCACAAATCAGAAACAATTAACATGTAGGTGCAGCAAGTAACTAGAAAAACAAATTGCAAGTTAATCTTTATTGCAGGGTGTTAGGAGGCAGGGGCCTTTTCAGTAAAATGAAACCTAGCTGAAATTATACAGGGCTTTGTGAAAACAAAACCTCCAGTACTATGTATAAGTCTGGTTGCTTTACCTAAGAGATGATATACTTGACCTAAAGAGGGTAATTGAAGATTCACTAGATTGATTCCTGGGATGACAGAGTTGTCCTCTGAGGAAAGATGAAGTAGAATATGGGCCTATAAACTTTGGAGTTCAAAGGAATGACAGGATGCCCCATCAAAACATAAAACACTCTAGCATAGGACATAGGAGAAGGAGTAAAGATTAGAGTGATGCTGGAAAAGCACAGCAGGTCAGGCAGCATCTGAGGAGCAGGAAAATCAATGTTTCGGGCAAAAGCCCTTCATCAGGAATCCTGATGAAAGGCTTTTGCCTGAAATATCAATTTTGGCCACTTCGCCCCTCCAGCATACTACATCATTGAACAAGCTCATGATTGATCTTATACCTCAATGCCATTTCCCGTGCAATCCTCACATCCCTTAATATTTTTAAAGAGGGTAATTGAAGATTCACCAGATTGATTCCTATGGGCCTATAAACTTTGGAGTTCAAACGAATGACAGGATGTCCCATCAAAACATAAAACAATCCTCATATCCCTTAATATTTTTAATATCAAAAGTTTTATTCTCTATCCTGAATAACTCAAAGATGGAGCCTCCATTGCCTTCTAGGGTCAAGAATTCCAAACATTCACAACCCTCTGAATGAAGAAATTCCTCCTCATATCGTCTTTCAATCTTATTCTGAGATTGTGTCTCCTCTTTCTAGAGTTACCAGTCAGGGGAAACATTCTTTTTATATCTACCCCGTAAGACTTCTGGATGCTTCAAAGAGATCTCTTGTCAATCTTCTAAACTCTAAAAAATACAGGAAGTTAGGATTTTTTTTCACTGGCTGGAGAACCAGGGATCATATTTTTACAATAAGAGGTCAGAGTTCAGATGTTAAAAAATGTCTTTATCTCAAGAGATGTGAATATCCAGAATTCTTGACCCCAGAGGATTATGGAGTTTCAGTTGTTGAGTGTATTCAAAGCTAAGATAGATAGATGTTTGGATATTACCAGAATCATGTATGTGGGATTAGAGCAAGAAAATGATGTTGATATGGGAGATCAGCAAAAACCTTGTTGAATGCACAGGCTTGAGGAGCTAAATGGCCCACTCCTGCTCCTATTCCTTGTGTATCTTTGCAGAGTTGACTACCAGAGTTGGCTTGGGGCAAGACACATTTAATGTGGTTAATAAAGATAATATTTAAGCTAGTAGAAGTGTGTAGCAACAGGGAGCCCATCATTCCTATAAGTGAGAGTCAGTGCCTCAAAACCTATGGAATAGTTTTTACATGCCTAGCCCTGAGATGGTGCAGAGGAGGTTCACCTGGCCTGGTGTCCTCTGATATGAGATTGAACAATCACTATCTTCTGTTTGAAGATCTGGAAGTTTTTCCTGTTGATGAAGCCACGGACATTTTTCTGAATGGTGAGAGCTGCCCAGTTCTTGTTCTTCCGCCAACAATTCTCTAACTGATTGAAAAGCTCATTCTTCAAAAACACCTGTGGAAACAATGAACATGTTGCCACTAGACTTCAGGTCTTCATCAACGCACCTTTAATATATCTCAACAGACCGATATCTTCCTCTACTACTCTCTAGCCACCAGATTTCTGTGCATAATTTTGATCACCAATTTTAATGTTTTTCTCCCAACATGTCCCCTTCTTTATATCCATTTGTTCCTCATTGCATCCCCCACCACTATAACCCTTTCTCACCAGTGTGTCCTTCTGTCTACATCCCTCTGTTTCCAAATGCAGATCTCCCTCTCTATATCCATCTGTTCCCAAGTTTGCCCCCTCTTCGATATCCATTTGTTCCTGGTTGTGTCCTCTTTCTATATTTCTCTGTTTTTCAATGCTTTTCCTCTCTATGTCCCTCTATTGCCCACTGTATTCTCCCTCTCCAAATGCCTATGTTTCCAAGTTTGCCCTTTTCTCTATATCTCTTCATTCCCAACTGTGTCTAATTGAAGTTTGTGCAGCTCTAACAGAACCTCTCTGCTCTTATAATCTATGCTGTGATGGATAAAAACAAGCTTTCCTAACTATCCTATTAAACTACCCAGTCACAATCAGGGATCTGTGGACAAGCACCCCAAGATTCCTCTGTTCCTCTGAGCTTCTTAGTGTCCTGCCATTCATTGAGGACTCCCTTGGCCTGTTCCTTCTTCTAAATTGCCATTTGCTACTGATTGCCCATCTAACCAACCTGATAATCTCCATCTGTTTCCTCAGACCTTCTTCCTTGCTATCAACCACCCAGCCAAGCTTTGTGTCATCCACAAATTTACTTATCATTTTTCCCACATTCTCATCCATATCATTTATGACTATCACAAACAATAATAAAGCCAGCACTGATCCCTGTGGTACTCTGCTGCACACCAGTCATACAAACAGCCTTCTATCCTCTGTCTCCTGTCACGGAGCCAATTTTGGCTCCAACTTGCCAAGTTACCTCGGATCCAATGAACTTTTACCTTCTTTATCAGTTTCCTATGTGGGACCTTGCTGATTGGAAAAACCCATCTAGTACACTAATATCCTTTTGGGAAGGAAACTGCCATCCTTACCTGGTCTGGCCTACATGAGACTCCAGACACACAGCAATGCGGTTGACTCTTAACTGCTTTCTGGGCAATTAGGGATAGGCAGTAAATTCTGGTCTGGCCAGTGACACCCACATCCCGTAAATGAATACAAAAAAACAAAAAAAAAAGACCTTGCATATAAGCTACATCAACTGCCCAATTCTCATCCAAACACTTGGTTACCTCCTTGAAAAATTCCACTAGATTTGTTAGGCATGGCCTCCCTCTGACAAACTCATGTGATGATCCCTGATCAAATCTTACCTCACTAAATGGAGGTTAATTTCCTCTGTCACAGTTTTCTCCAACATTTTCCCTACCACTGATGTTAGAATCATGTGTCTATAGTTGCCTTGCCGATCTCTTCTTGTAAAATGGAACGGCATTAATCATCCTCCAGTCCATTGTCACCTCCCCTGTGGCCAGAGATGATTTAAAAACTTGGGTTGGGGTGTCAATTGCCTCCCTCTTCTCACACTGGAATACAACTTATCCAGACCTAGGGTTTTTTCCATTTTTAAATTCAACAAACCTTCAATACCTCCTCATTTCTTATATCAATCTGCTCAAGAACTTCGCAGTTCATCTTCTCAAATTCTGCACTTGCAACCGCCTTCTTCTGAGTAAAGATAGATGTGAAGGGCTCATTTAACACTCTACCTCAGTCCTTCAGCATCACACACGGATTGGCCTCTTTGTTGCTATAACCCTTGTCCTTCCCTGATTATTTTCTTCCACATGATGTACTTACCGAATATTTTGGGATACTCACTAAGCTTGCCTGTCAGCAATTTTTCATGGCCCAATGAGGGTTCTTGGAGGCTGGCACATTAGTGTCTAAGGACATGGCTTGCCCAATGGTGTGCAATTTGAAATGTTGTTATCCAGCGTCCAACACAGAGGTTCTTTGAAGCAAGTAGTGAGCTGAATTCGCCAGGTACTCACTCTGGATGTCATATCATATTTTCTCAACGTCTAACTTGTTTGGTGAGTTTGCTGAGATTTGAGGCTGAATATCAGGAGTTGAGTTGGGCCATCAAATTAACATTTATCGAGTTTTCAACTAGTGCCTAACAACTATATATATTCCAAAGTATACATTTCCAGTGTGCTTGTATGTCTGCAGGGTGCACACATCATATTAAAAAAAACAAAGAATTTAAGGATGCAAGAGGTCTGAAACAAAACAGAAATTGTTGGTGAAACTCAGCAGGTCTGGCAGCATCTGTGGGAAGAAAATAGAGTTAACGTTCCAAGGCCATTGACTCTTCGATCAGAACTTCATCAGATCCAGTTCTACACAGCACAGAACTCCAGTGGAAGAATCAATACTTTAAAATTCCAATGAAAAGTCATATTGGACTCGAAATGTTAATTCCACTTTTCTCTTCATACATTCTGTCAGACCTGCTGAGCTTCTCCAGTACTTTTTGAGCTTGTTTCAGAATTCCAACATCTGCAGTACGTTGATCTTATCTAATTACCTTGGTGAGTCCAAGTTGATAAAGCTCCGGAGTGCCCTCAGTGACCTTCTCGAGGATAGAAGAGCAGACGTCACTGTCTGAGCAATTGCCCTTCAGTAAAATGCTGTATCTATAGTGGGCAAGAAAAGCACTCTGTGGTACAAGGACAGCACAATTTCCCCTAGACTGAAACAATGTTTAACTTCTTACAGATGAACCTGAACATATTTAAGTAAGAAACTGACAGATTTCTAGAAACAATTTGGTTATATTTACTTCAGCGATGGAAAGAGATAGGTAGACACCACAGGGCAAAAGTTTGAGCTCGGGAAAAGGCAATTATGATGTGATTTGACAAGGTAGGCCTAGGATGCACAGGATGGGGAAGAAAACTGCAGGGATTGAAAATGTGGAGCTTGTTCAAATAACAGTTACTGTGTGTCATTGATAAGTATGTACCTGTCAGGCAGGGAGCAAGGGGTCAAGTGAGGGAACCATGGTTTACCAAAGAAGTTGAATCTCTTGTCAAGAGGAAGAAGGAGGCTAATGTAAAAATGAGATGTGAAGACTCAGTTAAGATGCTTGAGAGTTACAAGTTAGCCAGGAAGGACCTAAAGAGAGAGCTCAGAAGATCCAGGAGGGGACATGAGAATTTGTTGGCAGATAGAATCAAGAAATACCCTAAAGCTCTCTATACGTTTGTCAGGAATGACCAGGGTAAGATTAGGGCCAGTCAAGGACAGTACCATGTCACCCAGATACCGCTGCACGATTGATTTCTGTCAACCCTTTCCGTTAAAATTCTATACGCTTATCTATTGTTCCTGTCAAAGTGGACAAGTTCACATTTCCCAACATTATTCTCTATCTGCTGAATTTTTACCCACTAATTAACCTACCTATATCTCCTAATGCCCTCTTCACAACTTACAATTTCAGAATATATTCTCCTACCTATCTTTGTGTCATCAGGAAATTTAGCATTCATACATTTGGTTCCATAGTCCAAATCAATGATATAAATTGTAATAATTGAGACCCCAATACTGTTCCTTGTGGTACACAACTTATTAGATTGCCCCATCCCCTGCTTACTAATAGTTGACCTCTATCCATGTTAATAGGTTACCACAAAACATTTTTACTTTGCACAGTAATCTTTGATGTGGTGCCTTGTCAAATGTCTTCCAGAAATCTGGGGCTCTAGAATGTGCTGCTATAATCTGTTGATTCGCTTTTATCCAAATTGCTTGTTTAGCCCTCAAAGAAGTCTAACAAATTTGTCAAACATGATTTTCCTTTCACAAAAGCATGGTGACTGTACGTGACTGCATTAGGATTCTCAAAGTACCCAGCTATAAACACCCTAAGAATAGATTCTAGCAGTATCCTTATGGTAGATGTGTCCAAGGTGTCTGCTTTCCATTTTCTTCCCATTGTGAACAATTTTGCCACGTTTGCTAGTTTCAAATCTGATGTGATATTTCCAGTATCAAAAAGATTTTGGAAAATAAAACACAAGGCACCTATTATCTCAGAAGCCACTTCTTTTAAGATACATAGACTGCAGAGGTTCAAGAAGAGAGCTCACCATCACTTTCTCAAGGGCAACTCGGGACAGCGAGGCCTATGTCCCATGAACAAATTTTAAAGATGTCCCTAGAATGAAATCCATCACAGTCAAGTGACTTGTCAGATTAATTTTAATGATTTTCTCGGCATTCTTTCCCTGATGATTATAAATGTTTTAAGATCCTTGCTCCTTTTCATATTATGAATGTTATTGTGCCTGCTATTGTATGCAAATATCTCCTGTACCCACTACCCACTATATTTCTATATACCTGTCCCTTAACCTATTGTCCCGGTTAACTTTAGTCAGTAATTTTTCTCTTTTTTTATTCATAGGTGTTGCTGGCTGGACAAGCATTTTAACACCCCTACCTAGCTTCCCTTGAGGAGGTGGTGATGAGCTGCCTTCTTAAACCACTAGAGTCCACAGGCTGAAGCTTGACCCATAACGCAGTTAGGAAGAGGATCTCCTGCCTACATAATTTCCCTTGTTTGAAATATTAGTCATAGATCCACTCTTCTCACCCTCAAACTGAATGAAAAATTCAGTCATACTATCATCACTACTACCTAAGGCTCTAGAATGTGCTGCTATAAGAAACTGTCCTGAAAACACTCCATGAACATATCCTCCAGGCTACCTTTGCCAACCTGATTCATCCAGTCCAGAGTAAAGTCACCAATGATTTTTTTGTCTTTCTCCATAAGCCCCTATTATGTGTTACTGTGTATCTCACCCCAATGTGATTGCTGTTCAAGGGCCCACAATTGACTTCTTACTTTTATTCATTTTCATCGCTACACAAACTGATCCTGATCCCCAGAACTAATTACATCTCTCTTTGTTATACCAAGACTATCCTTAATTACCAAAGCTTCCCCTCCACTTTTCCTAGCTTCCTATCTTTCCTAAATGCCAGATGCATCAGTTATTCAACACCGATTCTTTCTCACCTATCAGATCATGCAGAGCTTGCTGCAGGCAGGCGATGCACATCATCCTCACTGTTAGCCAGTAACTCTGGTCTGGCAGTCATTGTTTTTATGTGGCAGATAGAGTACATTGTTGGTAAATGTGAGGTTATCCACCTTGGAAGCAAAACTAGCAGGTCAGGGTATTATTTAAATGATGAAAGATTGTAGCATGTTGTTCTGCAGAGGGACTTAGGAGAGCTTGTACATGAATTGCTAAAAGTTAATTTGCATGTGCAACAGGCAATCAGGATGGCAAATGGAATTTTGGCTTTCATTGCTAGAGGGATTGAATTTAAGAGCAGGGAGATTCTGCTGCAATTGTACAAGGTGTTGGTGAGATTGCACCTGGAGTATTGTGCGCAGACCCTCAAGTTAGATTCCCAGTGATGCTCAATAAATTATTCTTAGGAACATAACAAGAGGAGCATTTTATGGAAGATTTTAAAGCAAAAGATTATCCATGGTCACAAAGGTCCCTCTGACTTCCTGTCCCCTCCAAAGTTTAGAAAGGCATCATGTGTCAGTGCTATTGGTGGGCTGAAGGGCTATTCTTATGCTGTATTGTTCTTTGGAGATCATTCCCTCAGCCATGCCACACCATCAATCTGTTAGGGACAACACCAGCGCAAGCAGCATAAGATGTAGAACTATACCTGCTGATAAAATCCGGCAGGAGAATTCTGACAGGGTAACCTTCCTTTCGAATGTGGACTACCTCCATAATCCCGGAGTGTCTGAGTTGGGCACCAACGCACTCTACATCAAACTGGCCAGGGATCTGTCATAGGAAGCCATGAAAGGATCAATGAAATCCGATTTGAAAACAGCATAAAACATGTACTAGCCACATTGCAAACCATCACCACACTCCCCTATCGCCTGCACATTGATCCATTGGATTCCAGTTGTACCACACTGTCAATGTATGCCACCCGACAGAGGAATTTGATGCTCATTTCAGTGAGCTACTGTATGCACACATGACTTACCCAGTATCTCAGCTATTTGCTCTTTAAACTCAGACATGCAATAAAAAATTCTGACTTGGTCCAAAGATCTTCTAAACTGTACACTAGTATTGGTACTTGACACCTCAGCGAGAAGGGAATGGAGGGACATGGAGGCGGCGGGGGGAGAGATTAGTGTACCGTTTAGATAGTGGCATAGGCCAGATGGGAAGATTGGTCTGTTATTACAGATTCTATGAAATTCTATGCAATGTCACTAGAAAATGTTGAGATTCCCCACCACTGAGAGCATAATCCTGAATTTGAGAAGAGGAATGTGAGGGAATACAAAGCATACAGTTTGTTTGAACAGACTGATCATTGTGCAGGAACGGAGTGGAGAAACAACATAGTGTGTTTCAGCCAGGAAACTAACCTGACCAGCCGGTTAGGGAGACACTTCAGAATCTGGTCATTTCAAACATACTGGCCAAGAATTTTCGAGTCCTTCTCCAGCCATCATTATTCACTATCCTATTCTAATGGCCACGGTACGACTATCAGGTATTGACCATGTCCCATCTGCTGCATGAGTGCTTTATGTAAGGATTGATCATTTCTGAAGGTAATGACTGCCCTCATCGTTCTTCTCTGGCAGTCCATCAGGATTGGGAGGGAGCTGCTTCTGCTCCAGTTCAATTAGAGGTTGGTAAGTCCATTCTGTAATCTGCAGACTTTGTCACACACAGGGCTGGTGGTGCTGAGGATCAAACAAATGTAGTATTGGAAGTTTATGCATTCCCTCCAATGCCCTCACATCACCTCTGCACAATCCTGATAAACTCTCTCAATGTGTTTGATGCCTTCCCAATGAGCCTTCTCCATTTTGGTCGGTCAAAAACTAGGACTTCTCATGAACATGTGAGGTTGTTTCATCTCTTCAAGAAAGCTTTGAAGACATCACTCAAATATATCCACTGTCCTCCTGGAAGTCTCCTGATGTGAGTGAGTTTAGATTTCGGAGATTGCTTTGAAAGTTTGGTGTCAGGGATGCAAACATAAGTCTTGCCCATTGGAGCTGGTTTTGCATGATTAGCACCTTGATGCTGGCTTGGGAAAGGATGTTGTTGTTGCACTATCTTCCTTACCATAGTATTTGGAAGGTCTTGTGAAGGGACCACAGGTGACACTTCTCCAGTACTCTGAGGTGCCTGCATGAGAATCGTTGCTGCCCAAGAAACCATAACTTTAAGCTTGAGATCCTGAAAGCTGAACTGGTAGATTGAAGGTGATACTGCATGCAGCAGCATTTGTCTACCTTAACAACAGGAACAGAGGTGGGTTGAGTGACCTCATCCATAACTGTCATGTGATATTGTTAAGGGAATTATATGATAGAATCACATTATAAACTGGCAATGCAGAAAGATGCAAACCCTGTTAACGACCTAATATTATCTGACCTTTGGTCAGCTTGGTGAACAGCTCTGAATATAACTGCATGGTAATCAATGTTCAAATAGCAACACAACAAACAATAAATAGCTGAACAGTGATGGAATTTGGAAATGATATAAATAAAAATAATGTTATGGTTTGGCCCCACCTCTGAGCCAGGAGGCCTAGTTCAAGTCGCTACTTGTTTCAAAGCTGAGTCTAAACATGTATGAACGGATTGATTTAAAAAGTTTATAAATAGGGACAATTATAATGCATTGATGTTTAACAATCAAGAGAATTTGAAGTCAAAAACTCATACATGTGTCTGGAGAGTCTTTGATGGGTCAAACTTAATCAATAAACTAGCTTTCCAAGACTGATACAGAAATAGTTGACGGTGAGATTATCGAGGCCTTGTTGAAAGTGGAGGGATTTTCAGGAATGAACTCAGGACAGGAATGTCAATCGTGCGGCAATTTGTTTCCACAGGTTAGGGAGGGTCAGGGACTAAACAAGACAAATGCAGGATAATTGCTCAATGAATCAGTGGGAAACAATTTTTTTTTCAGTACATTGAGCATTTATAATCTGGAATGCAATGTTGGGAAGATTTAGAAAGTTGATTCAATAATAAATTTCTAAAAGGAATTGGTTAAGAGGGTTTGGGAAACTTCATTTTAGCAGCAATCTCGCTTCATTCCAGCTCATTGCATATTACAAACATTCATGCATATATAGTTTTCACACTGGTCTACCACTTGGACTTGTTACTTTCTACAATATTAAAGAAACCAACACCATTTAAACACAGACAACCCTGCCTCTGAAGAGCAGACCACACCCAAAATTTGAACCCTATCCCCAGAGAAAGCAGACTTTGTCATTTTCACTTTGGCTGCATTTGGAAAGTCGGCCGATTGCTTTGCCCTCAAAAAGTGCAGCCAATATTTAAATAAATGCAACACTAATGTACAAGAAAAGAAAACTTGAACTGATTATCAAAGGACATTGTTTGAATCTGTAATCTATCATTAAACAGTTCGACTTAGCTATGGGAAAGAAATGTCATACCTTTTTAATATTGGGCTTAATGCATCGAATGAAAAATGGGTTACACCTGGAAAATGAAAGAAAAATCAAAATTGAAATATTTTTCTGAAATTTCACAGCCTCATTAAACAGGAAGGACAGGAGGAGACTGTTGATAACTAAGAACTGTGAACGTCACTTCCAAGGTTAACCATCAGGTCAGATGTAATGACACAATTCAAGATTTCATTGCGTAGATACATAAAGGAAAAAGGCCACAAAGGAATATGAGAACATTGTGGTTAAACATTATTTGCTTAACCACGGTCTGGTTAGGTTGAATAGCCTGTTTCTGTCTAATAATTTGTGCTTCACTACTAGCTGCAGCCGCCAAGCTATTCCAGTACAGTTACCACACTAGCATTGTGGAAAAACTGTCCAGCAACGTCCTATCCACAAAAAGCAGAACAAATCCACTTCAGCCAATTCCCATCTTATTAGTCGACTGTTGATATTTGCAAATTCATCATTAATGCTATCAAACGGTCCTTGCAAAGGAACAGCCTGCTCACTGATGCTGATTCAGGTTCTGCCAGGGCCATCAGCTCCTGACCTCATTACAGTCGTGGCATAAAAGAACTGACTGAACTCTAGAGTTGAGGATGAGAGTGATTACCCTTTGTAAAAGGCCATGACTGACCAAATGTGGCATCAAGGAACCCTAGCAAACTAGAATCAATGGAATCAAGGGGTAAACCTCTCCTCAGGTGGTATTACACAAAGGAGAAAGTGAGGACTGCAGATACTGGAGATCACAGTTGAAAAATGTGGCGCTGAAAAAGCACAGCAAGTCAGGCAGCATCTCAGGAGCAGGAGAGTCAATATTTCAGGCATAAGCTTTTTCTGATGAAAGGCTTATGCCCAAAACGTCGACTCTCCAGCTCCTTGGATGCTGCCAGACCTGATGTACTTTACCAGCACCATGCTTTTCGACTCTGGCATTACCCAAAGGAAGAAGGCTGTGGTTATTGGAAGTTAATCATCTTAGTCCAGATCATCTGTGCCCTCAGGTTAGTATCCTAGACTGAATCAGTAAACTTTATCAACAGACTTTCCTCCACCATAAAGTCTGAAGTGGGGATGTAGAGTAATATTTGCGCAATATTCAGCACCATTCACAACTCCTCAGATACTGTGTATGTTCAATTGCAGCAAGATCTTTGTGACATTCAAGCTCAGGTTCATAAGTAGCAAGTAATGTTTGCACCACATAAGTGCCAAGCAAGAGCCAACTCCAACAAGAGAGAATCTAAACATCATCCATTGCCATTACCATTGCTGAATTCCTCATAGAGGTTTTAATTGACTAGAAACTGAACTGGACTTGCCACATAAACATTGTGGTGACAAGAACAAGTCAAAGGCTAGGAATCCTACAGCGAGTAACTCACCTCCTGATTCCCCAAATCTTGTCCACTATCGAACAATGCTCAAGTCATGAGTGTGATGGAATACTTCCCACTTGCAACTCCAAGTGGGAATTGGTGCAACTCCAACAACACTCAAGCAGCTTGACACCAACCAAGACAAAACAGCCCATTTGATTGGCATCACATCGCAAACATTCACTCCCTTCACCAATGATGCACAGTGGCAACAGTGTATACCATCTACAAGATGCGCTGCATTAACTTAATAAGGTTCCTTTGTCCAAATCCATAACCTCTTCCACCTAGAAGGCAGCAGATGCATTGGAACATCACCATCTAATTGGGGATTATTTTGCTTTTTTTTCACAGTTGCTGGATCAAACTCCTGGCTGGAACTCCCTTTGTATCAGGACCAGGGGTGTAGCTACACCAAAAGGGACAGCAGTAGTTGAAGAAGACAGTTCTCTGGGGCAATCAGGAAAGTGCAGTGAACTCCAAAAGCAACTGACATCCAGATGCCTTGAATGAATTCAAAAGAAAACTTCAATGTATTAAGTATTATTGTGGCACTTTCACAGAGGACCATTCTTGGAACCTTATGATATTTGCTGGAAATGTGTTGCTGGAAAAGCGCAGCAGGTCAGGCAGCATCCAGGGAACAGGAGAATCGACGTTTCGGGCATAAGCCCTTCTTCAGGTTCCTGAAGAAGGGCTTATGCCCGAAACGTCGATTCTCCTGTTCCCTGGATGCTGCCTGACCTGCTGCGCTTTTCCAGCTCTGATCTCCAGCATCTGCAGACCTCACTTTCACCTTATGATATTTGCCATCTCTACCATTACATGGAACTAGGTAAGGAGTTTTTTATTGTTCCTGCTACACTGCACCATCAAACACTCAAGAATGCTACCTCATCTCTTATTCTTCCATGCCTATCCCTTTTAAATGCTGAATATTCTTGGATATTCATCTGTGCATTCACATTGAGAACCTATGTACGAATGACACAACCATTTTACTTCTCCTTTTTCACGTTATTCTCTGTTCTGATCTTATATGATGGTTGATGTATCTTCTGCTTTTGTTTTCTACTTTGCTTTCCTTGTGATGATTCCCCTGAAACTAGCTTCCTCATGGTTCCCATCACCCTGCCAATCTCGGTTAAACTCTCACCAACGACACGATCAAATCTCCCTGTAAGGTTGTTCATCGCATTCTGAATAAGATGCAGACAGTCCAACTTGTGCAGGTCTCACCTAGCCCAGAACTGATTCTAATGCCTCAGAAATCTGATGCCTTCTCTTCTCCCTGGACCAGCTCTCTCGCTGCATGTTCAATCACTCAATTCTCCTAGTTCTCTGCTCATTGGCATGTGGGACTGGGAGTAAGCCTGTGAATGCTGCTCTGAAGATCCTGTTTGCGAACCTCCTTTTCAGCTCCCTGTTCTCTTTCAGGGCTCAAGCCCCTTCCCACCTGTCTCAATGGTACTGATGTAGAGATGACCACAACCTTTGGCTGCCCTGAGAAGCATATCGAAAGCCACTCATGACATGCATCATTCAGGCACTACACCATTCTGGATGCCTGTGTTCCTCTTTTCCCCTCCTCTTCTGCCCCTCCTATACAGCTGAGACACCTATTGTACCAAGAGCTTGGTTTGGACAAGGAACCTGCGAAGGAAATGGTGCTCTCATCTGCGTCCAAAACAGAAAAGCATTCAACACACAGGAACTCAGGACACTCCTGTGCTACCTGCCTCATTCTCCTGGATTGCTTGCAGTCAACCATTGTGCCTGCAGGGTGGAGAGATAAATGAGAGGAGGGTGGGGGTGGGGAGAAAGTAGCATAGAGTACAATAGGTGAATGGGGGTGGGGATGGAGGTGATAGGTCAGGGAGGAGGGTGGGGGAAGGTAGCAAAGAGTACACTGGGTGAATAGGGGTGGGGATGAAGGTGATAGGTCAGAGAGGAGGATGGACAAGTCATGGGGACAGTGCTGAGCTGGAAGTTTGGAACTGTGGTGAGGTGGGGGAAGGGGAAATGAGGAAACTGGTGAAATCCATATTGATGCCCTGGGGTTGAAGTGTTCCGAGGCAGAAGATGAGGTGTTCTTCCTCCAGGCGTCAGGTGGTGAGGGAGTGGTGGTGAAGGAGGCCCAGGACATCCATGTCCTCGGCTGAGTGGGAGGGGGAGTTGAAATGTTGGGCTACAAGGCAGTGAGGTTGATTGGTGCGGGTGTCCCAGAGATGTTCCCTAAAGCGTTCTGCTAGGAGGCGTCCAGTCTCCCCAGTGTAGAGGAGACCGCATCGGAAGCAACGATAAATGATATTGGTGGATGTGCAGGTAAAATTTTGATGGATGTAAAAGGCTCCTTTGGGGCCTTGGATGGAGGTGTGGGCGCAGGTTTTGCAATTCCTGCAGTGGCAGGGGAAGGTGCCAGGACAGGAGGGTGTGTTGTTGGGAGGCGTGGACCTGACCAGGTAGTTACGGAGGGAATGGTCTTTGTGGAAGGCGGAAAGGGGTGGGGAGGAAAATATATCCCTGGTGGTGGGGTCCGTTTTGAGGTAGTAGAAATGTTGTCGGATGATTTGGTTTATGCGAAAGTTGGTAGGGTGGAAGGTGAGCACCAGGGGGATTCTGTCCTTGTTACAGTTGGAGGGGTGGGGTCTGAGGGCAGAAGTGTGGGATGTGGACGAGACACGTTGGAGGGCATCTTTAACCACGTGGGAAGGGAAATTGCGGTCTCTAAAGAAGGAGGCCATCTGGTGTGTTCTGTGGTGCAACTGGTCCTCCTGGGAGCAGATACGGCAGAGGTGGAGGAATTGGGAATACATGATGGCATTTTTGCAGGAGATGGGGTGGGAAGAGGTGTAATCCAGGTAGCTGTGGGAGTTGGTGGGTTTGTAAAAAATATCGGTGTCAAGTCGGTCGTCATTAATGGAGATGGAGAGGTCCAGGAAGGGGAGGGAGGTGTCAGAGATGGTCCAGGTAACTTTAAGGTCAGGGTGGAATGTGTTTGGTGAAGTTGATGAATTACTCAACCTCCTCGCGGGAGCACGAGGTGTAACTACGGAAGATGGACTGTTCTACGTAGCCAACAAAGAGACAGGCATAGATGGGGCCCATACGGGTGCCCATGGCTACTCCTTTGGTTTGGAGGATGTGGGAGGATTCGAAGGAGAAATTGTTAAGAGTGAGCACTAGTTCAGCCAAATGAATGAGAGTGTCGGTTGGAAGGGTACTGTTGGGGACGTCAGGAGAGGAAGAAATGGAGGTATTGAAGGCCCTGGTCATGGCGGATGGAGGTTTAGAGGGATTGGATATCCATGATGAAGATGAGGGGTTGGGGGTCGGGGAAACGGAAGTCTTGGAGGAGGTGGGGTCTTGAACATATGTGGGGAGCACTGTCCCCATGACTTGTCCTACCTGCCTATCTTCCTATCCACCTATCCACCCCACCCCCCTCTCTGACCTATCACCTTCATCCCCACCCCATTCACCCAGTGTACTCTTTGCTACCTTCCTCCACCCTCCTCCCTGACCTATCACCTCCATCCCCACCCCCATTCACCTATTGTACTCTATGCTACTTTCTCCCCGCCCCCACCTTCCTCTCATTTATCTCTCCACCCTGTAGGCTCTCTGCCTCTATTCCTGATGAAGGGCTTTTGCCCGAAATGTCGATTTTCCTGCTCCTTGTATGCTACCTGAACTGCTGTGCTTTTCCAGCACCACTCTAATCTAGAATCTGGTTTCCAGCATCTGCAGTCATTGTTTTTACCCTGCAGTCAACCATTGTCTTCCTACAACCATTTTCTGAACCTGTGATGTGGCCACCCCTCTAAACATACTTTGCAGCAGCTCTCAACCTCACAGGTACATAACAGGAGCTCAAGCTACCACTGGAGCTCTAATAGATTCAGAGCAAAGCCTCCTCTACTCTGTGTCCTATCAAACACTCCCAGGACAGGTCATCATTCATCAGCAATTACTGGCTAAAGAGTATGTTTGTTCACCTAGGAAATTGGGTGTCACTGGTCATAGGTTCTGAGGGTCCTTGTATGGCTGAAGAACCTGATCCTAGAGCCACATCTCCAACCACACATTTGGCAGGTATTTCCGGGAGGTGGAATTGGTCCTTGGCCTCTAGACTATTGGCATTCCTTTCTCCAGTTCCTTTTGCTGATGGATGTGCTGAAAGGAATTGCTTGCGTACAAGAGTTCCCTCCAAGCCAGTTCCTTCTGAACAAGAATGTCCCATGTATTAGACCATAAGAGCACAAGACATAGGAGTGGAAGTAAGGCCATTCGGCCCATCGAGTCCACTCCGCCATTCAATCATGGCTGATGGCATTTCAACTCCACTCACCCACACTCTCCCTGTAACCCTTAATTCCTTGCGAGATCAAGAATTTATCAATCTCTGCCTTGAATACATTGAACGTCCCTGCCTCCACTGGCTGAAGAAATGTCTCCTCATTTCTATTCTAAATTGACCCCCTCTAATTCTAAGGCTGTGCCCACGGGTCCTCGTCTCCCCGCCTAATGGAAATAAATTCCCAGCGTCCACCCTTTCTAAGCCATGCATTATCTTTTAAGTTTCTATTAGATCTCCCTCAACCTTCTAAACTCTAATGAATACAATCCCAGGATCCTCAGCCGTTCATTGTATGTTAGGCCTACCATTCTAGGGATCATCCATGTGAATCTCCGCTGGGCACACTCCAGCACCAGTATGTCCTTCCTGAGGTGTGGGGCCCAAAATTGGACACAGTATTCTAAATGTGGCCTAACTAGAGCTTTATAAAGTCTCAGTAGCACATTGCTGCTTTTATATGCCAACCCTCTTGAGATAAATGAGAAGATGATATTTGCTTTCTTATCCATGGACTCAACCTGCAAGTCAAACTTTAGAGAATACTGAACTAGCTCTCCCAAATCCCTTTGTACTTTGGCTTTATGAATTTTCTCACTGTTTAGAAAATAGTGCATGCCGGTATTCTTTTTTCCAAAGTGCAAGACCTCACATTTGTTCACACTGAATTTCACCAGCCATTTCCTGAACCACTCTCCTAAACTGACTAAATCCTTCTGCAGCCTCCACACCACCTTAGAATTATCTGTCTGTCCACCTAACTTCGTATCATCGATGAACTTTGCCAGAATGCCCCCAGTCCCTTCATCAGATCATTAATATGTAAAGTGAATAGCTGCAGCCCCTACACTAAACCCTGCCGTACACTACTTGTCACTAGCTGCCATTCCAAAAAAAGAACCTTTTATCCCAACTCTCTGCATTCTGTCAGACAGCCAATCCTCAATCCATGCCAGTAGCTCACCTTGAATACCACGGGCCTACACCTCACTCAGCAGCCTCCTGTGAGGCACCTTACCAAAGGCCTTTTGGCAGTCTATATAGATAACATCCACTGGGTTTCCCTGGTCTAACCTACTTGTTACATTTTCAAAGAATTCTAACAGGTTTGTCAGGCACAATTTTCCCCTAACTAAATCCATGCTGACTTGTTCTAATCTGACCCTGCACTTCCAAGAATTTAGAAATCTAATCCTTAACGATGGATTCTAAAATTTTACTAACAACCGAGGTTAGACTAATTGACCTATAACTTTCCATCATTTGATTTGATTCTTTCTTGAACAAGGGGGTTAAAACAGTGATTTTCCAATCATCTGGGACTTTCTTTGACTCCAGTGATTTTTGACTCTACTTAATTGTTGGGATATTAGTCATGTATTCCACTGTGAAGATTGACACAAAGTACTTATTAAGTTCATCTGTTATTTCTTTACCTTCTATCACTAGCCTTCCTGCATCAAGTTGGAGCAGCCCAATTTCTACTTTCGCCTCTTGTTTGTTTCTTATGTATTGAAAGAAATTTTTACTATCATTTCTAATATTACTAGCTAGCTTACCTTCATATTTGATCCTCTCCTTCCTTATTTCTCTCTTTTTGTTTTTGTAGTCTTCCAAATCTTCTGAATCCCCAGTGCTCTTAGCCACTTTATAGGCTCTCTCTTTTTCTATGATACATTTCCTGACTTCCTTTGTCAGCTATGGCTGTCTAATCCCACACCCCCCGGATAATCTTTCATAAAGTCTGGCTCATTACATAGAACAAAGTCCAGAATAGTTTGCTCCCTTGTGTGCTCCATTACAAGTTGTTCCAAAATGCCAAACTGTAAGCATTTCATGAATTCGCTTTCTTTGGATCCACTGGCAACATTATTCACCCAATCCATTTGCAAATTGAATTCCCTCAAGATCACCATGTCCTTACCTTTCTGACATGCCCTATCTATTTCCTGGTACATCTTTTGCCCCTAGTCCTGACCACTGTTGGGAGGTCTGTACATAACTCCCATTATGGTTTTTTTGCCTTTGTGGTTCCTCAACTCCATCCACAAGACTCTACATCATCTGACCCTATGTCATTCAGTGCCATAGATTTAATTATATTCTTAACTAACAAGGCAACCACACTCTCTCTGCCCACCTCCCTGTCTTTTCGATAAGTTGTAAATCATTGGATGTTTAACTGCTAGTGCTGAACCCCCTGAAACTATGTGTCTGTGATACTTACCACATCATAATCATTCATGATGATTTGTGCTGTTAATTCATCTACTTTGTTACAAATTCTATGAGCTATAATACTATTAACATCTCGATGGAAGCTTTCAGTGAGTCTCTGAAACATTTCCTTTGTCCTCTTCTTATTCAAGTGCCTTCCTTGAGCTGGACAAAGAAGATTTGCTTTTACAGTCAGAACTCAGGCATCCTATGCATATGGCCAGCCCAGCATTGTTGATTTTGGATAGTCATGGCTTGAGCTAGTGTTATTCGTTGCTTCAAGGACAATGATGTTAGTAAACCTGTCCTCCCAGCTGATGCAGAGAATGTATCTCGAACAGCATTGATGGTACTCCTAAAGGGTCTTGAGGTGGCATCTATGCATAGTCCCCATTTTGGAGCCATATAGTAAAGCTGGAAGCATGACTGCCTTGTTAACAAGGATCTTGGCATCAGCACAGATGACATGGTCATCAAAGACTTCCATCGTTAGATATCTGAAAGCAGCGCTCACAGACTGGATGGGGAGCAGCATCCGAGGAGCAGAAAAATCAATGTTTCAGGCAAACGCACTTCATCAGGAAGTGATTTTGCCCAAAACGTCGATTTTCCTGCTCCTCAGATGCTGCCTAATCTGCTGTGCTTTTCCAGCACCACTCTAATCCTGACTCTAATCTCCAGCATCTGCAGTCCTCACTTTCGCCCGGACTGGATGTGGAGTTGAATCTTTGCACTGATGCCAGCCTTAGATGACAGGTAGCTTTCCAAGTGAGGGCAATGTTCCACATTTGGGTGGATTTCTCTCTTAATGTTAAGGCAAGGATGGACCTTGATTTGGGACAAGTTGGTAGGTACAGCACAGGGCTAGATAGAGAGTACAGCCCCCCTCTTTACTTTCACCATCAAATACTCCTAGGATTGATACAGCACGGGGTTAGGTACAGAGTAAATCTGCCTTTACTTTGTTCTCATCAAGCTTTCCAGGACAGGTACAACATGGTGTTTGATTCATAGAGTCATAGAGATATACGGCATGGAAACAGACCCTTCGGTCCAACTCATCCATGCCCACCAGATATCCCAAGCCAATCTAGTCCCACCTGCCAGCACTCAGCCCATACCCCTACAAACCCTCCCTATTCATATACCCATCCAAATGCTTTTTAAATGTTGCAATTGTACCAGCCTCCACCACTTTCTCTGGCAGCTCATTCCATACATGTACCAGCCTCTGTATGAAAAAGTTGCCCCTTTGGTCTCTTGAATATCTTTCCCCTTTCACCCAAAACCTATGCCCTCTAGTTCTAGACTCCTCCACCCCAAGGAAAAGACTTTGCCTATTTATCCTATCCATGCCCCTCATAATTTTGTAAACCTCTATAAGGTCACCCCTCAGCCTCCGCGCTCCAGGGAAAACAGCCTCAGCCTGTTCAGCCTCTCCCTATAGCTCAAATCCTCCAACCCAGTCAACATCCTTGTAAATCTTTTCTGAACCCTTTCAGGTTTCACAACATTCAATATGGAGCTCACTCTATCTACATTGTGCTATGATTTATAATCAATGCTTCATGTCTATCCACTAGTACTCTTCCATCAGCTCACAAGATGAATGTGCAATGATGATGCAATGGTGCTCTACAGGAGGAAGAGCATTCAATAGAGGGCAGTTGTAAGCATGACTGAGGAGGATTCTGGGAGATGTTAGCTTGCCCACCACAACTGAGAAGGGGATCATGGGACCCCAGATCATTATCCTGTGTAACTGGATTTACAGGGAGAAAATGAGGACTGCAGATGCTGAAGATCAGAGCTTAAAAATGTGTTGCTGGAAAAGCGCAGCAGGTCAGGCAGCATCGAAGGAGCAGGAGAATCAAGATTTCGGACATAAACCCTTCTTCAGGAATGAGGGGCTTATTAACTGGATTTACAGTCTAACAATAATAAGCTGGACCATCACCTCCCATTGAAATTGCAGCACCTAAACAGGTCATTTTGTCTAAATAATTGGTGTTGATGTTTATTCTTTGTTTTTTGCCTGACAACTAAGCAGAATCTTGCTTGTCAGGAATAACATTTATTGTCATCTTTAATTGTCATACAGAAGGTGAGGGGAAGCTGCATTCTTTGCAGTCATTGTGGTGAAGGTCCTTCTGTAGTAGTGGAGGGAGCTTCTTGATCCAGCAACACTAAAAGAATGGTAATATGGTTCGAGCTCAGGGTGGGTTAGAAAAGAATTTTCAGTGATGGTGTTCTCATGCCTCTCTTGCTATTGCCTGTTATAGATTTTATAGATTCTGGAGCAGTTCCTACAGATTGGACTCCAAATGTAACCCCACCATTTAAGAAAGGAGAGATGGTCTCTGCTTCAATCACTAATTGCAGTCATTACATTACATTACAGTGTGGAAACAGGCCCTTCGGCCCAACAAGTCCACACCGACCCGCCGAAGCGCAACCCACCCATGCCCCTACGTTTACCCCTTACCTAACACTACAGGCAATTTAGCATGGCCAATTCACCTGACCTGCACATCTTTAGACTGTGGGAGGAAACCGGAGCACCCGGAGGAAACCCACGCAGACACGGGGAGAACGTGCAAACTCCACACAGTCAGTCGCCTGAGGCGGGAATTGAACCCGGGTCTCTGGCACTGTGAGGCAACAGTGCTAACCACTGTGCCACTGTGCCACCGTGCCGCCCACCCATGTTCCAAATCCCCGTATGTAAAACAGTTTCTCCTGCTCTATACCCCAACTACTACAGCAAGTTATCAGAAAAGATAATAAATTGTTATGTTTTGCTTCAGTTATATGGAGCATTTGTGAGGCTGCAACTGGGGTACTGTGTACAGTACTGGTCACTGCATTTACGGGACAATGTTAATGCTTTGGAAGCAGTTCAGAGAAGATAATACTCAAACTGAGTGGATTCCTGAAGAAGGGCTTATGCCCGAAACGTCGATTCTCCTGTTCCTTGGATGCTGCCTGACCTGCTGCGCTTTTCCAGCAACACATTTTCAGCTCAAACTGAGTGGATTGCCTTAGAAGGAAAGGCTGGATAAACTAGACCTGTAACCTTTGGAGTTTAGAACAATCAAAGGTGACTTAATTGAAACACAGAAGATCCTGAGCGGACTTGATTTGATTTGATTTGATTTATTGTAGTCATATGTACGTAATGACATGAAAATCTTTGTTTTGTGAGTACTACAGGCAAATCATAGCAAACAAGGATATACAGATTATAGGGTGCTCAGACAGAGCGAACCATATAAGGTTATGGTTGCACAGGAACTGTAACCTTATTAGTTAGAGACTGGGAGAAAGTGAAGACGGCAGATGCTGGAGATCAGAGTCAAAAAGTGTGGTGCTGGAAAAGCACAGCAGGTCAGGCAGCATCCGAGCAGCAGGAGAGTCAACTTTTGAAGCATAAGCTCTTCATCAAGAATGTGGGGGGCCCAAGGGGGCTGAGAGATAAATGGGATGGGGGTGGAGCTTAGGGAAAGGGTGCTGGGAATGTGATAGGTAGATGAAGGTGGGGGATGATGGTGATAGGTTGGAGTGGAGGGTAAGCATATAGGTGAGAAGGAAGCTGGACAGGTAGGGCAGTTCAAGAGGGCGGTGCCACGTTGGAAGGTTGGATCTCAGATAAGGTAAGGGCAGGGGAGAGGAGGAAACTGATGAAATCAACATTGATCCAGTGTGGTTAGAGGTCCCAAGATGAGGCATCGTTCCTTCAGGTGTCGGGTGGCTAGAATTTGGCGGTGGAGGGGGCCCAGGACTTGCATGTCCTTGGCAGAGCGAGAGGGGGAGCTGAAGTGTTCAGCCACAGGGTGGTGAGGTTGTTTAGTGCGTGTGTCCCAGAGATGTTCTCTGAAATATTGTAAAGTTGGCATCTTGTCTCCCCAATGTAGAGGAGATCACATTGAGAGCAACGGACACAGTAGATGACATGTGTGGAGGTGCAGGAAAATCTCTGTAGGGTGTTGAAAGATCCTTTGAGACCTTGGATGTAGTTGAAGGGTGAGGTGGGTGCAGGTTTTACATATCATGCAGTGGCAAGGGAAGGTGCCGGGATTGGAGGGTGGGTTGGTGGGTGGTGTGGACCTAATAAGGGAGTCGCGGAGGGAATGGTCTGTATGGTATGCAGATAAGAGTGGAGGGGGAAATTTATCTCTGGTGGTGGGGTCTGTTTGTAGGTAGCAGAAATGGTGGGGCTTGATGCCTTGTATCTGGAGGTTGGTGGGGTGGAAGGTGAGGACTGGGGGTTCTGTCCTTTTTGCAATTGGAGGGGTGGAGTTCAAGGGGGGAGGTGCAGGAAGTGGAGGAGATGCACTGGAGGGGCATTATTAACCACGTGGGAGGGGAAATTGTGGTCCTTGAAGAAGAAGGCCATCTGGGATGTTCTGGAGTGGAATTGGTCCTCCTGGGAGCAGATGCGGTGGAGGCGGAGGAATTGGGAATAAGGGAGGGGGAGTGGGAGAAGGTGTAGTCCAGTTAGCTGTGGGTGTTGGTGGGTTTAAAGTAGATGTCCTGGGACTCCTCCAATGCCAAATTCTAGCCACTTGATGCCTGGAGGAAGAATGTCTCACCTTCTTCCTTGGAGTCCTCCAATCACATGGAATTAATGTTAATTTCACCAGTTTCCTCAGCTTCCCTCCTCCCATCTTATCCGAGATCCAACCCTCCAGCTCAGCACTGCCCTCTTGGACTGTCCAACCTGTCCATTTTCCTTCCCACCTATCTGCTTCACCCTCCACTCTGACCTATCACCATCACTCCCCACCAGCACTCCAGCCCAGTCCCCTCCCTCCCATTCACCTCTCACCCTGCTTGCCCCCCCAACATTCCTGAAGAAGAGCATATGTTCAAACTGTCGACTCTCCTGCTCCTCAGATGTTGCCTGACCGGCTGTGCTTTTCCAGCACCACACTTTTTGACTTCTTAGTTAGAGATGTCCATTCATCAAATCTAATAACAGCAGGAAAAAGCTATTCTTGAAGCTGTTTGTATGTGTGTTCAATTTTCTGTCTCTTCTGCCTGACGAAAGAGGTTAGAAGAGAGTATTACTGGGGTAGCAGGGAGCTTTAATGATGCTGGCAGCCTTTCTGCAGTAATGAGAAGTGTAAATGGAGTCCATGGATGGGAGGTTGGCTTCCGTGATGGTCTTGGCCGTGCACACAAATTTCTGTAGTTTTTTATGGTCCTGGAGAGAGCAGTTGCCATACCAGGCCGTAATGTACCCAGATAGTATGTTTTCTATGGTGCATCAGTAAAAGTTGGTGAGGGTCCTTTGGACATGATGAATTTCTTAAGCCACCTGAGGAAGAGGCATTGTTATGATGGAGTAAATGTTGAGAGGATATTTCCCCTTGTGGGACAATCGAGAACAAGAGATGATAATTTGAGAATGAGGGTGCACCCATTTAAAACAGATTTATCTCAGAGAGTTGAGTCTTCAAACTTCCATCCTCAGAAGGCAGTGGATGCAGAATCTTTAATTATTTTTCAAGTGAGGTTAATATATTCTTGATATTCAGGGAGATGGAAGATACTCTGGAGTTTGGCAGGAATGTAGAGTTGAGGTTAAAATCTGATCAGCCTTAATCTATTGGATAGTAGAGAAGACTGATAGAGCAGAATGGCTCCTTCTTGTTCCTTGTTTCTAATTTGCTTGAATATCTCTATACATTAGACTCCTCCATCATTCAAAATTTATGGGTGGCTTGGTGGCTCAGTGGTTAGCACTGCTGCCTCACTGTGCCAGGGACCCAGGTTCAATTCTAGCCTCGGGTGACTGCCTGTGTGGAGTTTGCACATTCTCCACTGTGTGAGTTTCCTCCTACAATCCAAAGATGTGCAGGGCAGGTGAATTGGTCAAGCTAAATTGCCCACAGTGTTAGGGGCAAATAGAGGGTAGGGGAATGGGTCTGGTTGGTTACTCTTCGGAGGGTTGCTGTTGGACCAAAGGGCCTGTTTCCAGACAGTAGGGAATCTAATCTAAAATTTTTGATTTCCTATTATATTGTCTCTTAATCATTTTTAAATTTCATCTCAACTCAGCCTTAACCTCTTTGGTTCTGATGAAAACATTCATATTTTACTGTTCTCTTGGCCCTTTCTCAACCCTCTGCAGACTTTATCCACCTCAGTATATTTCAGTCTGATGTGACAGAAAGTAACGCTTGAGTAAGAGCACAGAGTTATTGTTTGTATCGTCAACTATTACTCACCTCTTCAGTTTGTTGATCAGATCCAGGAGACTCTGCTGAAATTTGGTAGCCACTGTCGGTGACTGGTATCGATGTCCTCGATAATGCGAGCCAATCCGGTTCTGCTGACAGACACTCTGCTGCGCTCTCTTGAACAGGTCAGAGATCATCTGCAGAGGGACACATCATCAGAGTCAAGACACCATCAGTATCTTGGAGGTTTCCAGTGGGACATTAGGAAGATCAAGACACTGTCAGTATATTGAGAGTTTCCAGTAGAGTATTAGAAGGGTCAGGACACTACATTTGGAGCTTCCAGTGGGACATTAGGAGGAACAGGACACTGTCAGTATATGAGGAGTTTCCAGTGGGACATTAGGAGGTGGATTTCAAGCCCAATACTCCAATCAGGGTATGACATCATGCTTGAAAACTTTATCCAGCTCGATGCTTTTTGTGTCCCTCAAATCATGCTGACCAGTCACTGAAAAGGACAGAGAATAGCCACTCTCCACCTTACTCCTCCTGTCAGTGCAGATACTCATCAGGCTCCAGATGCCCGTCGTCATGAAGCTCTTGTCACGTACCTTATTCCTGCTGTCCATGAACACTTCTATCACTTCTGGTCTCAGCTGGTCATGGTTTTTATCCAGGAATTTATGAACCTGCATGAAAGAAATTCTCTCAAACTGATTGGTGCATTGTTGGAAGACAGTTATGTTTGTTACTGCAGTCAGTGGTCAAGAGAACCTCACAGTTAGACAGAAATGAAGTGCAGTTTTTGCCCCAAAACTGCTCATCCTACACCACTCACCCCAACATCATTCCCCAGCCTCTACACTGCTCACTTGACACCAATCATCACCCCCATCATTCCCCCATCCCCTCACTGCTCACCCAACACCACTCAGCCCACACAACATTTCTCCACCCACAAAGTTGACACCCATCATCACTCACACCCATTATTCCCCTACCCCCATACTGCTCACACCCAATACTGCTCACCCCCGATCCTGCTCAATCCATCATTCCCCGCACCCACACTGTACACCCCTGACACCACTCAACCCCACCACATCATTCCCAACCCCTATACTAATCACTCTAGACTTTGCCAACCCTCCCCCCCAACACTACTGACCACCCTCCATTAATGCTAAAAACCCACAGTGCTCACCAACTACCCATACACCAACACTGCTCTCCCCTGACAACACTGTTCACCCACTCATGCTGTACCTGCCCTGGGGATATCTGAAGGTAACAGTGTAGATTGAACTTTATTCTGTATCTAAGCCAATGGTGTACCTGTCTTGGGTGTCTGATGGGGACAGTGTAGAGAGAGCTTTACTCTCTATCTAATCCCTGTGACAATGCTGTCCCTATAAAAAGGTAATTTTGTCCTTGTTTATTTTTCAGGAGAGGTTGTAAAGGCAGAGGTGCTGAAGAGTCTTGCCTAATAATGGAAAGGGAGAGGCTAGTTCTCCTAGTTCAGGTTTATTCTGGATTGTTTTAGCTGTAGCAATCACAAGATGTGTGAATCCAGGGGAGTTGCAAGCTTCAGTAAAGATATTCTCTGATTTATTTCTGAAGTCTCTCTCTCTGGATGTTGTTCCCTCCTGCCTGTAAGAATCTGTGTTTGAATTTACCTTTCTGTCAAGGGGTGCGTTTATGGGATGTTACTATATTAGAACAGTTAATGAGTAATAATTACTTTATTGGGTCAATTAAGTTTTCCAATAGTTAAGTTATTCTAAATTCCGCTTTCTTTTGTTCGTGTTTCAACTGCAGTATTTAAATAAATTGTTTTGCTTAAAGCCGAGTGGTTTTACATTTGCTTTTAAAATTTAAGAAAACGTTAGGGCCTAGGCTACCTAAGGATGGAAATGAAGGCAGAAGATAGCCAGCATGAGGAAGATAGGGATGATGAGCAAACCCATCATAGCCAAAGGCCTGGTGGGGATTTCTTTAAATATATCCAAGCATTGTGTAAATTTGATGAGAAGGATGTATAAGCTTTTTCATTTCATTTGAGAAAGTGGCTAAACAAATGAAGGGACCACTGAGCAGTGGGTTTTGTTGATCTAAACAAAATTGCTAAGTAGAGCTAGTGAGGTATTTGTATTGCTATCAGAGGAGGTAGCTGGGGAGTGTGAGGAGGTGAAGAAAACCATCTTAAGTGCATATGAACTTGTGCCAGAAGCCTGCAGACAATGTTTCAGGAATCTAAGGAGGGACCCTGGTCAAACATCATCAAAATAATTTTTATAGGTGGATAAGGGCATTAAAATAGATCAAACATATGACGCTGTTGTGGTTCTGTTCGCCGAGCTTGGAATTTGTGTTGCAAACGTTTCGTCCCCTGTCTAGGTGACATCCTCAGTGCTTGGGAGCCTCCTGTGAAGCGCTTCTGTGATCTTCCCTCCGGCATTTGTAGTGGTTTGAATCTGCCGCTTCCGGTTGTCAGTTCCAGCTGTCCGTTGCAGTGGCCGGTATATTGGGTCCAGATCGATGTGCTTATTGATTGAATCTGTGGATGAGTGCCATGCCTCTAGGAATTCCCTGGCTGTTCTCTGTTTGGCTTGTCCTATAATAGTAGTGTTGTCCCAGTCGAATTCATGTTGCTTGTCATCTGCGTGTGTGGCTACTAAGGATAGCTGGTCGTGTTGTTTCGTGGCTAGTTGGTGTTCATGGATGCGGATCGTTAGCTGTCACCCTGTTTGTCCTATGTAGTGTTTTGTGCAGTCCTTGCATGGGAGTTTGTACACTACATTGGTTTTGCTCATGCTGGGTATCGGGTCCTTCGTTCTGGTGAGTTGTTGTCTGAGAGTGGCTGTTGGTTTGTGTGCTGTTATGAGTCCTAGTGGTCGCAGTAGTCTGGCTGTCAGTTCGGAAATGCTCTTGATATATGTATGTACCATACATCAAGTTCAAAAGCTCAGGTGGTGTTTTCACTGCAATAAAGTAGTGCACATGAAGTCACAGTGTTGGTGGGTTAGAAAAAGCACTGGGAAGATAGGGTGTAGGAAAACAGGATAAGCCAGTGAATTTTGTTAAAGAGGTAAAAGAAAGCGCAGTGGAACTAAAAGGCTGCCCCAGAATGCAAAACCTGGTCGGAGGTTGGTTAAGAAGGAAGTGCCAGATCTTCTTAAAACAGTTACTTCTGACAGTAATGTTTACTCTCATAGCAAGTAAAGAAATTACACTGTTAAGAGATACTGGATTATGTAAATCTTTGGTGTTGATAGATGAGGAGAAGGACTATTGCCAAAAAGAAGTACTTGTACGTCAAATTCATGGTGAGACAAGAAAGCTCCATTATGTCGAGTATCCGGAAAAAGTGGAGAAGTGGTGGTAGGAGTAGTGGAGAAACACTCAGCTCCAGAAATACAATTTGCCCTTGGTAACAATATAGCTAGATAACAGGCAGGAGTGCTGCCTACTGTGGTCGAAAAGCCAGCAAAAAATCAGGCAACAGAGATATTACAGGAAATATGTCCTCAGACATGGTCACAAAGCCACCCGTTCAAACAGGAGAAGAAATCACAGAATACAGATAAGGAAGTTGATGTAGAATTATCAGAGACCATGTTTGATAGAATGGTTGAGACAAAGCAGGAATAGGTGGAGGAGAAATTGGATATTTTGAGCTCAGAGAAATTAACTGAGTTACAACAGAAAGTTGAGAAACAATGATATCAAAAAGCGTACATAGAAGAAGAATCTGAGTGCATCCCAGAAAGTTATTATCTTAAAAAAGATGTCTTGATGAGGAAATGGACACCATCACATATTCAGACAGATAAGAAATGGGCAGATGTTCATAAAGTTGTATGACCAGTGGGTTATAGAAAGAAGGTGTTGCAGGTCATTTATGGGTAAGAACATATCAAGCTAAAATGCAAAAGCATTTTTACTGGCCTGGATTGCATAAAGATGTAGTTGAATTTTGATAGACATGTCATGTGTGTCAGGTAATTGGGAAACCTCAAGCAACAATAAAACCAGCACCTTTAATACCCATTCCTGCACTTGAGGAACCTTTTACAAAGATCTTAATTGATTACATAGGACCCCTACCTAAAACAAAAAGTGGGAATCAGTATTTGTTAACAATAATTTCCCAGGGCAGAAATGACTAACACGAGGGGTCATAGTTTTAAGCTGGTTGGAGGAAAGTATAGAGGGGATGTCAGAGGCGGGTTGTTTACACAGAGTTGTGAGAGCATGGAATGCGTTGCCAGCAGCAGTTGTGGAGGCAGGGTCATTGGGGACATTTAAGAGACTCCTGGACATGCATATGGTCACAGAAATTTGAGGGTGCATACATGAGGATCAGTGGTCAGCACAACATCGTGGGCTGAAGGGCCTGTTCTGTGCTGTACTGTTCTATGTTCTAATTGATGTGTCCACTAGATTTCCAGACGTTATTCACAATATTACAGTTGATTATAGAAGAATCACTCAAATGTTTCACGAGATACAGACTATCGAAGGAGGTACAATCAGATCATGGGTCAAACTTTACATCAAAATTATTCAGGAAATTTATGGATAGCCTCGGAATAAAGTAATTTAAATCCACTGCATACCAGCTAGAATCACAAGGAGCAATAGAAAGGTAGCATCAAATTTTAAAGACCATGTTCAGGGTATAAAGCCTGATGAGTGGGATAATGGTATTCCATTTGTAATTTTTACCACTGGGATGCACCAAATGAATCAACCAAATTCAGTTCATTTCAATTAGTTTTTGGGCATGAGGTGAGAAGACCACTTAAATTAATTAAGGAAAAACTAGTGAGTCAGAATTTAGAGAAGACATATTTAGACTATGGGTCAAATCTTAGGGAATGATTAAATAGAGCGAGCAATGCAAGACAACATAATCGACTGGAGCTCACCCATAGTAATGGTGCCAAAACCAGATGATACCCAACAGTTATGTGTAGACTATTGCAAAGTCAATGCAGTTCCAAAACTTGATTTATATCCGATTCCACATTTGGAAGACTGCATTGAGAAGGTAGGACAAGTAACTTATATTTCTAAGTTGGACTTATTCAAAGAATAACAGCACGTACCTTTATCTGAAAGAGTGAAGACAATTTTGGCTATTGTCACACTGAATGGACTGTATCAATTTAAAGTCATGCCATTTGGCATGAAAAATATGCCAGCCACATTTCAAAGACTAACCAATAAAGACAGTTCTGGATTACCCAATTATGGGGTATACATTGATGACCTGATGATTTTTAGCCACACGTGGAAGGAACATTTGCAGCATTTATCAGAATTATTCAATCAACTTTAGGAGGAAGACTTGAGTGACTAAGAGCTGGCTAAGTGTGAAATCGCCAAAGCCCAAGTCATGTTCCTGGACCACATTAATGGAGTTGGACAGATGGCCCTACGAAATGTGAAAACAAAGGTTATTGTGGAGTTTCCCATACCATCGACGAAGCAAGCATTACTATAATTTCTGCGTTAAAAATCACACAACACCAGGTTATAGTCCAACAGGTTTAATTGGAAGCACACCAGCTTTCGGAGCGACGGTCCTTCATCAGGTGATTGAAGAAGCATCGCTCCGAGAGCGTCGCTCCGAAAGCTAATGTGCTTCCAATTAAACCTGTTGGACTATAACCTGGTGTTGTGTGATTTTTAACTTTGTACACCCCAGTCCAACACCGGCATCTCCGAATTATAATTTCTGCGATTGAGTGGGATTGAAATTTGTACTGAAATTTAGCAGAGTGGCTGCTCCACTCAGTGAATTACTGAAGAAAAGCACGAAATTTCAGAGGATAGCAAACAGCCAGAAGACATTTGACAGCCTGAAAACTGTGTTAGCCATTGCCCCAGTATTAGCCATACCTAATTACTCAAAACCATTCAAGGTGGTTATCGATGCAAGTGATGTGGGTGTCAGTTCTGTACTTTTCAAGATGATGATGAGAGGATAGAAAGACCAATTGGATATTTCTCCAGGAAATTGAACATTCATCAACAGAAATATTCGACAATTGCGAAGGTGACCTTGAGTTTGGTGTTGGTGTTACAACATTTCAATATTTATGTTGCCAGTCTGAGACAATCATATATACTGATCATAATCCATTAAAGTTTTTGGAGAAATTTAAAGACAAAAATTCCAGACTGTTAAGATGGAGTTTATTACTGCAGCCATTTAATTTGAAAACTGTACATGATGCAGGATGAGAAAATGTAATTGCCCACACATTGTTGAGATTTGGATGAATAAATGAAGGCATTTGGTGCTAGGAGTAAACAGACTGAATTAGAATGTAGTAGTGCATGTTTGGATGGTTATAATCAATGTAATGTATATGTACAGTAATGTACTAACAGAGTAAGTCTAAGGGGTTTTAAAATGAAGCCATCTTAGTGTGTTGATGGTTCATTTTGTTTAAGGGGGAAGGTGTGATGATGCTGCCCCTTTAACAAGATTATTTTGTCCTTGGTTTTGTTCAAGAGAAGTTGTAAAGGCAGAGGTGCCAAAACGTCTGGGCAGAGTCTAGGTTAACAATGGCAGTGGACTGGCCAATTCTCCCAGTTCAGGATTTTTGTAGTTTGGTTTAGTTTTAGCAGGCAGTCAGAAGCTGCTACAGTGGAGAAAAGTTCCATGCTTCAGCAGATGGTTCCTGACTGGCTCTTTCTCTGAAATCTCTCCTGCCTGTAAGGACCTGTGTTTGAATTTACCTTTTGCTAAGGGAGGTGTTTTTGAGATGTTATGGGAATTAGAACAGTTCCTTAGTTAAGTTGAGGTATTGAGTCGGTTGAGTTTTTAAATAGTTTAGATTAGATTAGATTACATTACAGTGTGGAAACAGGCCCTTTGGCCCAACAAGTCCACACCGACCCGCCGAAGCGCAACCCACCCATACCCCTACATTTTCCCCTTACCTAACACTACGGGCAACTTAGCATGGCCAATTCACCTAACCTGCACATCTTTGGACTATGGGAGGAAACCGGAGCACCCGGAGGAAACCCACGCAGACACAGGGAGAACGTGCAAACTCCACACAGTCAGTCGCCTGAGGTGGGAATTGAACCCGGGTCTCTGGTGCTGTGAGACAGCAGTGCTAACCACTGTGCCACCGTGCCACCCAAAGTTAAGTTATTCCAAATTCAGTTTTCTTTTGTTCATGTTTCACCTGTAGTGTTTAAATAAAATCTGTTTTGTTTAAAGCTGAGTGTTTGACCAGCTGCATCACACCTGGAAAATCTGCTTCAGATTTACCTTTAAAATAAGAAAAGGTTAGGGTCTAAGCTACCTTCTTAAAATATTTTGAGGGGACCTGGTCTACAACACCCCTTACTGTAACTGTCCTGAAGTGTTTGATGGGGACAGTATAGAGGGAGCTTTATGCTGTATCTAACTCCATGCTTGAGCATTCAGGGATTTTTTTTGATGGGTTCTATGTTGAGATAGCTTTACTCTGTATCTAACCCCACATTGTGGCCATTCTGGGTTTAAAAATATGTGGGGGGAGCTTTTCTTTGTATCTATCCTGGGGATGTCTGATGGGAACAGTGTAGAGGAAGCTTCACTTTATATCTCTGTGTTGTACCTTCCAAGGGAGTATTTGATGGGGACAGTTGAAAGGGAGCTTTACTCTTTAACTAATCTAATGTTCCTCTTGATTCTGGAGAGTTAGGCAGAACGATAATACAATTGATGGAATCATTTTATATTCTCAGCATTGAAATCATTAAAGTGCAAATTCAAAATTTAAGCAGAAATGTTGATTAAATTAAATCTTTTACTTACTTGGTATGTCACTGGACCAGCATAATGTCTAACTGTAAAAACTGGGAGAGGCAATTTGGGTTTCACATACCAGGGATTGTTGCTGTGCTGGTAGTGGCATTTCTGGAGGAAGGTGTGATCTGTTGCCTTAAAATAAAACACAACAAAAATAATTTACATAGTAGAATAGGCCTTCACTGTCTCACACAGTCCAGAGTGCTCTTGTTCAAAGTGAACATGTTTGTCTACTTAAGCTATTTTTAATTTGTTTAGCTGTGTTGACTGATAAGCCTATGTTTGTTTTTTTAAATTAGCTACTTTTTTGATTTATTTTAGCTAGATTGTTCTGGTGCTTTGCCTGATTTAGATTAGCTTAGCTCATTTTGCCAGCTTTCCTTACAATCTCTAGTTTGGTTCTGTTTCAAAGGGCTGGTTTTGTTCTCTGTGACTGAGCCTGTTTAATGCAGCCTTCTTGGCTGACCCAATGTACAGCTATTTTGAATTGGCTTTGCTCTCTTCGGCTGCATTGGTTTGGCTTGGCTTGGCTCTATTTTGAATAAATCATTCAGCTGTCTTCAATTCACTTATAAAGTCAGAGAAACAGACCCTTTGGTCCAATTTATCCAAGTCGATCAGAAATCCTACATTAATCTCATCCCATTTGCCAACATTTGGCCCATATTCCCCTCAACCCTTCCTATTTATATACTCATCCAGATGCCTTTTAAATGTTGTAATTCTACCAGCATCCACCACTTCCTCTGGCAGTTCATTCCATACATGCACCATACTCTGGGCAAAAGAATTTTTTAGCTGTTTTGTGATTGGTGTTAGTTTCGTGTTGTGGCCTCTGTATTACTTTAGCTTGCACCAGTGTTATTAGGTAGTTCAGTTTTCTTTGGCAGGTTTAGCATGGTTCAATTTGTCTGTAATCAATTGCATATGAAGATAGAGCTTATCGAGTCTTCTCCTCAATTTAAATATCATTACTGATAGAGTTGAAGTTTCAACTCTGCATTTCTGCTTGGAACCTACTGTAGCCTTTGATTCCATTGTCTGTCAAAAAATTATCTAACTCACCCCTGAAAAAAAATTCAATGAGACAATCTCCACTGCTCACTGGAGAACAGAATTGCCTAAACTAACAACTCTCTGCGAGAAAACAATTCTCCTCACCTTCCTTTTCACAAGGAAACCACATTTTTTCAAACTTATGTCCCCTAATCCAGTTTCCCTTATCCTTCCAGTAAACCACCTTTTCCAGTAACCACCTTATCTGTCCTGGATGATGTTGAACTTTTTGAGTGTTGTTGGAGCTGCACTCATCCAGGAAAGTGGGAGTATTACATCACACTTAGGACTTGTACCTTGTAGATGGGAGAGAGGCCATTGGGGATGCAAGAAATGAGATATTCGGCACAGGATTCCAGCTTCTGATCTGTTGTTGTAACCATAGTGTTCCTATGGCTTGTCCAATTCAGTTTCTATTCAATAGTAATCCTCAGTATGTTAATAGTGGGTGTTGCAATGACACTATTGCCATTGACTGTCAAGGGACAATAGCTAGATCCATCTAGTGTCCTGGTGAAGAGAGTTAGAATGAAGTCCACTTTTGGCTGCTAATTTGCATCTCTTCTTCAGCTTACACCAGCAACTCTCAGTGGTGTGAAAATGATAGCTAAATGTTCAGTTCCCTCCTATCAGGACCCTGGCTCTCCATTGTCAAGTCCTCGTTTGAACCTTTTTGTGGTGACCCACAGAAATTGATCCCTCACAGATACTGGCTAAAACTTCAGAGGAATATGGAGGAGGTTTGGCCCCCAAACATGGAGCATGAGGTTGTCTAGCATGTTGACACCCCCAGTACACATGAACCAAATTCCATCTTTGGGTAAACAGCTACACTGTCTTGTGGATACCTCATGAAAGTTAAAGGCTAAAGGCGTAAACCCTGACAAAAATATCTGGAGCAGAACTCAAATTGGATCAGTGTCAAAATATGTCCCGAAAAGAGTCAAATTGAACCTGAACCATTAACTCTGTTTCTCTCCACAGATGCTGCCAGACCTGCTGAGTTTTTCCAGCACTTTCTGATTTTATTTCTTATTTCCAACATTTGCCTTTATCAAAATATGGCATTTTTCCAACACTAATGCAACAAACAGAAATTGCGGCAGAAACCCAGCTGGTCTGATAGTATCAGGGAGTTGGGCTGGAAGCTTAAAGCTAGGACAGACAGAGTCGTCATCTCTGGGTTGTTGCCGGTGCCACGTGACAGTGAGGCAAGGAATAGGGAGAGAGTGCAGTTGAACATGTGGCTGCAAGGATAGTGTAGGAGGGAGGGCTTCAGGTATTTGGACAATTGGACTGCATTTGGGGGAAGGTGGGACCTGTACAAGCAGGACAGGTTGCACCTGAACCAGAAGGGCACCAATATCCTGGGAGGTAGGTTTGCTAGCACTCTTCGGGGGGGTTTAAACTAATTTGGCAGGGGGTTGGGATCCGGACTTGTAGTCCAGCAAGTAGGTTAGCTGTTTTTCAGGATATCCAATAATGTAGGGAGGCTGTGGAGAAGGTAGCACTGACAGGGAATACTTGTGGACCCAGAGATGGGTTTAAGTGTGTATGCTTCAACGCAAGGAGTATCAGAAATAAGGTGGGTGAACTTAAGGCGTGGATCGGTACTTGGGACTACGATGTTGTGGCCATCACGGAAACGTGGATAGAAGAGGGACAGGAATGGTTGTTGGAGGTTCCTGGTTACAGATGTTTCAGTAAGATTAGGGAGGGTGGTAAAAAAGGAGGGGGGGGGGGGTGGCGTTGCTAATTAGAAATGGTATAACGGCTGCAGAAAGGCAGTTCGAGGGGGATCTGCCTTTGGAGGTAGTATGGGCTGAAGTCAGAAATAGGAAAGGAGCAGTCACCTTGTTGGGTGTTTACTATAGGCCCCCCAATAGCAGCAGAGATGTGGAGAAACAGATTGGGAAACAGATTTTGGAAAGGTGCAGAAACCACAGGGTAGTAGTCATAGGCGATTTCAACTTCCCAAATATTGATTGGAAGCTCTTTAGATCAAGTAGATTGGAGGGGCGGTGTTTGTGCAGTGTATCCAGGAAGCTTTTCTAACTCAGTATGTAGATTGTCCAACCAGAGAGGAGGCCATATTGGATTTGGTACTTGGTAATGAACCAGGACAAGTGATGGGCTTGTTAGTGGGTGAGCATTTTGGTGATGGTGACCACAATTCTGTGACTTTCACCTTGGTTATGGAGAGAGATAGGTGCGTGCAACAGGGTAGGTTTTACAACTGGGGGAGGGGTAAATACGATGCTGTGAGACAGGATCTGAGGAGCATAAATTGGGAGCATAGGCTGTCAGGGAAGGATGTCGTTGAAATGTGGAACTTTTTCAAGGAACAGATACGATGTGTCCTTGATATGTATGTACCTGTCAGGCAGGAAAGAGGTGGTCGTGTGAGGGAACCTTGGTTGACGAGGGAGGTTGAATGTCTTGTAAAGAGGAAGAAGGAGGCTTACATAAGGTGGAGGAATCAGGGTTCAGACAGAGCGTTGGAGGGATACAGGATAGCCAGGAGGGAGCTGAAGAAAGGGATTAGGAGAGCTAAGAGAGGGCATGAAAAATCTTTGGCAGGTAGGATCAAGGATAACCCCAAAGCCTTTTATGCGGATGTGAGAAACATGAGAATGACGAGAACGAGGGAAGGTCCGATCAAGGACAGTAGTGGGAGACTGTGTATTGAGTCGGAAGAGATAGGAGAGGTCTTGAATGAGTACTTTTCTTCAGTATTTACAAATGAGAGGGACCGTATTGTTGAAGAGGAGAGTATGAAACGGACTGGTAAGCTAGAGGAGATACTTATATAGAAAATAGAAAAAATACAGCGCAGTACAGGCCCTTTGGCCCTTGATGTTGCACCGATCCAAGCCCACCTAACCTACACTTGCCCACTAATCGCCATATGCCTATCCAATGCCCGTTTAAATGCCCATAATGAGGGAGAGTCCACCACTGCTCCTGGCAGGGCATTCCATGAACTCACGACTCGCTGAGTAAAGAATCTACCCCTAACATCTGTCCTATACCTACCACCCCTTAATTTAAAGCTCTGCCCCTTCGTAATAGCTGACTCCATACGTGGAAAAAGGTTCTCATGGTCAACCCTATCTAAACCCCTAATCATCTTGTACACCTCTATCAAGTCACCCCTAAACCTTCTTTTCCAATGAAAACAGCCCAAGTGCCGCAGCCTTTCCTCATACGATCTTCCTACCATACCAGGCAACATCCTGGTAAACCTCCTCTGCACCCGTTCCAGTGCCTCCACATCCTTCCTATAGTATGGCGACCAAAACTGCACACAATACTCCAGATGCGGCCGCACCAGAATCTTATACAACTGCAACATGACCTCAGGACTCCGGAACTCAATTCCTCTACCAATAAAAGCCAGTACGCCATATGCCTTCTTCACCGCACTATTTACCTGGAGGGTAACTTTAAGAGATCTGTGTACATGGACACCAAGATCCCTCTGCTCATCCGCACTACCAAGTATCCGACTATTAGCACAGTACCCCGTCTTTTTGTTACTCTTACCAAAGTGAATCACCTCACACTTACCTACATTAAACTCCATTTGCCACCTTTCTGCTCAGCTCTGCAGCTTATCTATATCCCGCTGTAACCTGACACATCCTTCCTCACTGTCAACAACTCCACCGACTTTCGTATCATCTGCAAACTTACTCACCCAACCTTCTAGCCCCTCCTCCAATTAGGAAGGAAGATGTGTTGGGCATTTTGAAAAACTTGAGGATGGACAAGTCCCCCGGGCCTGACGGGATATATCCTAGGATTATGTGGGAAGCAAGAGAGGAAATTGCAGAGCCGTTGGCAATGATCTTTTTGTCTTCACTGTCAACGGGGGTGGTACCAGGGGACTGGAGAGTGGCGAATATTGTGCCACTGTTCAAAAAGGGACTAGGTATAACCCCAGGAATTACAGGCCAGTTAGTCTTACTTCTGTGGTAGGCAAAGTAATGGAAAGGGTACTGAGGGATAGGATTTATGAGTATCTGGAAAGACACTGCTTGATTAGGGACAGCCAGCACGGATTTGTGAAGGGTAGGTCTTGCCTTACAAGTCTTATTGAATTCTTTGAGGAGGTGACCAAGCATGTGAATGAGGGTAGAGCAGTGGATGTAGTGTACATGGATTTTAGTAAGGCATTTGATAAGGTTCCCCATGGTAGGCTTATGCAGAAAGTCAGGAGGCATGGGATAGTGGGAAATTTGGCCAGTTGGATAGAGAACTGGCTAACCGGTCGAAGTCAGAGAGTGGTGGTAGATGGTAAATATTCAGCCTGGAGCCCAGTTACAAGTGGAGTTCCGCAGGGATCAGTTCTGGGTCCTCTGCTGTTTGTAATTTTTATTAATGACTTGGAAGAGGGAGTCGAAGGGTGGGTCAGTAAATTTGCAGACAATACGAAGATTGGTGGAGTTGTGGATAGTGAGGAGGGCTGTTGTCGGCTGCAAAGGGACTTAGATATGATGCAGAGCTGGGCTGAGGAGTGGCAGATGGAGTTCAACCCTGTCAAGTGTGAGGTTTTCCATTTTGGAAGGACAAATAAGAATGCGGAATACAGGGTTAACGGTAGGGTTCTTAGTAAGGTGGAGGAGCAGAGGGATCTTGGGGTCTATGTTCATAGATGTTTGAAAGTTGCCACTCAGGTGGATAGAGCTTGTAAGAAGGCCTATGGTGTATTAGCGTTCATTAGCAGAAGGATTGAATTCAAGAGTCGTGAGGTGATGTTGCAGCTGTATAAGACCATAAGACACAGGAGCGGAAGTAAGGCCATTCGGCCCATCGAGTCCACTCCGCCATTCAATCATGGCTGATGGGCATTTCAACTCAACTTACCCGCATTCTCCCTGTCGCCCTTAATTCCTTGTGACATCAAGAATTTATCAATTTCTGCCTTGAAGACATTTAGCGTCCCAGCCTCCACTGCACTCTGTGGCAATGAATTCCACAGGCCCACCACTCTTTGGCTGAAGAAATGTCTCCGCATTTCTGTTCTGAATTTACCCCCTCTAATTCTAAGGCTGTGTCCACAGGTCCTAGTCTCCTCGCCTAACAGAAACAATTTCCTAGCGTCCAACCTCTCCAAGCCATGTATTATCTTGTAAGTTTCTATTAGATCTCCCCTTAATCTTCTAAACTCCAATGAATATAATCCCAGGATCCTCAGCCGTTCCTCATATGTTAGACCAACCATTCCAGGGATCATCCGTGTGAATCTCCGCTGGACATGCTCCAGTGCCAGTATGTCCTTCCTGAGGTGTGGGGACCAAAACTGGACACAGTACTCCAAATGGGGCCTAACCAGAGCTTTATAAAGTCTCATTAGCACAACAGTGCTTTTATATTCCAACCCTCTTGAGATAATTGACAACATTGCATTCGCTTTCTTAATCACGGACTCAACCTGCATGTTTACCTTTAGAGAATCCTCAATTAGCACTCCCAGATCCCTCTGTACTTTGGCTTTATGAATTTTCTCACCGTTTAGAAAGTAATCCATGCTTCTATTCTTTTTTCCAAAGTGCAAGACCTCGCATTTGCTCACATTGAATTACATGGAATTCAATGTAAGACCACATTTGGAGTACTGTGTGCAGTTCCGGTCGCCTCATTTTAGGAAAGATGTGGAAGCTTTGGAGAGGGTGCAGAGGAGATTTACCAGGATGTTGCCTGGAATGGAGAATAGGTCGTACGAGGATAGGTTGAGAGTGCTAGGCCTTTTCTCGTTGGAACGGCGAAGGATGAGGGGTGACTTGATAGAGGTTTATAAGATGATCAGAGGAATAGATAGAGTAGACAGTCAGAAACTTTTTCCCCGGGTACAACAGAGTGTTACAAAGGGACATAAATTTAAGGTGAAGGTTGGAAGGTATAGGGGGGATGTCAGGGGTAGGTTCTTTACCCAGAGAGTGTGGGGGCATGGAATGCGCTGTCTGTGGGAGTGGCAGAGTTAGAATCATTGGTGACCTTTAAGCGGCAATTGGATAGGTACATGGATGGGTGCTTAAGCTAGGACAAATGTTCGGCACAACATCATGGGCCGAAGGGCCTGTTCTGTGCTGTATTGTTCTATGTTCTATGTTCTATCCGTAGAGACAGAATCAGAGGTAACATTTTGAGTCCAGTGACCTTCAGCAGTGCTACAACTCACAGTTTGGATATCCCAGCACAGCCAGGCCCAGCCTAGCCCAGTCCAACCCAGCCAAGCCCAGTCCAGCACATCACAGCCTGACTCAGCATGGCACAGCCCAACACATCCCAGCATAGTCCAGCCTGTCGCAGCCCAGCCAGTATACTAGACTGAAGAGCTGCTGCTGTGAGATTTGTAAAACCATCTGACCTGAGGCAAGTTGGTTTGATCATCAAGAATGCGCAGAATTCCATGTGGTTTGGCCGTGATAAGGTCTAAACAATTTTGTCGATCAGATACTGGAATGAAAGCCCAATCAATCTGTTCCTGGGAATATTCTTCCTGTGGGGAATACAGACAGGGTTAAAGTTAAATATCAAATCCACTTTTTCTAACGGAGTTAGAAATATACTTGAACTAACTTTGTAAAGATTCTAGATGATGGTTGAGTCATAAAGATTGTGCCTGGTATAATGCAGAATCATAGAACTTGAATGTTTCACAGTGCAAAGGAAAGCCATTCAGCCCATTGTGTCTGTACAAGCTCATTACTTGACCAATCAAAAATAAATCCTAAAGTGCATCCTTCTCTCTAGTACCTTTGCGACATGTTAAAACACCAAATATGCCAAAATTCATATAGCCAAGAATATTATACTAAGGTAAAGTATTTATTCACTGATTAACTGTAATTTGCAGATACACATTTTATATCATACACCTCCAACAATGCAATCTTCTTTAAGCTTATACTTATAGAAACGAGTATTGAGGAGCCCCACTCAATACTCTCCCCTGAACAATAAACTAATATACTGTTAACAAAAGGGTTCTTGTAGAACAGTGTTAACATCCCCACCTCTGGAGCAGGAGACCCAGGTTCAAGTGCAACATCTCTGAACAGGTTGATTAGGAAAGTTTCTGTGCAGTTAACAGAGTTTACCCTGAATACAATGTTCCCCCGCTTCATAAACATATTCAGTTTTCCTATAAACAATGCTTATCCATTTCACATAGCAAACTATTCCATATTCTGGGCAGTACAGTGGCTCAGTTTTTAATGTTGCTGCCTCACAGGGCCAGGAACTCAGGTTCAATTGCACCCTCGGGCAACTGTCTGTGTGGATGAGGTCATAGCTTTGTTTGCAGTAGTTGTGTTTCTCTGTAGACGTTTTGTCGCCTCGCGAGGTGACATCGTCAGTGCATCTTCGATAAAAGATCTGTGTGGAATTTCACATTCTTCCCATGGCTGCATGGATTTCCTCCAGGTGTTTTGGTTTCCTCCCACAGTCCAAAGATGTGCAGAACAGGTTGATTGGTCATGATAAATTGCCCATTGTGTCCAGGAATGTGCAGGCTAGGTGGATTAGCCAGGGGAAATGCAAGGTTACTGGGAAAGGATGGGGGGGGAGGGCGGGTCTGAGTGGGATGCTCTTCAGAAGGTCAGCGTGGAATCAATGGGTCATTGGACTGGGGTGGGCAAAGTTCAAAATCACACATCAGGTTATAGACCAACAGGTTTATTTGGATGTACTAGCTTTCTGAATGCTGCTCTTGATTCAGAAAATCCCTACAGTGTGGAAACAGGCCATTTGGCCCAGTAAGTCCACACCGACCCATCAAAGAGTAACCCACCCTGACCCATTTACTTACCTTTACCCCTATTGCCCCAGTCTACATGTCCCTGAATACTATGGTCAATTTAGCATGACCAATTCACCTAACCTGTACATCTCTGTGGGAGGAAACCGGAGCACCTGGATGAGACCCACACAGACATAGGGAGAATGTGCAAACTCCATACAGATAATTGCCCAAGGCTGGAATCAAACCTGGATATACAGCAATCTAGGTTTGCTCAGTATGTTGTTTCAGTTGCATGACACTCAGATCTTTTGCTATGAATTCTGTGTGTTATGATCCTGCTCTACTGCTACCTGATGAAGGAGCATGGTGTGGGTGGCATGGTGGCTCAGTGGTTAGCACTGCTGCCTCACTGTGCCAAGCACCCAGGTTTGATTCCAGCCTCGGATGGAATCACCTGGTGTTGTGTGATTTTTAACCTGGGAAAATCAATGTCTTGGGATCTAGAATTTCTAACCATGATTAGACAATGATGAAAGAGATTCAATCCGGTATGGCATAGTGCAGTAACACTGTGGTGCTGTGCAATGTGGTGTGGTTCAGTGCGGTACAGAACTGCATGGTGAGGTGCAGTACGGTATAGCTTTACAACCACAGCTGGCATCACTCTTACCTGTGATCCAAGATAAATTGTATATCTAGAACCAAGAATACCTTATTACTCTCACTTCAGCACTTTTCACCGGACTCTCCAACCACACTTTATATAATGAAACACTACTCTTCTCACCATGAATTCCACATATGACTACATTTTCTGGCAACACTCCTTCTGAATTACATGTATCCTGATCTCTCACCATCAAAGACTAACTTGCTCCAATACCTCTTAATGTTTTTACTTCTTTTCCTCCTGGCATATGTGTAAAGTTCACCCTCATAAGTAAATTCTTTAAAGCAATCTGGCATTTTCTTCTCAGCCAAACTAACTGAATGCAATACCTGAAATAAGACACCAACATCCACCACTCATTTGAGTCCAATAATCCTAAATCCAACCTGGAATTAAAGATTTTGATCCTGACAAGAGCTCCAATTTGTTATGGAGCTGACCAAACCCCTGCAAAATATATTGAGAAGATAGCCCAGACCCTAACATTTTTTAATTTAAAGGCAAGTGCCAGTGGTTGCATTCTGGATGCAATTCCATTGGCCAAGCTACCAGATTTGAAGCAAAACACACTTTATTCACATACTATAGTTAAAATACAATGAAAGGAAGAAGAAATTGTAATAACCTTAACTCTATTAGAAACTAACAAAATAACATAAATAGTAACTGTTCCAATATAGTAACATTAATAAACACACTCTTGGCAAAAGGCAAATTCAGTGAGATAGATGGTCTCATAAGCAATTCTCCGGTCCAGGAGGAAAGAAACATTAAGAGAGAACTCTGTGAGTAAGAGAGAGATAGAGAGAGAGTGAGTGAGAGAGAGAGAACGAGTAGCAGGGAGAGATGTACTGCAGCTTCCAAACACTGCTTCAAGACCCCAGACAACGTTACTGAAAAATAAATTTAAAAATCCTGATTCTGCGGGAGTTGAACCGTATCCATTCATGGTGCTTGTATTTTTGCAACTTTTAAAAAAAACCAAGGCCTCACAAACTGTTTACTTTTGTGTATCTAAGTAAACTGTTCAGCAACTCACTGTTAACCTTTCTTCATTAAAAAAGCTGACAAAATACACCTCTTAATGCCATAGTATTGTCATGCAGTGCAATGCAGTATGATGCGGTGCAACGCAATGCAATGCAGTGTTATGCAGCATGGTGGTACAGCATGGTGTGGTGCAGTGCAGTATGGTATGGTGCAGTGCATTACTGTATGGTGTAGTGCAATATGGTGTGGTGCAGTGCAGTATAGTGTGGCATAATGCAGTGAAATATAGTGTGGTATGGCGCAGTACAGGACAGTGTGGTGCACTGCAACATGGCGTGTTGCAGTACAGTATGGTTGATGCAGTGCAGTTTGTTGTGGCACAGTGCAGTACAGTACAGTATGATGTGGTGCAGTACAGTACAGTGTGATGCAGTGCAGTGTGATGTCGTGCAATGCAGTGCAGTAAGGTTTGGTGCAGTGCATTACAGTATGGTGTGGTGCAGTGCAGGTGAGTATGATGTGATGCAGTACAGTATGGTGTGGTGCAGTGCAGTGCAGTATGGTATGGTGTGATGCAGTATGGTGCGGTACAGTGCAGTATGGTATGGTGCAATACAGTATGGTGTGGTGCAGTGCAGTATGGTATGGTGCGGTGCCATATGGTGTGGTAGAGTGCAGTATGGTATGGTGCAGTGCTCTTTTGTGGTGCAGTACTCTATGGTGTGGTGCAGTGCAGTACGGTAAAGGTGCGGTGCAGTATGGTGCGGTACAGTGCAGTATGGTATGGTGCAGTACAGTAATGGCGTGGTGCAGTGCAGTATGGTATGGTGCAGTACAGTATGGTGTGGTGCAGTGCAGTAGGGTATGGTGCAGTACAGTATGGCGTGGTGCAGTGCAGTATGGTATGGTGCAGTGCAGTACTGTATGGTGTAGTGCAATATGGTGTGGTGCAGTGCAGTATAGTGTGGCATAATGCAGTGAAATATAGTGTGGTATGGCGCAGTACAGGACAGTGTGGTGCACTGCAACATGGCGTGTTGCAGTACAGTATGGTTGATGCAGTACAGTTTGTTGTGGCACAGTGCAGTACAGTACAGTATGATGTGGTGCAGTACAGTACAGTGTGATGCAGTGCAGTGTGATGTCGTGCAATGCAGTGCAGTAAGGTTTGGTGCAGTGCATTACAGTATGGTGTGGTGCAGTGCAGGTGAGTATGATGTGATGCAGTACAGTATGGTGTGGTGCAGTGCAGTGCAGTATGGTATGGTGTGGTGCAGTATGGTGTGGTACAGTGCAGTATGGTATGGTGCAATACAGTATGGTGTGGTGCAGTGCAGTGCAGTATGGTATGGTGTGATGCAGTATGGTGCGGTACAGTGCAGTATGGTATGGTGCAATACAGTATGGTGTGGTGCAGTGCAGTATGGTATGGTGCGGTGCCATATGGTGTGGTAGAGTGCAGTATGGTATGGTGCAGTGCTGTTTTGTGGTGCAGTACTATATGGTGTGGTGCAGTGCAGTACGGTAAAGGTGCGGTGCAGTATGGTGTGGTACAGTGCAGTATGGTATGGTGAAGTGCAATACTGTATGGTGTGGTGCAGTGCAGTATGGTGTGGTGCAGTGCAGTGTAGTGTTGCATAATGCAGTGGAGTTTTGTGTGGTACAGTGTAGTGCAGTAGAGTATGGTGTGATGCAGTGCAGTAGAGTATGATGTGATGCAGTGCAATATGGTGTGGTGCAGTGCAGTATGGTGTGGCATAATGCAGTGAAAAATGGTGTGGTATGGCGCAGTACAGGACAGTGTGGTGCACTGCAACATGGCGTGTTGCAGTACAGTATGGGTGATGCAGTACAGTTTGTTGTGGCACAGTGCAGTACAGTACAGCATGATGTGGTGCAGTACAGTACATTGTGATGCAGTGCAGTGTGATGTGGTGCAATGCAGTGCAGTAAGGTTTGGTGCAGTGCATTACAGTATGGTGTGATGCAGTGCAAGTGAGTATGATGTGATGCAGTACAGTATGGTGTGGTGCAGTGCAGTGCAATATGGTATGTTGTGGTGCAATATGGTGTGGTACAGTGCAGTATGATATGGTGCAGTGCAGTATTGTGTGGTGCAGTACTGTATGGTGCAGTGCAATATGGTGTAGTACAGTGCAGTATGGTAATGGTGCAGTGCAGGAATGTGTGGTGCAGTACAGTATGGTGTGGTGCAGTGGAGTTTTGTGTGGTGCAGTGTATTGCAATAGAGTATGGTGTGGTGCAATGCAGTAGAGTATGATGTGATGCAGTACAGTATGGTGTGGTGCAGTACAGTGCAATATGGTATGGTGTGGTGCAGTATGGTGTGGTACAGTGCAGTATGGTATGGTGCAGTACAGTATGGTGTGGTGCAGTGCAGTATTGTGTGGTGCAGTACTGTATGGTGTGGTGCAGTGCAGTATGGTAATGGTGCGGTGCAGTATGGTGTGGTACAGTGCAGTATGGTATGATGCAGTGCAGTATTGTGTGGTGCAGTACTGTATGGTGTGGTACAGTGCAGTATGATATGGTGCAGTGCAGTATTGTGTGGTGCAGTACTGTATGGTGCAGTGCAATATGGTGTAGTACAGTGCAGTATGGTAATGGTGCAGTGCAGGAATGTGTGGTGCAGTACAGTATGGTGTGGTGCAGTACAGTATGGTGTGGTGCAGTACAGTATGGTGTGGTGCAGTACAGTATGGTGTGGTGCAATGCAGTAGATAGAGTATGATGTGATGCAGGACAGTATGGTGTGGTGCTGTACAGTGCAATATGGTATGGTGTGGTGCAGTATGGTGTGGTACAGTGCAGTATGGTATGGTGCAGTATGGTGTGGTGCAGTACAGTATGGTATGGTGCAGTGCAGTATTGTGTGGTGCAGTATTGTATGGTGTGGTGCAGTGCAGTATGGTAATGGTGCGGTGCAGTATGATGTGGTGCAGTACAATATGCTGTGGTGCAGTGCAGTATAGTGTCGCATAATGCAGTGGAGTTTTATGTGGTGCAGTGTAGTGCAGTAGAGTATGGTGTGGTGCAGTGCAGTAGAGTATGATGTGATGCAGTACAGTATGGTGTGGTGCAGTGCAGTATGGTGTGGTGCAGTGCAGTACAGTACAGTCTGGTGCAGTGTGGTACAGTATGTTGTGGCACAGTGCAGAATGGTGTGGTGCAATGCTGTATGGTGTGGTGCAGTACAGTATGATGTGATGCAGTGCAGTATGGTGTGGTGCGGTACAGTTTGGTGTGGTGCAGTGCAGTATGGTGTGGAGCAGTACAGTATGATGTGGTGCAGTACAGTATGATGTGGTGCAGTGCAGTACAATATGATGTAGTGCAGTACAGTATGATGTGGTGCAGTACAGTATGGGGTGGTACAGTGCACTACAGTATAGTCTGGTGTAGTGTGGTACAGTATGTTGTGGCACAGTGCAGAATGGTGTGGTGCAGTGCAGTATGGTGTGGTGCAGTACAGTATGGTGTGGTGCAGTGCAGTATGGTGTAGTGCAGTACAGTTTGGTGTGGTGCAGTGCAGTATGGTGTGGTGCAGTACAGTTTGGTGTGGTGCAGTGCAGTATGGTGCGGTGCAGTACAGTTTGGTGTGGTGCAGTGCAATATGGTGTGGTGCAGTGCAGTATAGTGTGGCATAATGCAATGAAATATAGTGTGGTATGGCGATTACTTTAGATGTGTCCGTTTTAGACCAGTGTGTGCGGGATGGTTTCCTGCCACAGTTTGTAGCCAAGCCAACAAGGGATGATGCCACATTGGATTGTGTACTGGGTAATGAATCTGGCGTCAGATTTGGAGGTAGGTGAGGACTTTGGTAATAATGACCACAATTCATTTATGTTTACCTAGCGATGGAAAGGGATCGGTATATAACGCAGGGTAGGAGCTATTGCTATGGGAAAGGCAATTATGATGCAATTAGGTAAGATTTAGGATACTTAGAATAGGGAAGAAAACTGTGGGGGATGGGCACAATTTAAATGTAGGGCTTATTCAATGAACAGCTACTGCATGTCCTTGTTAAGTGTGTACCTGTCAAGCAGGGAGGAAGTGGTCAAGCGAGGGAGTTGTGGTTTACTAAAGAAGTTGAATCCCTTGTCAAGAGGAAGAAGAAGGCTTATATTAGGCTGAGACATGAAGGCCCAGTTAGGGCACTTGAAAATTACAAGTTAGCTAGGAAAGACCTAAAGAGAGAGCTAGATGAGCCAGGAGAGAAAATGAGAAGTCATCGGCAGGTAGGATCAGGGAAAGCCCTAACACTCTTGAAATGTATATCAGGAATAAACGATGACTAGAGAAAGATTAGGGCCAATCAAGGATAGTTGTGGGAAGTTGTGTGTGGAGTCTGAGGAGATAGGGGAAGCTCTAAATTTTTCGTCAGTATTCACACTGGAAAAAGACAACGTTGTTGAGGAGAATGCTGAGATACGGGCCACTAGACTAGACGGGATTGAGTTCACAAGGAGGAGGCGTAAGCAATTCTGGAATGTGTGAAAATAGGTAGATCCCCTGGGCTGGATGGGATTTATCCGAGGATTCTCTGGGAAGCCAAGGGAGAGATCTTTACTTCGTCATTATCTACAGGAATAGTATAGGAAGACTGGAGGATAGCAAAAGTTGTCCCATTGTTCAAGAAATAGAGTAGAGTGAACCCTGGTAATTATAGACCAGTTAGCTTTACTTTGGTTGTGGGTAAAGTGTTGGAAAAGGTTATAAGAGAGAGGATTTATAATCATCCAGAGAGGAATAATTTGATTAGGGATGGTCAACATGGTTTTGTGAAGGGTAGGTCATGCCTCACAAACCTTATTGAGATCTTTGAGATGGTGACCAAACAGGTGGATAAGGGTAAAGCAGTTGACGTAATGTATATGGATTTCAGTAAGGTTCCCCACGGTAGGCTATTGCACAAAAAATAGAGGCATGGGATTGAGGGCGATTTAGCAGTTTGGATCAGAAATTGGCTAGCTGAAAGAAAACTAGTGGTTGATGGGAAATGTTCATCCTGAAGTTCAGTTACTCGTGGTGTACCACAAGGATCTGTTTTGGGGTCACTGCTGTTTGTCATTTTTATAATTGGCCTAGATGAGAGCGTAGAAGGATGGGTTTGTAAATTTGCGGATGACACTAAAGTCAGTGGAGTTGTGGATACTGCCGAAGGATGTTGCAGGTTACACAGGGACATAGATAAGCTGCAGAGCTGTGCTGAGAGGTGGCAAATGGAGTTGACTGCAGAAAAGTGAGAGGAGATTGACTTTGGAAGGAGTAACAGGAACAAAGAGTACTGGGCTAATGGTAAGATTCTTGGTAGTGTAGATGAGCAAAGACCTCAGTGTCCCTGTATATAGATCCCTGAAAGTTGCCACCCAGGTTGAGAGGGTTGTTGAGAAGGCATAGGGTGTTTTAGCTTTTATTGGTGGAGGGATTGAGTTTCGGAGCCACGAGGTCATGGTGCAGCTGTACAAAACTGTGGTGCGGCCATACTTACGTACATTTCTGGACACTGCATTATAGGAAGGATGTGAAAGCTTTGGAAAGAGTTCAGAGGAGATTTACTAGGATGTTGCCTCATATGGAGGGAAGGTCTTATGAGGAAAGGCTGAGGGACTTGAGGCTCTTCTTGTTATAGTGAAGAAGGTTGAGAGGTGACTAAATTGAGACAGCTCAGGTAATCAGAGGGTTAGATAGGATGGGCAATGGGAGCGTTTTTCCTTGAATGGTGATAGCTAGCACAAGGGAACATAGCTTTAAATTGCGGAGTGATAGATATAGGACAGATGTCAGAGGTAGTTTCTTTACTCAGAGAATATTAAGGGCATGGAGTGCTCGTCAACTTAACGGGCATTTAAATGGTCATTGGGTAGCCGTAATGGACGAGAATGGAATAGTGTGGAACAGATTGGTTTCACAGGTTGGCGCAACATTGGGGGCCGAAGAGCCTGTACTGTGCTGTGCTGTGATGTTCTATGTTATATTGACTGTATATAGGACATCCAAAAATACAACGAATCTTTACTGTTTTATATATGTCTGGTTTTATATTCTCGCCCACCACCCATCTTTGCACAATTACATTTTTTAAAAGTTTACTGCTGGATGATGAAAGAAATTGAGGGTTTGGTTCAGAGAAAGAAGGAAGCATATGTCAGGTATAGACAGGGTAGATCGAGTGAATCCTTAGAACTGTATAAAGGCAATAGGAGTATACTAAAGAGAGAAATCAGGTGGGCAAAAATGGGACATGAGATAACTTTGGCAAATAGAATTAAGAAGAATCCAAAGGGTTTTTACAAATACAGTAAAGACAAAAGGGTAACTAGGAAGAGAATAGGGGCCCTCAAAGATCAGCAAGATGGCCTTTATGTGGAGCCGCAGGAGATGGGGGAGATTCTGAACGAGTATTTTGCATCAGTATTTACTGTAGAAGAGGACATGAATGATATAGAATGTAGGGAAATAGATGGTGACATCTTGAAAAATGTCCATATTACAAAGGAAGAAGTGCTGGATGTCTTGAAACGCATAAAAGTGGATAAATCCACAGGACCTGATCAGGTGTACCCTAGAACTCTGTGGGAAGCTAGGGAAGTGATTGCTGGGCCTCTTGCTGAGATATTTGTATCATCGATAGTCACACGTGAGGTGCCGGAAGACTGGAGGTTGGCTAACGTGGTGCCATTACTTAAGAAAGGTGATAAGGACAAGCCAGGGAACTATAGACCAGTAAGCCTGATCTTGGTGGTGGGCAGGTTGTTGGAGGGAATTCTGAGGGACAGGATGTACATGTATTTGGAAAGGCAATGACTGATTAGGGACAGTCAATATGGCTTTGTGCATGGGAAATCATGTCTCACAAACTTGATTGAGTATTTTGATGAAGTAACAAAGAAGATTGATGAGGGCAGAGCAGTAGATGTGATCGATATGGACTTCAGTAAGGCGTTCGACAAGGTTCCCCATGGTAGACTGGTTAGCAAGGTTAGATCTCACGGAATACAGGGAGAACTAGCCATGTGGACACAGAACTAGCTCAAAGGTAGAAGACAGAGGGTGGAGGGTTGTTTTTCAGACTGAGGCTTGTGACCAGTGGAGTGCCACAAGGATTAGTGCTGGGTCCTCTACTTTTTGTCATTTACATAAATGATTTGGATGTGAGCATAACAGGTATAGTTAGTAAGTTTGCAGATGACACCAAAATTGGAGGTGTAGTGAATAGCGAAGCGGGTTACCTCAGATTACAACGGGATCTTGATCAGATGGGCCAATGGGCTGAGAAGTGGCTGATGGAGTATAATTTAGGTAAATGTGAGGTGCTGCATTTTGGGAAAGCAAATCTTAGCAGGACTTATACACTTAATAGTAAGGTCCTAGAGAGTGTTGCTAAACAAAGAGGCTTTGGAGTGTAGGTTCATAGCCCCTTGAAAGTGGAGTTGCAGGTAGATAGGATAGTGAGAAGGCATTTAGTATGCTTTCCTTTATTGATCAGAGTATTGAGTACAGGAGTTAGGAGGTCATGTTGTGGCTGTATAGGACATTGGTTAGGCCACTGTTGGAATATTGCATGCAATTCTGGTCTCCTTCCTATCGGAAAAATGTTGTGAAACTTGAAAGGGTTCAGAAAAGATTTACAAGGATGTTGCCAGGGATGGAGGATTTGAGCTATATGGAGAGGTTGAATAGGCTAGGGCTGTTTTCCCTGGAGTGGTGACCTTATAGAGATTTACAAAATTATGAGGGCCATGGATAGGATAAATAGACAAAGTCTTTTCCCTGGGGTGTGGGAGTGACGAACTAGAAGGCATAGGTTTAGGGTGAGAGGGGAAAGATATAAAAGAGACCTAAGGGACAACGTTTTCATGCAGAGGGTGGAATGTGTACGGAATGAGCTACCAGAGGAAGTGGTGGAGGCTGGTACAATTGCAACATTTAAAAGGCATCTGGATGGGTATATGAATAGGAAGGGTTTGGAGGGATATGGGCCAGATACTGGTAGGTGGGACTAGACTGGTTTGGGATATCTGATCGGCATGGATGGGTTGGACTGAAGGATTTGTTTCTGTGCTGTACATCTCTATGACTCTATAACTATCTTTAAGTTTTTTAGTTAACCATGAATGTTGAGTCGTCCCTTGGAATGTTTATTTCTTGTTAGAATGTATTTTACTGCTAATTCTGTAATATTCCCTTAAATATGTCATATCATCTGTATTGATTTATCCTTAAATCTAAAGTACCAGTTCACTTTATCCATCTGTGCTTTCAAGCCATTGTAGCTGCCTTGATTTAAGTTTAAATGCCTGTGAAGGATGCAATGTTGTTGGCGATGTAAACACCTGTGTATATTTATAGACAATAGACAATAGGTGCAGGAGTAGGCCATTCTGCTCTTTGAGCCAGCACCACCATTCAATATGATCATGGCTGATCATCCTCAGTCAGTATCCTGTTCCTGCCTTATCTCCATAACCCTTGATTCCACTATCCTTAAGAGCTCTATCCAACTCTTTCTTGAAAGTATCCAGAGACTTGGCCTCCACAGCCTTCTGGGGCAGAGGATTCCACACACTCACCACTCTCTGGGTGAAGATGTTTCTCCTCAACTCTGTTCTAAATGGCCTAACCCTTATTTTTAAACTGTGTCCTCTCGTTCGGGACTCACCCATCAGCGGAAACATGTTTCTTGTCTCCAGAGTGTCCAATCCTTTAATAACCTTATACATCTCAATCAGATCCCCTCTCAGCCTTCTAAACTCAAGGGTATACAAGCCCAGTCACTCCAATCTTTCAACATAAGATAGTCCTGCCATTCCGGGAATTGACCTCGTGAACCTACGCTGCACTCCCTCAATAGCCAGAATGTCTTTCCTCAAATTTGGAGACCAGAATTGCACACAGTACTCCAGGTGTGGTCTCACCAGGGCCCTGTACAGCTGCAGAAGAACCTCTTTGCTTCTATACTCAATTCCTCTTGTTATGAAGGCCAGCATGCTGTTAGCCTTCTTCAGTACCTGCTGTACCTGCATGCTTGCTTTCATTGACTGATGTACAAGAACACCTAGATCTCATTGTACTGTCCCTTTACCTAAATTGATTCCATTTAGATAGTAATCTGCCTTCCTGTTCTTGCCACCAAAGTGGATAACCACACATTTATCCACATTAAACTGCATCTGTCCACTCACCTAGCCTGTCCAGGTCACCCTGTAATCTTCTAACATCCTCCTACATTTCACCCTGCCACCCAACTTTGTATCATCAGCAAATTTGCTAATATTACTTTTAATACCATCTTCTATATCATTAATGTATATTGTAAAAAGCTGCGGTCCCAGCACTGATCCCTGCGGTACCCCACTGGTCACCGCCTGCCATTCCGAAAGGGAGCTGTTTATCACTACTCTTTGTTTCCTGTCAGCCAACCAATTTTCAATCCAAGTCAGTATTTTGCCCCCAATACGATGCGCCCTAATTTTGCTCACTAACCTCCTATGTGGGACTTTATCAAAGGCTTTCTGAAAGTCCAGGTGTACTACATCCACTGGATCTCCCTTGTCCATCTTCAGAGTTACATCCTCAAAAAATTTCAGAAGATTAGTCAAGCATGATGGTGGATTTCGATGGTGAATGCAATGTTTTAAGGTTGTGAGAGTCATGTTCCTACAGTCATTGAATTGTGCGTTTGTAAGATGAGATCTTACCTTGAACACTCATGTCATCAAACTGCATATCATATCATATGTGACTTTGAGGCATAGAGTCCCACAGCATGGAGGCAGGCCCTTTGACCCAAACTGGTCCGTGCCAACCAGAATCTTCATCTCAGCTAATCCCACTTCCCTGCACTTGGCCCATATCCTTGTAAATCTTTCCAATTTATGTATTTGTCCAAATGCCTTCTAAATGTTTTTTTATGTATCCACCTCAATCACTGCCACTGGCAGCTCATTCCACATGCATACCACCATCTGTTGCTCCTCAGGTTCCCTTTTATTCTTTCCCCTCTCACCTTAAACTGATGCTCTCTAGTCCTTGATTTCCCAGGAGAAAGTGAGGTCTGCAGATGCTGGAGATCAAAGTTGAAACTTTATTGCTGGAACAGCACAGCAGGTCAGGCAGCATCCAGGGAACAGGAGATTCGACGTTTCGGGCACAGGCCGAAGAAGGGCCCTGAAGAAGGGCCTGTGCCCGAAACGTCGAATCTCCTGTTCCCTGGATGCTGCAGGTCAGGACCTGCTGTGCTGTTCCAGCAATAAAGTTTCATCCTTGATTTCCCAACCATGGGGAAAAGACTGAGTGCACTCACCTTATCCATACCTCTCATTTTCTTATACACTTCTTTAACATCCCCCCTCAGTCTCCGTCGCTCTAAAGTAAAAAGTCCTGGCTTGCCCAACCTCTCCCTATAACTCAGACTGTTGAATCCCGGCAACATCCCTGTAAATTTCTTCTGCACTCTTTCCAGTTTAATAACATCCTTCCTCTAGCAAGGTGACCAAAACTGAATACAATACTCCAAGTGCGACCTCAGCAACATCTTGTACATTTGCAACATAACTTCCCAACTTCAATACTCAATGCCCTGACTGATGAAGACCAGTGTGCCAAATACCTTCTTCACTGCTCTGTCTACCTGTGACTCCACTTTCAGAGAACTGTGAACCTGAACTCCCAAGGTGCCTCTGTTCCACTGCACTCCTTAAGGCCCTACAATTCACAATGAAACTCCTACCTTGACTTGACTTTCCAAAATTCAAGACCTCGCACTTATCTATATTAAACTCCATTTGCCATTTCTTGACCCACATCCCCAGCTGATTAAAGTCCTGCTGCAATTCCGATAACCTTCCTCACTGTCCATGATACCTCCTATTATAACTTCTTGCAGCATGAGAATAGGAGGCAGGCCTCCAGACTGTCACCTGCTGGGCTTCTCTTCCAATCCACATTCGGTGGTCTTCTCCCACCCTATGGACATCTCCAGGACATTGTTCTACCTCCGGATCTCCCCTATCAGGGCCTGTGGTACCTGAGCTATCCTTCCACATTGCTTCTCTCCTGGCCAATGCTATCCACACCCTCATAAGCAGTGAGTGTGTGTGTGTGTGTGCGCACACGTGGGTTCTGTATACAGCTTTGGGGAAATTGTATGGAATCTATGAATATGAAAGCCACATTTGTCAATGTCAGCATCCCCAGACATGTTGGAATCGCATTAATCATTAATTTGCACATGTACATCCTATTAAATCAGCACTCTCAACCAGGCATTTCTCTTCAGCACAGAATATAATTAATACCTGTTTTCATCTTTCCATTAAAATAACCCCCTCATCATTTGGTCCAATGTCATTTACCTGTTCTTGTGTGAGCACAGCCTGGCTGAAGAAATGCTGCAGCTGTTCATTGGCATAGTTAATGCAAAGTTGCTCAAAACTGTTCACGCCCAGATCCTGAGGACAAACACACAGGAAAATAACCCTATTATAATAAGTCAGCAAAAACTCCAATAAAATTCCCCAAAAAATTATTAACATGAAATATTGGGAGGTTTAACAGTGGTTATCTACTCATGGGCAGAGTGTTCCAAAGGAAAGGGATGGCAGTTGGTTCACAATTTGAAGATGCTGAACTCAATATTAAGTCCAGAAGGCTGTGAAGTGCCTCGTCTGAAGATGAGATGTTCTTCCAGTTTGCTGTGGTTCACTGGTGTACTGCAGATTGCTGAGGACTGATAAGTGGGCATGCGAGCAGGATGCTGTGTTAAAATGACTGGCTACAGAAAGGTCAGCGTCATGCTTGTGCACAGACTGGAGGTGTTATGCAAAGTGGTCACTCCGTCTGTGTTTGGTTTCTCCAATGTAGTGTAGGCAACACCTCTAGTCTGTGCGCAAGCACGTTGCCTAATGACTCCCATTCCTTCCCTTTCTTTTTGCTTTACTTGTTACATTCTCTGTCACCATGTCCTCTCTCTCCTTCCCCAAATCCGAGTGGGACTGTATGTTCTTTCAAGTCTGGCAGGAGACACATCATTGTTCTGCCATTCACACATTCCAATCACATAATCTGAACTATCAACAGCCTTTCTCCCCCAACACTTCACCACCCCCCCCACCCAATTACTGCAGAAATGCTGTCCCCTCCACATTTCACATCAGTTCTAATGAAAAGTGATCTAGTCTCAAAGTTAAAAATCACACAATCACTCGATTATAATCCAACAGGTTTAATTGGAAGCACAAGCTTTCAGAGTGCCGCTCCTTCATCAGGTGTATATGGAGTACACTATTGTAAAACAGAATTTATAGCAAAAGTTTACAGTGTGATGTAACTGAAATTATACATTGAAAAATACCTAGATTGTTTGTTAAGTCTCTCATCTGTTAGAATGACCATGTTAGTTTCACTTCTTTCACATGTAAATCACAAAACAGTTTTTAAAAGTTACATTCTCAGGTTACTGTAACAATTGGTGTCAGCCCAGATAATGTGTTGAAGGTGTTTGCCCCCTGTGTGCTGCTGTCTGTGCCATAATGTTAGACTGATTCGAATCGAAAAAATGAATTAACAGAGTCTCACATGGATTCGTGCAGTTTTTGAGCAAAGTACAAGGTAACTCTGCAAGTACAAATTCACTCCATAAATGTATATGTGTGTGTGTAGGAGTGTCTGTGTGTGTGTATAGTGCAATGCTGGTGACCTGTCGTGTGACATGAACCCATGCTTCTGGTTGAGGCCATCCCTACAGGTACCGAACTTAGCTATCGACCTTTGCTCGGCCACTTTTCGTTGGCGCCTGTCCCAAAGCTCATCATGGAAGATGGTCACCCGAAGATCCGAAGTCGAATGTCATGGACCGTGGAAGCGTTATCCAACTGGGAGAGACACTTCTGTCTATTGATTGTTGCACGGTGTCCATTCATCCGTTACCGTAGTCTCTGCTCGGTTTCACCAATGTGAAAAACATGACTCGAATCATGAGCTTGCTTTCTCTCCATGGATACTGCCGGACCCATTGTGATCTCCAGCATTTGTTGTTTTCAGCTCAGATTCCAGCATCTGCAGTAATTTGCTCCTGTTCCAAATTTACTTTGCTTAGAAGCAAGAAAATAGAGAAGGGCCTTCATTCTAGATATTGTTGGATGTTGGAACCCAGCTCCTAGTGGTAGAAGAACCTATTAAAGCAGCTAATCTTCTTGCAAACGGAAGAAACGCACATCCTCTCTGCTTAAGCTGCAGGTCTGTTCAAAGTGCTGTTGGCAGGTATGAGGTAGGTTACGCCAGGTTAACCATGATCCATTTATCATGGATTTTCCAAATGACTTATAATCCTTTCCATCACCCAATGTTAATCATGTACACCTATCAGTGAAGCCACCAATGATTTGTGACCGAATTTTTGAAAATGTCATATGACTAAATAAAGAAAACTCATTTAGAGTTTTAATATACAAGATAACAGAGCTAGGAATAGCACAGAAATGTAGAAAATAGGAGCAGGAGTAAACAATGCTGTTCTTTGACTTAGAAAAATGCTGATGATCTGAAACAAAGAGTTGCTGGAGAAACTCAGCAGGTCTAGCAGCATCTAGTGTGTCCTCACACCTTATCTCGTGATTACTATTGTGGGACATTAGTGAGGAAATTATGAGGTCCCTTGCAAAAATATTTGTGTCACCTATAAATACTGGTGAGGTGCCGGATAACAAAAGAGTGGCTAAGCTTCTGTCTTTATTTAAGAAGGGATGTAAGGAGAAATCTGGGAATTACAGATCTGTAATGCTGACTTCGGTGGTGGGTAAGTTGTTGGAAGCGATTCTGACAGAAAGGATTTATATGCATTTGGAGGGGTAAGGATTTTTGATTACGGACAGTCAGCATGGTCTTGTGTGACCGAAATTGTTTCTCATAAACTTGATTTAGTTTTTTCAGGAAATATTGAAGAAGATTGATGAAGGCGGAGTGGTAGACATTGTTTACTTGGATTTGTGGCAAGGTTCTGCATGGTAGGCTAATTAGTAAACTTAGATCACATGGAATCCACGGGGAGATAGCCAATTGGATACAAAATTGCCTTGAAGGTGCAAGATGAAGGGTGGCGATGGAGGATTGTTTTTCGGACTGGAAGCCTGTGACCAGTGGTGTTCTGCAGGCATCAGTGCTGGATCCACTTTGTTTGTCATTTATATAAATGATTTAGATGAGAATATAGTAGGCATGGATAGTAAATTTGTGGATGACACCAAAATTGGTGGCATAGTGGACAGTGAAGAAGGTTATCTAAGATTACAAGAAGATCTTCAACAATTGGGTCAGTGGGCTGAAGAATGATAGATGGAGTTAAATTTGAATAAATGCGAAGTTTTGTATTTTAGTAAAACAAACAAGGGCAGGACATTTACAATTAAAAGTAGGGCCTTGGGCAATGTTGTAGAACAGAGACCTCAGGGGTCAGGTATAAAATTATTTGAAGTATGCATCACATAGAGATAGGGTGCTTAACAAGATATTTAGCATGCTTGCATTCATTGCTGAGACCTTTGAGTATAGAAATTCGGATGTTAGGTTGAGGTTGTATAGGATGTGGTGAGGCCTCTTTTGTAGTACTGTGTCCAGTTCAGGTTGCCCTGCTTTCGAATGGATATTGTTGTTGTGGATATTATCGAGCTGGAGAGGGTTCAGAAAAGATTTACCAGGATATTGCCAGGAATGGAAGGTTTGAGTTATAAGGAGAGACTGGCTAGGCTGGGACATTTTTCAGTGGAGCCGAACCTGCACTGTTACTGCCTTTGCTGTTTGAATTCATGTATCGTTGGACATCGGAGTGCATCTGGGAAAATTAACAAACAGTGAAATTCACAACTGATTTTAGAGGAACTGTTGGGTGAAGTTCACAGTACAGAATCAGATAAGGTGATCGTTTTAAGTGTGGCCTACAGAGAATCTGCAGTAGTGAGTAGAGTGGGTTCTTTCTTGATTATATGTTTTTGGAGACATGTTTCTTGATTAAATTTAAAATATAAGTCATAACTATTAATTTAACCTGGGGCAGTGTTTGTAGAGGAATAAGACAGTGTTAATTTCTGGGTCCGTAGAGTGTGAAGGAGCAAAAATGGCCTTTAGTAGAGTGATATGCGCTTCTTGGAGAAAGTGAGGTCTGCAGATGCTGGAGATCAAAGTTGAAACTTTATTGCTGGAACAGCACAGCAGGTCAGGCAGCATCCAGGGAACAGGAGATTCGACGTTTCGGGCACAGGCCCTTCTTCACCTGTCGAATCACCTGTTCCCTGGATGCTGCCTGACCTGCTGTGCTGTTCCAGCAATAAAGTTTCAACACTGATATGCGCTTCTTGTCAGATGTGGGACTTTAAAGAGAGATTACGGGTTACTGCAGATTATATCTGCCATAAATGCTGTTGGCCGTGAATTTTATAAGATCGAATTGATTGGTTGGAGAGACAGTTAGAAGCAATGAGGAATTTGCAACAGCAACAGTAGGTGATGGATAGCAGTTATAGGAAGGGGGAAAGTCTCAGATACAGTCACATAGATGGGTTAACTCCAGGAAAGGTAAGAGAGGTAGGCAGCTGGTGCAGGAGTCTTTTGTGGATATACCCATTTCAAACAGGTATGCTGTTCTGGAAAATGTAGGAGGTGATGGATTCTCAGGGGAATGTAGCATGAACAGCCAAGTTGAGACTGGCTCTAATGCAACGAGGGGTACGTCAGGTTCCAAGAGATCAATTATGTTAGGGGATTCTCTAGTCTGAGGTACAGACAGATGTTTCTGTGGCCAGCAGAGAAAAAGCAGAATGGTGTGTTGCTTCCCTGGTGCCAGGATCAAGGATGTCTCAAAAAGGGTGCAGAATGTTCTCACTGGGGAGAGGGGCCAGCAAGAGGTCATTGTCCACATTGGAACCAACGACATAGGAAGGGAAAAGGTTGAGATTCTGAAGGGAGATTACATAGTTAGGCATGAATTTAAAAAGGAGGTCCTCGAGAGTGGTGATATCTGGATTACTCCTGGTGCTACAAGCTAGTGAGGACAGGAATAGGAGGATGGAGCAGATGAATGCATGGCTGAGGAGCTGGTGTATGGGAGAAGGATTCACATTTTTGGATCATTGGAATCTTTTTTGCGGTAGAAGTGACCTGTACAAGAAGGATGGATTACACCTAAATTGGAAGGGGACTAATACACTGGCAGGGAGATTTGCTAGAGCTGCTCGGGAGGATTTAAACTAGTAAGGTGGGGGTGTGGGACCCAAGGAGATAGTGAGGAAAGAGATCAATCTGAGACTGGTACAGTTGAGAACAGAAGTGAGTCAAACAGTCAGGGCAGGCAGGGACAAGGTAGGACTAATAAATTAAACTGCATTTATTTCAATGCAAGGGGCCTAATAGGGAAGGCAGATGAACTCAGGGCATAGTTAGGAATATGGGACAGGGATATCATAGCAATTACAGAAACATGGCTCAGGGATGGGCAGGACTGGCAACTTAATGTTCCAGGATACAAATGCTGCAGGAAGGATAGAATGGGAGGCAAGAGAGGAGGAGGAGTGGCATTTTTGATAAGGGATAGCATTACAGCTGTGCTGAGGGGGGATATTCCCGGAAATACATCCACGGAAGTTATTTGGGTGGAACTGAGAAATAAGAAAGGGATGATCACCTTACTGGGATTGTATTATAGACCCCCTAATAGTCAGAGGGAAATTGAGAAACAAACTTGTAAGGAGATCTCAGTTATCTGTAAGAATAATAGGGTGGTTATGGTAGGGGATTTTAACTTTCCAAACATAGACTGAGACTGCCATAGTGTTAAGGGTTTAGATGGAGAGGAATTTGTTAAGTGTGTACAAGACAATTTTCTGATTCAGTATGTGGATGTACCCACTAGAGAAGGTGCAAAACTTGACCTACTCTTGGGAAATAAGGCAGGGCAGGTGAATGAGGTGTCAGTGGGGGGAACACTTTGGAGCCAGCGACCATAATAGAACAGATCTAAAAGTTGAAGTTCTAAATTGGAGAAAGGCCAACTTTGACGGTATTAGGCAAGAACTTTCGAAAGCTGATTGGGGGCAGATGTTCACAGGTAAAGGGACGGCTGGAAAATGGGAAGCCTTCAGAAATGAGATAACGAGAATCCTGAGAGAGAATATTCCTGTTAGAGTGAAAGGAAACGCTGGTAGGTATAGGGAATGCTGGATGACTAAAGAAATTGAGGGATCGGTTAAGAAAAAGAAGAAAGCATATGTAAGGTATAGACAAGATTAGATTAGATTACTTACAGTGTGGAAACAGGCCCTTCGGCCCAACAAGTCCACACCGCCCCGTCGAAGCGCAACCCACCCAGACCCCTACATTCGCCCCTTACCTAACACTATGGGCAATTTAGCATGGCCAATTCACCTGACTTGCACATCTTTGGACTGTGGGAGGAAACCGGAGCACCCGGAGGAAACCCACGCAGACACGGGGAGAACGTACAAACTCCACACAGTCAGTCACCTGAGGCGGGAAATGAACCCGGGTCTCTGGCGCTGTGAGGCAGCAGTGCTAACCACTGTGCCACCGTGCCGCCCTCGAGTGAATCGTTAGAAGAGTACAAAGGAAGTAGGAGTATACTTAAGAGAAAATCAGGAGGGCAAAAAGGGGACATGAGATGGCTTTGGCAAATAGAATTAAGGAAAATCCCAAGGGTTTTTACAAATACATTAAGGACAAAAGGGTAACTAGGGCCCCTCAAAGATCAGAAAGGCGGCATTTGTGTGGAGCTGCAGAAAATGGGGGAGATACTAAATGAATATTTTGCATCAATATGGAAAAGGATATGGAAGATATAGACTGTAGGGAAATAGATGGTGACACCTTGCAAAATGTCCATATTACAGAGAAGGAAGTGCTGGATGTCTTGAAATGCATAAAGGTGGATAAATCCCCAGGACCTGATCAGGTGTACCTTAGAACTCTGTGGGAAGCTAGAAGTGATTGCTGGGTCTCTTGCTGAGATATTTGTATCATCAATAGTCACACGTGAGGTGCTGGAAGACTGGAGATTGGCAAACGTGGTGCCACTGTTGAAGAAGGGTGGTAAAGAAAAGCCAGGGAACTATGAGTCTGCTGTCGGTGGTGGGCAAGTTGTTGGAGAGAATCCTGAGGGACAGGATGTACATGTATTTGGAAGGCAAGGACTGATTCGGGATAGTCAACATGGCTTTGTGCAGGGGAAATCATGTCTCACAAACTTGATTGAGTCTTTTGGAGAAGTAACAAAAAGGATTGATGAGGGCAGAGAGGAAGATGTGATCTACATGGACTTCAGTAAGGCATTCGACAAGGTTCCCCATGGGAGACTAATTAGCAAGGTTAGATCTCAGGGAATACAGGAAGAACTATCTATTTGGATACAGAACAGGCTCAAAGGTAGAAGGTGGTAGTGAGGGTTGTTTTTCAGACTGGAGGCCTGTGATCAGTGGAGTGCCACAAGGATCGGTGCTGGGTCCTCTACTTTTTGTCATTTACATAAACGATTTGGAAGTGAGCATAGGAGGTACAGTTAGTAAATTTGCAGATGACACCAAAATTGGAGATGTAGTGGACAGTGAAGAAGGCTACCTCAGAACAACAGGATCTTGACCAGATGGGCCAATGGGCTGAGAAGTGGCAGATAGAGTTTAATTCAGATAAATGCAAGGTGGTGCATTTTGGGAAAGCAAATCTTAGCAGGACTTACACACTTAATGGTAAGGTCCTAGGGAGTGTTGCTGAATAAAGAGACCTTGGTGTGCAGGTTCATAGCTCCTTCAAAGTTGAGTCGCAGGTAGATAGGATAGTGAAGAAGGTGTTTGGTATGCTTTCCTTTATTGGTCAGAGTATTGAGTACAGGAGCTGTGAGGTCATGTTGCGGCTGTACAGGACATTGGTTAGGCCACTGTTGGAATATTGTGTGCAATCCTGGTCTCCGTCCTATCGGAAAGATGTTGTGAAACTAGAACGGGTTCAGAAAAGATTTACAAGGATGTTGCCAGGGATGGAGGATTTGAGCTACAGGGAGTGGCTGAACAGGCTGGGGCTGTTTTCCCTGGAGTGTTGGAGGCTGAGGGGTGACCTTACAGAGGTTTACAAAATTATGAGGGGCATGGATAGGGTAATTAGACAAAGTCTTTTCCTTGGGGTTGGGGTGTCCAGAAGTAGAGGGCATAGATTTAGGGTGAGAGGGGAAAGATATAAAAGAGACCTACGGGGCAACTTTTTCACGCAGAGGGTGGTACGTGTATGGAATGAGCAGCCAGAGGAAATGGTGGAGGCTGGTACAATTGCAACATTTAAGAGGCATTTGGATAGGTATATCAATAGGAAGGGTTTGGAGGGATATGGGCCGGGTGCTGGCAGGTGGGACTAGATTGGGTTAGGACATCTGGTCGGCATGGGCAGATTGTTTTCATGCTGTACATCTGTATTACTCTATGACATAGGTGGTTGAGGGGTGACCTTATGAGGTTTATAAAACAATGAGGGATATAGATAAGGTGAGTGGCAGGTGCCTTTTCCCGAGAGTAGGGGATTTCAAAATTGTGAGCATATTTTCAGGGTAAGAGGAGAAATATTTAACAAAAACTTGAGGGGCAATTTGTTTGGAAAAAGAGTTGCTCAGGTGTGAAATGAACATTCCGAGGAAGTGGCGGATAGTAACAATGTTTAAAGGATGTTTAGATAAATACATGAATAAGAAATATTTGGAAGGATATGAGCCAAGCGCAGGCAGATAGGACTAGTTTACTTTGAGATTATAGGTGACATGGACTAGTTGGACCGAAAAGAATGGTTTGAGTGTGGAATGAACTTCCAGAGAAAGTGGTAGATGCATAGAACATAGAACATTCCAGCGCAGAACAGGCCCTTCAGCCCTCGGTGTTGCACCGACCTATGGAACCAATCTGAAGCCCATCTAACCCACACTATTCCATTATCATCTGTATGCTTATCCGATGAGCATTTAAATGCCCTTAAATTTGACAAGTCTACTACTGTTGCAGGAAGGGCGTACCATGCCCTTAATACTCTGAGTAAAGAAACTACCTCTGACATCTGTCCTTACTCCTCAGTTTAAAGCTATGTCCCCTCATGCTAGCAGTCACCATCCAAGAAAAAAGGCTCTCACTGTCCACCTTATCGAAGCCGCTGATTATCTTATATGTCCCTATTAAGTCACCTCATAATCTTCTTCTCTGTAATGAAAACAGACTCATGTCCCTCAGCTTTTCCTCATCAGACCTTCTCTCAATATCAGGCAACATCCTGGCAAATCTCCTCTGCACCCTTTCCAATGCTTCCACATCCTTCCTATCATGCGACAACCAGAACTGTACGCACTCCTCCAAGTGCGGCTGCACAGAGTTTTTTACAGGAATTCAGGCACGTGGACACAGACATCTCTCTGTTCATCCACACTATCAAGAATCTTACCATTAGCCCAGTACTCTGCATTCCTGTTACTCCTTCCTCACACTTATCCACATTAAACTCCATTTGCCACCACTCAGCCCAGCTCTGCAGCTTATCTATGTCCCTCTGTAACTTGCAGCATCTTTCGTTACGATGACAAACGTTAGTGGCCCCAAAACAGACCTTTGCTATACACCAATAGTAACTGAACTGCAGGTTGAATATTTCCCATCAACCACCACTCTCTGTCTTCTTTCAGCTAGCCAATTTCTGATCCAAACCACTAAATCACCCTCAATCCCATGTCTCTGTATTTTCTGCAATAGCCTATCATGGGGAACCTTATCAAAGGCCTTATTGAAATCCATTTACAACACATCAAGGGCTTTACCCTCATCCACCTATTTGGTCACCTTCTCAAAGATCTCAGTAAGGTTTGTGAGGCATGACCTACCCTTCACAAAACCATGTTGACTATCCTTCATCAAATTATTCCTTTCTAGATGATTATAAATCCTATCTCTTATAACCCTTTCCAACACTTTACCCCACAACCGAAGTAAGACTCACTGGTCTATAATTTCCACGGTTGTCTCTACTCCCCATCTTGAACAAGGGAGCAACATTTGCTATCCTCCAGTCTTCCGGTCCTATTCCTGTAGACAATGACAACATAAAGATCAAAGCCAAAGATCCTGCAATCTCCTCCCAGCTTCCCAGAGAATCCTAGGATAAATCCCACCTGGCTCAGGGGACTTATCTATTTCAACACTTTCCAGAATTACTAACGCCTCCTTTTCATGAACTTCAATCCCTAATAGCCTGTATCTCAGTATTTTCCTTGACAACATTTTCTTTTTCCTGTGTGAATACTGATGAAAAATATTCATTTAGCATCTCTCCTATCTCTTCAGACTCCACGCACAATTTCTCACTACTGTCCTTGGCAGGCGCTAATTTTACTCTCATCATTCTTTTATTCCTGACATACCTATAGACATACGAAACCAAATTTCATGCCATCTATAAACTTAGTAATCAGACTACCTACATTTTCATCCAAATCATTTTCATTTATTACAAACAACAAAGGTTTGAGTACTGATCCTTGTGGTAACATCACTGGTCATAGACCTCCAGTTAGAAAAACACCCCTCTACCACTAACCTCTATCTTTTACGGCCAAGATAATTTTTTGGGAGAAAGTGAGGACTGCAGATGCTGGAGACCAGGGTCGAAAAGTATAGTGCTGGAAGAGGACAGTCAGCCAGGCAGCATCCAAGGAGCAGGACAGATGATGCCCCAGGCACAAGCTCCCCACCAGGAATTCCTGAAGAGCTCATGCTCGAAATGTCGACCCTCTCGTTGTCTGGGTGCCACCCGACTGGCCGTGCCCTTCCAACACCAGACCTTCCAAGCCAATTTTGTAGCTAACTTGCCAACTCACCATGGATTCCATGCCATTTGATCTTCTGGACACAGCCATTTGAGACCCTGTCAGGCCATCATTTTCAGCGGCAGCAGGAGCGGTGAGAGCAAGGATTGAAGCTCAGATTCCAGCCGCTGCCCAAATATATCAGTTCACTCATCTTCCCTGAGCGTGATTTGACCATTCCCACCGCTCCCACTGCTGCTGCAAATGTCGGCTGCTGACTCTCAAGGTTAAGTCCTTTTTGAGGGAAATTTACCTTCCCAGCATCCCCCGCGACACTGCGGCACATCCAGGAGGGGGAGAGTTACGTGGATGCTTTGTTTCAGGAGGCAGTCACACCTGGTAGATTAAGTAATCCAAATTCAATTAGTATCAGTGACTACAGAGTGTGACTGCAAGTGAGGCAGAGAAGGGGGAATCCTGAGTTCAGGAATGGAGGAGCCTCAGCTCTTGACCTTATGAGATGCTTGCTCCCTGTGTGGATGAGGAAAAGGGCTGCAGGGAGGATGAGCCACCTGACCACGGTACCATGGTGCAGAAGGCCATTCAAGAGGGGAGAGCAAAAAGACAAATGGTAGTTACAGGGGATTCTACAATTAGGGGGACAGATAGTATCCTTTGTGAGTCAGTTCTGGGAGACCCACATGGCGTGTTGCCTGACCGGTGTCAGGTTGCAGGACATCTCCGAATGGCTTGAAAGGATATTGGAGCGGGAGTGGGAGGATCCAGTTGTTGTGGTGCACATTGGAATAATAACATAGGCAAGGCTGGGAAGGAGGACCTGTTTGGAGATTATCAAGTACGAGGAACGTAAATAAGGAACAGGTCCTCGAGGGTCATAATCTCCTGCTTACTGCCTGAGCCACATGCAAATTGGCTTAGGGATAAGAAAAGTAGGGAAGTAAACATGTGGCTAAGCGAGTGGTGTGGGAAAGAGAGGTTCCACTTCATGGGGCATTGGCATCAGTTTCGGAACCAGGGGAATCTGTACCAATGGGACGGTCTCCACCTGAACCAATCTGGAACCAGTGTTGTAGCGAAAAGGATAAACAGGGTGGTCACTAGGACTTTAAACTTGTGAGTCATGGGGAAGGGAAGGGAAAATGACAAGAAGTATGATGGTAAATAAAAAGGTATGTAACAGGTTAGCATGTGTGCAGAAGGGATTAAGTACAAGTATATAAGAAATAAAAAGGAAGGATAACTCAGGAGATATTATTCGAGATGTTGGTATCATGAGGATAAGAAGGCTAGCATAAAGAGCACTTTACCTGAATGCTCGTAGCATCCTTAACAAGGTCGACGAGTTACCTGCACAAATCATCGCGAATGAATTTGATTTATTAGCCATTACGGAGATATAGTTACAGGGTGGTCACGACTGGCAGTTAAATATCCAGGGGTATCAGACTATTCGGAAGGACAGACAGGAAGGCAATGTAGGTGCTGTAGCTCAAGGACAACATCAGGGCAGTGCTGAGAGATGATCTAGGTTCTATGGAGAATAAGGTGAATCCATTTGGGTGGACATTAGAAATTCTAAGAAAAAGTCACTGATAAGCGTAGTCTAAAGACCACCAAATAATAACATCACATTAGGGCGGGCAAGAAACAAAGAAATAACTAATGCCTGTAAAAATGGTATGGCAATTATCTTGGGGGATTTTAATCCCCATGTTAATTTGTCGAACCAGTTCACCAATAGGAAAGGTTTGGAGAGAAATGCGACAAGCGCGGGGAGATATGATGAGTTTAACTTGTGAACATGATTGGCACAGACAGGTTGGAGTGAAGGGTCTGCTTCCATGCTGAATTACTCTGAAATTGTCTCTATGACGTTAGCCCTTTTGGGGATCGCATGACACTTGCTCTGAAGAAGATCTGGCAGTTCTCCTCGGTATTGTGGTCAATATTTATCCTTCAAAAGAGATTATCTGACCATTATCACATTACGATTTGTGTAAGTTTGCAGTGCACAAAATGACTGATGCACTTCCTATTTTGCAACAGTGAGTACTTACTTTGCTAAAGGCTTAAAGAACTTTGAGGTATCTGTGACTGCAAAAGGTGCAAAATAAATGCAAGTTTTTTTTATTATGAGGAAGGATACATAGCACAATGCCTGATATGTCATTTTAGTTACTTAGTGTTTTATATCCAAACACATACATGTGTGGAACATCCACAGCACGGAACTAACAGATAAGATTTAAGGATCTATCTTACCTCAAATCCATAGACATCCACAATTCCCACGGAGCTATCCATCTCCACTGGCATCAGACAGTGATTGATTTGCTGGACCAGCCAATCAAACAGGACTGAATAAAGAGCTTTGGCGATACTGTCTCTGAGAAAATAAAACAGATTGTTACCACATCTTAACAATCACCAAACTGAGGCAAAGGGTCACATCTTCCTGCCCAGGATTTTAAATGAGGAACAAGAGGATTTCCGTTGGTTAATGAGATCTTCCTGCCAATACAATCATTCTGGAATCTTGAGTGAACAGGTTGCCTCCTTGGGGATGAAGGCTGAACTCTACTGGGGAAAAGACCAAACAGCCAACTGGCCAGTAGCTTGCAGCCTGGCTAAGAGAAGTGGGTGCTGCTGCTGTAGGTGGGAGGGCTACAAGGGCAGACTCAAGCCAGGCTGCATCATCATTTATTGTCCCCAAGGAGACACCTAATTATGACTAACAACCTCTCACTACTGGACAGGTAACTGTGCCACTGGCATTCTGTCTCTGGCAAGATCCCACAAAGAGACGGGAACATGTTGGATAGAGTTTCTGACATAGACATTTCAAAAGTTGCCCCTCATCACCTCTAATTCAGTTCTGGGTCTACAGTGAGGTACAGTGGGGGAGGAGAAACAATGGGAGAGAGACAGAGAGAAAGGAGCAAAGAAGAAAGAGTGAGAGGCAGAGAAAGAAGTACTTGCATTTACATGGCATCTCTCAGAACAGCAATTCCCTTCTTGACAGCACATGTACCGAAGTGTTTCAGGAAGGCACCCCCCCACCACATTCTCCAGGCATTTAGAATGGCCAATAAATGCTGGTCCAGCCTGTGACCCCACATCCCATGAAAGAGTTAAACAAAAAAAAAGTTTAGGACTTACCATCAAACTTTACAGGAGAAAGTGAGGTCTGCAGATGCTGGAGATCAGAGCTGAAAATGTGTTGCTGGAAAAGCGCAGCAGGTCAGGCAGCATCTAGGAAACAGGAGAATCGACGTTTCGGGCATAAGCCCTTCTTCAGGAATAAAGGCAGTGAGCCTGAAGCGAGGAGAGATAAGCTAGAGGAGGGTGGGGGTGGGGAGAAAGTAGCATAGAGTACAATGGGTGAAGAAGAGCTTATGCCCGAAACGTCAATTCTCCTGTTCCCTGGATGCTGCCTGACCTGCTGCGCTTTTCCAGCAACACATTTTCAGCATCAAACTTTACAGCCCAGTCCAAAACAGATTGGGAGATAGTCCTCAATCCAGTCTGCAGGTGGAGGAGAAGGGGTCAGTACTGTCAGTCTGGGAGTCTCAGAACCATCACTCTCAGCACAATCCACAAACAGACCAAGGCAGCAATCAGCTTGGGACACTCGTGATCAGGGATCTGTCTGATTACAGTCCAGGGAGTGGGCAGTGCCATCGATCCTGTGTGGGGCCAGCAACAGGAGTGAGGGACACCATATAATATCAGATTCTGGATTAGTGGTGCTGGAAGAGCACAGCAGTTCAGGCAGCATCCAAGGAGCTTCGAAATCGACGTTTCGGGCAAAAGCCCTTCATCAGGAATAAAGGCAGTGAGCCTGAAGCGTGGAGAGATAAGCTAGAGGAGGGTGGGGGTGGGGAGAAAGTAGCATAGAGTACAATGGGTGAGTGGGGGAGGGGATGAAGGTGATAGGTCAGGGAGGAGAGGGTGGAGTGGATAGGTGGAAAAGGAGATAGGCAGGTACGACAAGTCCGGACAAGTCATGGGGACAGTGCTGAGCTGGAAGTTTAGAACTAGTGTGAGGTGGGGGAAGGGGAAATGAGGAAACTGTTGAAGTCCACATTGATGCCCTGGGGTTGAAGTGTTCCAAGGCGGAAGATGAGGCGTTCTTCCTCCAGGCGTCTGGTGGTGAGGGAGTAGCGGTGAAGGAGGCCCAGGACCTCCATGTCCTCGGCAGAGTGGGAGGGGGAGTTGAAATGTTGGGCCACGGGACGGTGTGGTTGATTGGTGCGGGTGTCCCGGAGATGTTCCCTAAAGCGCTCTGCTAGGAGGTGCCCAGTCTCCCCAATGTAGAGGAGACCGCATCGGGAGCAACGGAGACAATAAATGATATTAGTGGATGTGCAGGTAAAACTTTGATGGATGTGGAAGGCTCCTTTAGGGCCTTGGATAGAGATGAGGGAGGAGGTGTGGGCGCAGGTTTTACAGTTCCTGCAGTGGCAGGGGAAAGTGCCAGGATGGGAGGGTGGGTTGTAGGGGGGGCGTGGACCTGACCAGGTAGTCACGGAGGGAACGGTCTTTGCGGAAGGCGGAAAGGGGTGGGGAGGGAAATATATCCCTGGTGGTGGGATCCGTTTGGAGGTGGTGGAAATGTCGGCAGATGATTTGGTTTATGCGAAGGTTGGTGGAGTGGAAGGTGAGCACCAGGGGCGTTCTGTCCTTGTTACGGTTGGAGGGGTGTGGTCTGAGGGTGGAGGTGCGGGATGTAGACGAGATGCGTTGGAGGGTATCTTTAACCATGTGGGAAGGGAAATTGCGGTCTCTAAAGAAGGAGGCCATCTGGTGTGTTCTGTGGTGGAACTGGTCCGGCATGAGGGACACCATAGAGGTGGACTACTGAGTTAATGAAATGAGTTTGGTAAGATACAGCAAGAAATCTCACTGAGCATCACTACAAGAATCCCTCTAAAAACCTCAATATAACTTGCATTTAACCAAAAAAAATAAAGATACTGCTCACTGGATCTTTAACTCTAACTGAGAGAGTTGGTAAAGTATGGGTTTAACAAGTGAAGATCCGCACTCTGCCAGTACAACACTCTCTCAGTACTGCACTGGAGTGTCAGTTTAGATCCTTGAGCTTAAATCTCTGGCTTTGGTCTTAAACTCACAGCAGAGTGATTTATGGACATTTTCATATTATTTATTTTGGAGTTTTGGATTTTGAATTAATGGTATTTGAGTTTTCTGTGTGGCTGAGGGATTTAATAATTAACTTGTAGGTATTTCTGAGGACGTGGTGGCTTTTTCAAAAAAAAATCTGAGAGAGGTATTATGGGGAGGCTAATGGCTATTTGTTTACATTGGGAGGTTTTACAAGCAGGCCACGCAAAATGCTGTGCATTAGATTTTTAATTTAGAAGGTGAGTGAATGATTTCTCAAACTGTAGTTATGGAGTTTAGTTTAGAAGCTCCAGAGTAGAAGTGTTTGGTTAAGACCTTAAAGGGATTATTTGAAAGTCTAAGCTAAGTTGTCAAAGGCTTCAGGAAGAAGTGATACATTCTCAAGTAAGGGAATTCATACCACAGTTATATTTAGCTCTTTAGATGTTAAAGAGAAAGAAATTGTCCTTGGTATAAATAATGCAAAACAGCACTTTGGGATTGATGAAACTGTATTTTCCTGCATGTTTCAAAATCTATTATTTGGAAATAGAATAAACTAAACTATTTATCCTGACTAATTTTGCTTAATAAAGTTTAATTTTATTGTTAAATTCAAATCTTCTGCATTGCATGTTTATGTTTTAGTAAGATTCCACATTGTTAAAAATATTTTAAATTCTATTCGAACCAGAATTCAGTCCATGATCTGATTGCCCAGTAATAACATCAACTGGGATCATTACACTGCTTAAACAACTTTTAGCTTTGCTCTCCACCAGCAGCTGGCTCGTCTGACAGATGGTTTTGGTCCCTGACAAATGGGTTCAGCAATCAGGCAGAATGTTAACTCGGCTGCAGGGATGAGACATTGAAGATCAGATCTTTGGCAAACTCCTGCTCCTCCCAGCCCAAGGAATGCTGAAGCAACAACACAACTGATGAAAATGTCAATTCTCTCTCCACTGTATTCCCAACTCCCTGGTGAACCCTGGAGGCAAGAGTCCATTTTAAATTGTACTCAATGTATGAAACCTGATTTTCATCTTAATAAGCATCCCACATCCCCAGTTTGGCCATTCAGATGTCCTAGTATTTCCACTGTAAAACTGGCCATGGCCATATGTTATCATGACTTAACAATTAGGACAAACAAAAGATAAAACAATGGGTAGCAATGTATTGATACAGTACCAAAAGTCTAGACCACAAGGTGGAAAATCATTTTGCTTTCAAAGTCCTTTTCTAAGGTTTTGCTTTTTGTCCAGTGATGATCATCCTTCGATTCAATGGCAGAGCAGGTGAACTTAGATAATTCTTTCTTTTACGTTTGCTGGACTTTTCAGGCTTTTCCCCAAATGGTGGGAGAGAGGAGAGAAGATGCTATCTGCAGGCTGGATAGTTTCATTCTCTCCTGCTGTTGGCACTTATGTATATGTTACTCTCTACAGCTCAACCCATCTGCTTTCAGGCAGAATATCCTTAACTCAAAAGGTTCTTGGTGTCATTCAGTCTTGACTTTCCCTCTTTTTGCTTTCAATAAACAACATGACTGAATGCTTATTTTCAAGTTACAAAGCTTCAATAAAGCATTCTAACTTCCATTTTAGAATATAGTCCAAAAATGAAAATTGTTTACTACAATATGCAGTGTTGTAAACATATTCCTTTGTTCAACCTATTTACTCCTCCCCTTCAATCCTTAGTGTTGGGGTCAACATCCAGCACAAGCAAGAGCAACAATGAGAGACAGAGTAAGAGTACAGAGAACAGATTTGAAGGTAGGAACTGATACTGAGATAAGGCAAGATAAAAAACATTTTTAAAAAAGCAGAAAGACACAAAGACATACAAAGACATCTTAGATCAAACTTTGAGAGTTTGTACATCAAATACCTGGCATCTATGGAGCCTTCCACAGAGAGAGGGGAAAATATCCGGTCATAACTGGTGTCCTGAAATAATATAAATAAAACCCTGTTATTTCTGTGTTTGTGCATACCAGAACTGACATGATGATCACACGTGTACTATGGGTTTTATCAACATACCTATACATTAACCAATATTTACATGCAATACATATACTGTCTCTCTCAAACCCATATGCCCACAGACAAGAACTCACAAACACACAGATACTGGAAAGCTGAAGGATTCATGAAACATGCAGCCATACACCCTCATGTTGCTATCTTTTAATTGTCCCGTCTCTTCTCACTCTCAAGTATTTTTCCCTCCAAATAGGTTTTCTTATTGCTGAGAGTATAAACAGGGATGTGCAGGGGGAGACCATTTCCTTAGGTTTCCTTATTGGATTCACTGTTAAATGTAGGACTTTGTTCTGCCTACCTCTGGTGCTTGAAACTTGGGAAACCCAGAAGTGACTATTTGCTTGTGTCTGAGGGCTGATATGAGGAATGATGAGGCAAGATGTGCCTTCTCCCAGTGCCAGGGTTTCAGGTAATTCTTAATGGAAGAGACAGTAGAGAAACTTAGAGACATGGACAAATACAGAAGAAAATATGTGCAATTAAATATAGTCACAATGATAGCTTTACACATCAGTAGAAGTCCATAAACACATGCACACAGACTGGTAGATAGACACATGTTGAAAATAAATAGATATACAAAAAGTCAATGCATTGCTAGAGTGCCTCCTGGCGATTTAGTTCTGAGCGATGATTGCTTTGCTTGGTGTTTTGTTATACTCACTGTCACACGCTGTGTGATGACACAGTGAAGCCTGTCTGATGAAATCTGCAGCATCTGGGCCACAATTCGTATCTCGGTATAACTAACAATGACAGCGAGCTCCTGGGATCCATCCTAGAAAAGAACCCGCAAGGTAAATCACATAGCAAAGACACCTTGTAGCAGTCAATTCAGCTGATTGTAGCAGGGCTGTTTGAGAGTTCTTGTGAGTTGAAGTTCAAATCATTTGGGCCAGAATACCTAAAGAGTGTCAATCTCATGTAAAAACTCTGAATTTCTGAGAGCAAGTTCCATTCACTATTGCTGCACTTCCATTCTGACAGTTCTCTTGTAAATTAGAGCTGTTAAAGGAAAGCAAACCAGGCCCCCACCCACCCCACCCCCACTTTCACATCTGTCAGCTGTCAAAATCAGAAATGTAAAAGTCCTAACAGCCATGTTGACAGCTGCTATCAAATGGTAAGTATAAAAGGCAAGTGGTTAATCAGGTTAAATATGGTTAAGGATAATCCAAGGAGATTCTACAAGTACATTAAGAACAAGAGAGCAACTAGAGAGGGAGTAGGGCCCCTTAAAGATCAAAGAGGTCATCTTTGTGTTGAACCTTAGGAGCGATATTAAATGAATATTTCACATGAGCTTTTACCATAGAGAAAGAAATGGAGGCCAGAGAAATAAATTTTGATGTTTTGAAAACAGTTCACATTACAGAAGAGGAAGTGCTGAAGTCTTGTGAAATTGAAGGTGGATAAATCTCTAGGATCTGATCTAGTGCATCCCAGGACATTGTGGGAAGTTAGGGAGGAAATTGTGGGGCCCCTTGCAGAAATATTTGCATAATTACAGGTGAGGTGCTGAATGACTAGGGAGTGGCCAATGTTGTGTCTTTATAAGGAGTTGTAAGGAGGAACCTAGAAACTATCGACCTGTGAGTCTGAGTTTGGTGGTAGGTAAGTTGTTGGAAGTGATTCTGAAAGATAGGATTTATATGCATTTGGAGAGGCAAGAAATGATCAGGGATAGCATAGTTTTGTACAAAGGAAATCATGTCTCACAAACTTGATGAGTTTTTTGAACCAAGATCAAAATGGCTTTATGCGTAGGAATTGCATCTCACTAACTTGATTAAGCTTTTTGAAGAGTTTATGAAGATGATTGATGAAGGGTGAGCAGAGAACATAGCCTATGTGGACTTCAGTAAGGCATTTGACAAGGCTCTGCACAGTAGACTGGTTAAAAAGGTTAGATCACATGGAATACAGGGAGAACTAGCCATGATACATAATTGACTCAAAGGTAGGAAACAGGGTAGTGATAGAGGGTTGCTTATCGAGCTGGAGGCCTGTGACCAGCGGTGTGCCACAAACATTGGTGCTGGGAACACTGCTTTTTGTCATTTATGTGAATGATCTGGATGTGAACATAAGAGATACGGTTAGTAACTTTGCAGATGACACCAAAATTGGGTGGTATAGTGGACAGTGAAGAAGAGAGTACAACGGGACTTGATAAATATGAGGTGTTGCATTTTGGTAGAGTAAATCAGGGCAGGAATTATTCACTTAATGGTAAGGTCCTGGGGAGTGTTGTCTAATGAAGAAATCTTGTAGTGCAGGTTCATAGTTCCTTGAAAGTGGAGTTGCAGGTAGACAGAATAATGAAGAAGGTGTTTGGTACACATGACTTTATTGGTTAGTGCATTCAGTATAGGAGTTGTGAGGTCATATTGCAGCCGTACAGGACATTGGTTAGGCCACTTTTAAAATACTGCATTCAATTCTGGTCTCCCTGCTACAGGAAAGATGTTGCTAAACTTGAAAGGGTTTGGAAAAGATTTACAAAAATATTGTTGGGGTTGGAGAGTTTGAGCTATAGGGAGAGTTGGAGTCTGAGGGGTGACTTTATAAAAGTTTATAAAATCATGAGGGGCATGGATATGGTGAACAGCTAAGTGTTTTCTTCAGGGTAGGGGAATGCAAAACGAGAGGGTGAGGAGGAAAAGATTTAAAAGGAACCTAAGGGATAACATTTTCACAAAGAGGGTGGTGCATGTATGGAACAAGCTGTCAGCGGAAGTAGTGGGGGCTAGTCTGAATGGTTACATGAACAGGGAGGGTTTAGGGGATATGGGCCAAATGGGACGAGACTAATTTAGGATATCTGGTCGGCATGGACAAATTGGACTGAAGGGTCTGTTTCTATGTTGTACATTTCTATGACTGTATGCCTCTAGTGATGAGGGGAGACTGGTAGACATTGTTTACTGGGACTTTGGTAAAGTCTTTGACAAACTTCCATGACTTTCTCTAAAAGTACATTCCAAACACGAACCACTTCCTATGTTAAAAAAAATGCCTCTTGTATATTTTTAAAATATTTCTCCTCTTACCTAAAAGTATGCTCCCTGGCCTTGAAATCCCCCACCCGAAAAAAAAGAGACCTGCCACAGGGCAGACTACTTAGTAAACTTAAATCACATGGGATTCAGGTTGATCTTGCCAATTGGATACAAAATTGGCTTAATTGAAGGGGACAAAGAGTGATGGTGGAGGGTTGGTTTTTCGACTGGAGGTCTATAACCAGGTACGTTCCACATGGATGATGCTGGCTCCACTTTTGCTTGTCATTTATATAAATGATTTAGATGAGAATATATAAGGCATGATTAGTAAGTTTGCAGATGACACCAAAATTGGTGGTATGAAGATGATCTAAAATTACAAAGAGATCGTGATCAATTGGGTCAATGGGCTGAGGAGTAACAGATGAGGTTTATTTGGATAAATGTGAGGTATTTTGGTAAAACAAACAAAGGCAGGACTTATACAATGAGAAGTAGGGGCTTAGATCGTGTTGTACAGGATGTTGATGAGACCACTGCTCAAGTACTTTGTCCAGTTCAGGTCACCCTGTTATAGGAAGGATATTATTAAGCTGGAGAGGGTTCAGAAGAGACTTACTAGGATGTTGCCAGAAATGGAAGGCTTGAGTTATCAGGTGAAGTTTTATAAGTTGGGACTTTTCTCTCTGTAGCCAGGATGCTAGGTAGTTTTTGAAAAGCTAAAAGCCACTTTAACAAATGAATCTGCACCTAAGTTGACAAACAGTAGACACTAACAATTTGGGGATTGGAGCAGTTCTCTTACTGAATAATGAAGCTAGAATGGAGAACAGCCCTTGCCTTATTCTTTGAAAAAATTGAAACCAACATCAGCAAAACTGATTGACATAAAAAGGAAGCAGTAATGGTATTGTAAGCTCTTCAGTACTTTGAAGTTTATGCCCAAAATGAAAACATTGGAACCTTGAATTTCACTGGAGCGTAGAAGGTTGATGGGTGATCTTATAGAGGTTTAAAAACCATGAGGAGTACAAATAAGGTGAATGGTAGGTCTCTTTCCCTCGGGTGGGGGACTTCCAAGACCAGGGAGCATATTTTTAAGGTAAGAGGAGAAACATTTTAAAAATGGGGCAATTTCTTTTACATAGAGAGTGGTTCATGTGTGGAATGAACTTTTAGAGGAAGTCGTTACAAAATTTAAAAGATATTTGGATAAGTACATGAATGAGAAATGCTTGGAGACATATGGGCCATGTGCAGGCAGGTGAGACTAGTTTAGTTTGGGGTAATGGTCAGCATGGACTGGTTGGACCGAAGGATCTGTTTCCATGCTAAATGACTGTATGACTGTAAGTGTAATGTTAGGTTGCTATGGGGCTATTCCACTAAGAATAACCAAAGCTAAAGAGATCGTGAAAAACAGACAGATTTTCACTCGTTATGGAGGTAGTACATGGAGGCAATCTGATCAAGGATTAAACTTTATGTCAAAGTGTTTTCAAGATATCATCAGTAGTTTGGGGATTAAGTAAGTAAAGTCTAATGCATGCTATTGACAGAACCATGGAGCTTTGGAGAGGTATCACTAAACCCTTGAAACCATGATTAAAGCATTTTGTGGTGAGTGTCCAAATGAATAGGACAATGTATTAGATTTGGTCTTATTTGTCACCACAGATTCTCCGAATAATCTACTGACTTCAACCCATTTGAATTAGTTTATGGCCATGAAATAAGATGACTTTTAAAATTGATCAGAGAAATTGATAAGCTGAAGAAACAATGTTAGAGTATGTATACACATTTCTTAAAAGGTTAACGGGAGCATGTAGAGTTCCACAGGGACATCTGAAAATTTCCCAAATCAAAATGAAAGAGTGGGCAGATAAGCATGTGACAATTGTTAGTGTGGCACAACGCCAGAGACCCAGGTTCGATTCCTGCCTTGGGTGACTGTCAGTGTGCAGTTTGCACATTCTCCCCGTGTCTGCGTGGGTTTCCTCCGGGTGCTCTGGTTTCCTCTCACAATCCAAAGATGTGCAGGTTAGGGTGAATTGGTCTTGCTAAATTGCCCATAATCAGGGGTGAATATGGGGAATGGGTCTGGATGGGTTACTCCTCAGAGGGTCGATATGGGCTTGTTGGGCTGAAGGGCCTGTTTCCATACTGTAGGGAATTTAATCTAATCAGAAATTTTAATGCAGGAGATGAAGTTTTGATACAACTGCCTTTACAAGGTAAACCATTAAATGCAAAATTCAGTGATCCCTTCCAGTAACTAAAAGGATTAGTCAGCTAACATATTTAATTGATACTCCTGATTGTAGGAAAAACAATTAATTAAGTCATTTGAACATGTTAAAGCAGTATTATGGTAAAGAAGACAACAAGAATGTACAGGTGTATCAAGTAGTGAATGTAGTAGAGGGGAGAATATAAGAAAAAAAGGGAGAAAAGGACAATTTGCAAAGCAAACCTCCTACTATTAGATCAAAAATTCAGAGATATTTGGAAATTTAGAACCTGCATCTTCACATCTGGAGAAAGATTAACAGAGATATTGTGAGATTGCTCAGGAAATACAAAGAGGTTTGCAAAGGTAAACTTGGATGCACCACATTAACTGAATATGGTGCAAATGTTAGGTAATTCAGGCCCAATAAAACAAAACCCATATTGGTTAAACCCAGAGAAACAGGCCAAATTAACAATGGAAATTCAATACTTGTTAAAGAACCAATTGATCAAACCAAGTCAGAGTAACTGGAGTTCTCCGTAGTATTGGTTCCTTAATCAATATTAAATTAGACGCCATGTAGACTAAGGGAAAGTGAATGTAATCCCAAAAACAGATTCATACCCTATTCCCAGATTAGAACATTGCATTGATTGTTGATAGTGTATCATTTTTCTCGAAAATTGATTTGTTAAAAGAATATTGTGAGTACCATTGACAATGAGATCTAAGGAAATTTCTGCATTTACACACCTAATGGATTGCACAATGTTGGGCTATCTATTTGGATATATCAATTTTTAATGATCAGAATCATAACTGAAGTACCTAACTGTGTAATTTAGATGAATATCATCTTAGTACATAGTCTTACTTGGAAGGAATACATAGAATAGTTAGTAAACTTGGTTACACAATCACAGTTAACCAGGTTGGTGTTAAATTGAGCAATAAGTGATTTTGCAAAAATTAAGGTGACACATTTTGGGTATGTTGTAGGACAAGGACAGGTGTCACCCAGAACAGCAAAAGTAAAAGCTTCTCCACCCCATAGCAAAATTAGAGGTAATGACGTTCTTAGAAATGCATGGACTTTATCAAACATTTATCCCTAATTTTAATATAGCAGCCATACCTTGAACAATTTGCTACAAAAACAAATGAAGGTAGTGTGGTCTACAGAATGCCAGGTAGCTTTTGAAAAGCTTAAAAATCTTTAACAAATCAACTGGTAACAACTGCACCTAACTTAGACATACCATTTAATTTAACAGTAGATGCTAGCAATTTGGAGATTGGAGCAGTTATCTTCCAGGATGACAAGGCTAGAATGGAGAAGTCAATGCCTTATTTTAGAAAAAAATGACTGTTCTAATTGAAAATGAAGCATTGGTGGTGTTGGTGTTCTTCAGTACTTTGAAGATTATGTTCAATATGGAAACTTGTGTTTTTCATAATCCATTGACATTTACTGAAAAATTTAAAAATAAGACTCTCAAGTTTGCTCAAATAGTGCTTAGACCTGCAGCTTTTTAACATAAACATTGTAAATTTCCAGAAAATAAAAAAAACTTGCCGATGCTTCACCCTAAATGTAACCGATTATAAATCTAAGCATGTGACCAAGGAAGTTAAACCATGATTAAGAATTTGATGGGAGAAAGAATAAATGGCTGCTAACCTTATTATGAAACTCACTTTTACAATAAATAGCATTTCATCTTATGAGGGTGGAGGCATGTTAGAACTCTTGCTGACTTCTCATTTTTACAACCTTTTTTTAATCAATTTTGGTTTGGAGCTGTGAACTGGGTACTGTCAGCTAGAGATGACTTTTGGACTGTGGGAGTAACAGCTTGTGTTAAAAGGAAAACAGACCAAACATGGTTTTGTTTATTCATCTGGCCAGGCCTGGCAGCTAATTGCAGGTTGGTACTAATAAAGTTTCTGTAGACATTTCAGCACTGGGGAAGAGCATTATGTTTAAACAGAGAGCCAAAGTTGGCTACTAACAAGGTTAGTACCTCAGAACTGGTTCCAGCAAGTCTAGAAAATACCTAATTCTCAGGCAGATGACAGAAGTTGAGCGGTGACTGAGGATCTCAAGGAGGAGACAGTCAGTCTGACTGGGCGTGGTCAGAGTTTGAATGGGCTTTTGGACTCTGGTTTCTGTCAGAAGGAATCTGGCTGTTGATGCTACAGCATGAAGATTTGAAAGCTCACTACCTAACTTCCTTTACCAACTCTTGGAAGGTCAGAGAATGGAAAACTAAGTAATAGGTGTTACGGTGTTTATCTGAATGAACTGAAAAGTTGATCCTAATCAACATCTTCAGAAAAATAACCAAGAAACAATCATCATTGCTTATGGAATAATACGTCTGTCTGTCTTTTGTGTGAATAGGGCTGAAAACAAACATTTTATAGTTTAACGCATAAACTAATTAGATTAATTTAGCTTGACTAAAGTTATCATACAGTTAATACATTGCTATGCCTTTTGTTTAAGCTACAAACTGATGGTGAGAATTGATAATTCACAGAGTCTGGGACTGATTATTCAAAAATCTAATTAGAAACCACTGAAGTCAATATTAAGGGTCTTTTGAAGGTTTTAATTTTACCGTGTTATGAATACAGATATAGGAAAGGCTGATTTGGTTAATAACATGCAATTCTAGGGTAGTAACCCACCATTACTTGGAAGGTCAGAGAATGGAAAACTAAGTAATAGGTGTTACGGTGTTTATCTGAATGAACTGAAAAGTTGATCCTAATCAACATCTTCAGAAAAATAACCAAGAAACAATCATCATTGCTTATGGAATAATACGTCTGTCTGTCTTTTGTGTGAATAGGGCTGAAAACAAACATTTTATAGTTTAACGCATAAACTAATTAGATTAATTTAGCTTGACTAAAGTTATCATACAGTTAATACATGGGTCGTAGTCATGGGCGACTTCAACTTCCCAAATATTGATTGGAAGCTCTTTAGATCAAGTAGATTGGATGGGGCGGTGTTTGTGCAGTGTGTCCAGGAAGCTTTTCTAACGCAGTATGTAGATTGTCCAACCAGAGGGGAGGCCATATTGGATTTGGTACTCGGTAATGAACCGGGACAAGTGGTGGACTTGTTAGTGGGTGAACATTTTGGTGATGGTGACCACAATTCTGTGACTTTCACCTTGGTTATGGAGAGAGATAGGTGCGCACAACAAGGTAGATTTTATAATTGGGGGAAGGGAAATTACGATGCTGTAAGGCAGGATTTGAGGAGCATACGTTGGGAGCTTAGGCTGTCAGGGAAGGATGTGGTGGAAATGTGGAACTTTTTCAAAGAGCAGATACGACGTGTCCATGATATGTATGTACCTATCAGGCAGGAAAGAAATGGTCGTGTGAGGGAGCCTTGGTTGACGAGAGAGGTTGAATGTCTGGTAAAGAGGAAGAAGGAGGCTTACATAAGGTTGAGGAAACAGGATTCAGACAGAGCAGTGGAGGGATACAGGATAGCCAGAAGGGACCTGAAGAAAGGGATTAGGAGAGCTAAGAGAGGGCATGAAAAATCGTTGGCGGATAGGATCAAGGATAACCCCAAGGCATTTTATGCGTATGTGAGAAACCTGAGAATGACGAGAACGAGGGTAGGTCCGATCAAGGACAGTAGTGGGAGACTGTGTATTGAGTCGGAAGAGATAGGAGAGGTCTTGAACAAGTACTTCTCTTCAGTATTTACGAACGAGAGGGACCGTATTGTAGAAGAGGAGAGTGTGAAATGGACTGGCAAGCTAGAAGAGATACCTGTTAGGAAGGCAGATGTGTTGGACATTTTGAACAACTTGAGGATAGACAAGTCCCCCGGGCCTGACGGGATATATCCTAGGATTATGTGGGAAGCAAGAGAGGAAATTGCAGTACCGTTGGCAATGATCTTCTCGTCTTCACTGGCAACGGGGGTGGTACCAGGGGACTGGAGAGTAGCGAATGTTGTGCCCCTGTTCAAAAAAGGGAATAGGGATAACCCCGGGAATTACAGGCCTGTTAGTCTTACTTCTGTGGTAGGCAAAGTAATGGAAAGGGTACTGAGGGGTAGGATTTATGAGTATCTGGAAAGACACTGCTTGATTAGGGACAGCCAGCACGGATTTGTGAAGGGTAGGTCTTGCCTTACAAGTCTTATTGAATTCTTCGAGGAGGTGACCAAGCATGTGGATGAGGGAAGAGCAGTGGATGTAGTGTACATGGATTTTAGTAAGGCATTTGATAAGGTTCCCATGGTAGGCTTATGCGGAAAGTCAGGAGGCATGGGATAGAGGGAAATTTGGCCAATTGGATAGAAAACTGGCTAACCGGTCGAAGGCAGAGAGTGGTGGTAGATGGTAAATATTCAGCCTGGAGCCCAGTTACAAGTGGAGTTCCGCAGGGATCAGTTCTGGGTCCTCTGCTGTTTGTAATTTTTATTAATGACTTAGATGAGGGAGTCGAAGGGTGGGTCAGTAAATTTGCAGATGATACGAAGATAGGTGGAGTTGTGGACAGTGAGGAGGGCTGTTGTCGGCTGCAGAGGGACTTAGATATGATGCAGAGCTGGGCTGAGGAGTGGCAGATGGAGTTCAACCCTGCCAAGTGTGAGGTTGTCCATTTTGGAAGAACAAATAAGAATGCGGAATACAGGGTTAATGGTAGGGTTCTTAGTCAGGTGGAGGAACAGAGGGATCTTGGGGTCTATGTACATAGATCTTTGAAGGTTGCCACTCAGGTGGATAGAGTTTGTAAGAAGGCCTATGGAGTATTATCGTTCATTAGCAGAGGGATTGAATTCAAGAGTCGTGAAGTGATGTTGCAGCTGTACAGGACTTTGGTTAGGCCACAGTTGGAGTACTGTGTGCAGTTCTGGTCGCCTCACTTTAGGAAAGATGTGGAAGCTTTGGAGAGGGTGCAGAGAAGATTTACCAGGATGTTGCCTGGAATGGAGAGGAAGTCGTACGAGGATAGGTTGAGAGTTCTCGGCCTTTTCTCGTTGGAACGGCGAAGGATGAGGGGTGACTTGATAGAGGTTTATAAGATGATCAGAGGAATAGATAGAGTAGACAGTCAGACACTTTTTCCCCGGGTACAACAGAGTGTTACAAGGGGACATAAATTTAAGGTGAAGGGTGGAAGGTATAGGGGAGATGTCAGGGGTGGGTTCTTTACCCAGAGAGTGGTGGGGGCATGGAATGCGCTGCCCGTGGGTGTGGTAGAGTCGGAATCATTGGCGACCTTTAAGCGGCATTTGGATAGGTACATGGATGGGTACTTAATCTAGGTTAGAAGTTCGGCACAACATCGTGGGCCGAAGGGCCTGTTCTGTGCTGTATTGTTCTATGTTCTATGTTCTATTACAGAAGGCGCATCTCATCTCATCTCGATCATACCCTCAGCTCTCATTCCTTCTGACCCAGGAAAATCATCTCAGGGTTTCCCCTGGTCTCAGTTGCCCTGAGAACGGCAGTAACTGCCTTCTTGTGAGTGGGCTGCAGCAGCTGAGTCCTGCAGGAGCAGGTTTGAACCTGCTATTGGATTCTGGGATTGAAAGAATAAAGGGGCACATGAAGGCTAATATTTTCAAAAAGGCTTTTAAAGTCAGCTGTTCACTAAGCATACTATTTGCACCCCATGGTTCTTAAACATACAGTTCCTTAAACAAAAGGCAACATAGGGGTAGGATGGCATAGTGGTGTTGTGCTGGACTGGTAATCCAGAGACCTAGGCAATGTTCTGAGGAACTAGGTTCAAATCTACCACTGCAAATGATGCAATTTGAATTTAAATTCAAATGATGAATGTAAAAGCACCATCAAGTGTCACAAAAATCCATGTGGTTCACCGATGTCTGTTAGGGAAGGATTTCTGCTGTCCTTCTCTGTTCTGGCCTTCTTGTGAGTGGTTGATTCTGAATGACCTAGCAAGCCACTCAGTTGTATCAAACCATTAAAAAGCCTCACAAAAGGAATGAAAGTGGATAGATCACCTGATTAAGACACCATAAACAACAATAAACACAATCCTGTTAACCCTGCAAAGCCATCCTTACTAAGCTCACAAGGCTAATGCCAAAAATGGAAGAACAGTCTCACAGACTAGTTAAACAATAGTCTGACAGAGTCACACTCACAGAATCATACCTTACAGACACTGTCCCAAATGCCCACTTGCAAGACAGACAGAGCAGAAGTGGTATACTGTTGGGAGTGAGTTGCCCTGAGAGTCATCAATGTTGACAGTGACTCCATGAAGTTCATGGCACCAGGTTAAACATAGGTAAGGAAATTTCCTACAGATTATGATGGTGAATCAATACTTCTCCATGTTGAACAACACTTGGAGAAAGTACCGAAAGTGGCAAGAATGCAAAATGTACTCTGGGTGTGGGATTTCAATACCCACCACCAAGACTGGCTTGCTGGCAATATGGCTGATTGAGCTGGTCAGGTCCTAAAGGACATAGTTGTTAGATTGGCTTGGCAGTAGGTGGTGAGGGAAAAAACACACTTAACCTCATCCTTACCAATCTGCCAGCTGCAGATGCATTTGTCCATGACAGTAACAGTAAGGGTGACCTTCACACAGTCTATGTGGAGTCCTGCCTTCACATCGAGAACACTGCCCATCATGGCAGTACCAATGCAAAATGATATAAAGTTGGAACAGATCTAGCAAGTCAAAACTGGGCATGCATGAAATATTGCAGGCCAGCAACTGCAGCAGAATCGTAATCAATGATTAACTGCAACCTCATAGCCCGGGGATATCCCCAACTCTACCATTATTTTCAAGCAGGGAATCAACCCTAGTTCAATGCAGAGTGCAGGAGCACATGCCAGGAGCAACACTAGGCATATCTAAAAATGAGGTGTCAACCTGGTGAAGCTAGTAAACAGGATTATTTGCATTCCAAACAGCATAAGCAGCAGGTGATAGTCAGAAGTGATCCCTCAACCAAAGGATCAGATCAAACTCTGCAGTCCTCCCACATACTTTAGTAGACAATTGAACAACTCACTGGAGGATGAGGCTCCACAAATACCCATCGTCAATGATGGAAGAGCCCAACATATCACAGCAAAAGATAAGACTGATTTAAATGCAACAATCTTCATCCAGACAAACTGAGTGAATGATCCACCTCAGCCTCTTCTGTCGATACTCTGCAACACAGATTACAGACTTCAGCCAGTTGAATTCACTCCACATGACATCAAGAAATAGCTGAAAGCATCGATTCTGGCAAGGCAATAGGCCTTGATAATATTAAACAATAGACGAGAAAATATAGGAGCAGAATTAGGCCATTAGGCCCAATGATCATGGTTGATATGTTCTCAAATCCATTCTCCTGCTTTCTCCCCATAAACCTTGATCCTCTTACTAATCAAGAACCTATCTATCTCTGTCTTAAATACACTTAATGACTTGGTCTCCACAACCTTCTCAGCAGAGTTATACAGATTCATCCCCACCTCTGACTGAAGAAATTCCTCCTTATCTCAGTTCAAAAGATTGTTCTTTCACTCTAAGGCTGTGCTCTCTATTTCTAGTCTCTTCTACTCTATAAACTTCTCCACTTCTACTCTATTCAGGCCTCTCAGTATTCTGTAAATTTCAATCAGATCCCCCTCCTCAAACTTCCAAACTACATCGACTACAGATGCAAAGTCCTCAACTGCTCCTCATATGACAAGCCCTTCATCCCCAAGATCATTCTTGTAAAACTCCTTGAACCTCCTCCAAGGCCAGAACACTCTTCCTTGGGTACAGGTCCCAAAACTGCTCACAAACTCCAAATGTAGTTGAACCAGAGCTTTATACAGGCTCAGCAGTACATTCCTGCTCTTGCACTCCAGCCCTCTCAAAATGAATGCTAACATTGTATTTGCCTTCCTTACTGACAAGTGAACCTGCAAGTTAATCTTAACAGAATCTTGAACGAGGGCTCCTAAGTCCCTTTGTGCTTCAGATTTCTGAAGCCTTTCCCCATTTAGAAAATATTCTATGACTCTATTCTTCTGACTAAAATACATACCCTTACACTTGCTCGCACTGTATTCCATCTGCTACTTCTTTACCTATTCTCTGAGCCTGTGCAAGTCCTTCTGCAGCCTCCTCAACACTACCTGTCCCTATATCTATCTTTGTGACATCTGCAAACTTAGCAACAGTGCCCTCAGTTACTTCATTCAGATTGTTAATTATTTGTGACCCTAACATTGTTCCCTGCAGAATTCTTGTGGTCTCTGGCTGCCAGCTTGCAAAAGACACCTTTTTCCTCACTCTCTGCCTTCTGCAGTCAGCCAATGACCTTGCAGTTAGGCCAAGACCTTACCCCTAACCCCATGGACTCTTATCTTATTTCACAACATTGTCAAAGGCCTTCTGGAATTCCAAATACATCACATCCACTGGCTCTCCTTTGTCTAACTTGCTCATGACCTCCTCAAAGAACTCTAACAGATTTGTCAGACATGACCTCCCCTTGATGAAGCCTTATTGACTCAGCCGTATTTTACCATGCACTTCCAAGTACTCCACAACCTCATCCTTAATAATAATCTTACAAATGACTGAGGTGAGGCTAACTGATCTATAATTTCCCATCTTCTGCCTCCTTCCCTTCTAAACAAGGATGTTACATGAACCACTTCCCACTCCTCCCTGAATTCAATGATTCTGAAATGATCACCACCGGTGCCTCTATTATCTCCTCAGCTATCTCGTTCAGAACTCTGGGGTGTACTTCATTTGGTCCAATTGATTTATCCACCTTCAGATCTTTCCATTTGTCCAGCACTTTCTCCTTAGTGATGGCCACTACGCTCACCTCTGTCCCAACTCTCTTGAAGTTCTGGTATGCTTCTGGAGTCTTCCATCATGAAAACTGATACAAAGGGCCCATTCAGTTCCTCTGCCATTTCTACTTCTCCAGCCTCATTTTCTAATAGTTCAATGATCACTTTTGTATTTCTCTTACCTTTCATATATCTAAAACAAATCTTGCAATCTTCTTTTCTATTACAAGCTGCCTTATCTTCATCTTTGATCTTCTCCTCCTTTATTGCTTTTATAGTTGTCCTTTGCTGATTTTTAAAGGCTTCCCAATCCTCTGGCTTCCAACTAATCTTCACCAATTCTATGCTTTTTCTTTTGCTTTCATGCTGTTCCAGATTTCCCTTGTCAGCCACGATTGCTTTGCCCTCCCCTTAGTTTGTTTCTTCTTCCTTGGATGAATTTCTGCTGCGCCTCCCAAATTACCCCGAGAGATCCCTACCAATAGTGCCCCAGCGTCTTCCCTGCTCAGCTCTTCTTCCAATTAACTCTAGTCAGCTCCTGTCAATGTAGTTACTATTATGTCTGTGTCAAGTTTCTATCTCTTATTCTTTTATTAAGCAGAAGAAGGAGGCTTATGTGTTGATGAGGCAAGATGGTTCAGATGAGGCGATGGAGAGTTATAGATCAGCTAGGAAGGATTTAAAGAGAGAGCTAAGAAGAGCAAAGAGAGGACATGAGCAGTCTTTAGCAAATAGAATAAAAGAGAATCCTAAAGCTTTCTATAGGTATGTGAGGAATAAAAGGATGACTAGGGTAGAAATATGGCCAGTCAAAGACAGAAGTGAGAAGTTGAGTGTGGACCCTGTGGAGATCGGACATGTGCTAAACGAACATTTCTCATTGGTTTTCACTCACGAAAAGGAGAATATTGTAGAGGAGAAGGATGAGGTATGAGATATTAGACTAGAAATAATCGAGGTTAGTTACGAATAGGTGTTATCAATTCTAGAAGGAGTGAAAGTAGACAAGTCCCCTGGGCTGGATGGGAGTTATCCGAGGATTCTCTGGGAAGCTAGGGAGGAGATAGCAGAGTCTTTGGCTTCGATATTTGAGTCATCATTGTCTACAGGTTTAGTACCTGAGGACTGGAGGATTGCAAATGTTGTGCCCTTGTTCAAGAAGGGTAGTAGAGATGACCCAGGTAATTATAGACCAGTGAGCCTTACTTCTGTTGTAGGAAAAGTTTGGAAAGGATTATTAGAGATAAGATTTATAATCATCTCGCAAGCAACAATTTGATTTCAGATAGTCAGTATGGTTTCGCCAAGGGCAGGTTGTGTCTCACATTCCTCATTGAGCTTTTTGAGAAGGTGACTAAGCATGTAGATGAGGGTAGGACAGTTGACGTGGTACACATGGACTTCAGTAAAGCCTTTGATAAGGTTCCACATGGTAGACTGTTGGAGAAAATGCAGAGGCATGGGATTGAGGGTGATTTAGCAGTTTGGATTAGAAACTGGCTTTCTGAAAGAAGGCAGCGAGTAGTGGTTGATGGAAAATATTCAGCCTGGAGTCCGGTTACTAGTGGTGCGCCACAAGGATCTGTTTTGGGACCACTGCTGTTTGTCATTTCTATAAATGACTTAGATGAAGGCATAGATGGATGGATTAGTAAATTTGTAGATGACACTAAAGTCGGTGGAGTAGTGGGCAGTTTGGAAGGAAGAATAACAGGAAGGCAGAGTACTGAGAGAAAGTGAGGACTGAAGATGCTGGAGATCAGAGCTGAAAAATATGTTGCTGGAAAAGCGCAGCAGGTCAGGCAGCATCAAAGGAACAGGAGAATCGACATTTCGGGCATAAGCACTTCTTCAGGCAGAGTACTGAGTCAATGGAAAGATTCTTGGTAGTGTGGATGTGCAGAAGGATCTTGGAGTCCATGTACATGGGGGTAGGTTTGCTAGCAATCTTCAGGGGGGGTTTAAACTAATTTGGCAGGGGGATGGGATCCGGACTTGTAGTCCAGCAAGTAGGCTAGCTGTTTGTCAGGATGTCCAAGAATGTAGGGAGGCTGTGAAGAAGGTAGCACTGACAGGGAGTACTTGCGGACACAGAGATGGGTTCAAGTGCGTATACTTCAACGCAAGGAGTATCAGAAATAAGGTGGGCGAACTTAAGGCGTGGATCGGTACCTGGGACTACGATGTTGTGGCCATCACGGAAACGTGGATAGAAGAGGGACAGGAATGGTTGTTGGAGGTTCCTGGTTACAGATGTTTCAGTAAGATTAGGGAGGGTGTAAAAAAGGAGGGGGGGTGGCGTTGCTAATTAGAAATGGTATAGCGGTTGCAGAAAGGCAGTTCAAGGGGGATCTGCCTTTGGAGGTAGTTTGGGCTGAAGTCAGAAATAGGAAAGGTGCAGTCACCTTGTTGGGTGTTTACTATAGGCCCCCCAATAGCAGCAGAGATGTGGAGAAACAGATTGGGAAACAGATTTTGGAAAGGTGCAGAAGCCACAGGGTAGTAGTCATGGGCGATTTCAACTTCCCAAATATTGATTGGAAGCTCTTTAGATCAAGTAGATTGGATGGGGCGGTGTTTGCGCAGTGTGTCCAGGAAGCTTTTCTAACTCAGTATGTAGATTGTCCGACCAGAGGGGAGGCCATATTGGATTTGGTACTCGGTAATGAATCGGGACAAGTGATGGGCTTGTTAGTGGGTGAACATTTTGATGATGGTGACCATAATTCTGTGACTTTCACCTTGGTTATGGAGAGAGATAGGTGCGTGCAACAGGGTAGGTTTTACAATTGGAGGAAGGGTAATTACGATGCTGTAAAACAGGATCTGAGGAGCATAAGTTGGGAGCATAGGCTGTCAGGGAAGGATGTTGTGGAAATGTGAAACTTTTTCAAGGAACAGATACGACATGTCCTTGATATGTATGTACCTGTCAGGCAGGAAAGAAATGGTCGTGTGAGGGAACCTTGGTTGACGAGGGAGGTTGAATGTCTTGTAAAGAGGAAGAAGGAGGCTTACATAAGGTTGAGGAAACAGGGTTCAGACAGAGCAGTGGAGGGATACAGGATAGCCAGAAGGGACCTGAAGAAAGGGATTAGGAGAGCTAAGAGAGGGCATGAAAAATCTTTGGTGGATAGGATCAAGGATAACCCAAAGGCATTTTATGCGTACGTGAGAAACATGAGAATGACGAGAACGAGGGTAGGTCCAATCAAGGACAGTAGTGGGAGACTGTGTATTGAGTCGGAAGAGATAGGAGAGGTCTTGAATGAGTACTTTTCTTCAGTATTTACGAACGAGAGGGACCGTATTGTTGAAGAGGAGAGTGTGAAACGGACTGGTAAGCTAGAGGAGATACTTGTTAGGAAGGAAGATGTGTTGGACATTTTGAACAACTTGAGGAGAGACAAGTCCCCCTGGCCTGACGGGATATATCCTAGGATTATGTGGGAAGCAAGAGAGGAAATTGCAGTACCAGGGGACTGGAGAGTGGCGAATGTTGTGCCCCTGTTCAAAAAAGGGAATAGGGATAACCCTGGGAATTACAGGCCAGTTCGACTTACTTCGGTGGTAGGCAAAGTAATGGAAAGGGTACTGAGGGATAGGATTTATGAGTATCTGGAAAGACACTGCTTGATTAGGGACAGCCAGCACGGATTTGTGAAGGGTAGGTCTTGCCTTACAAGTCTGATTGAATTCTTTGAGGAGGTGACCAAGCATGTGGATGAGGGTAGAGCAGTGGATGTAATATACATGGATTTTAGTAAGGCATTTGATAAGGTTCCCCATGGTAGGCTTTTGCAGAAAGTCAGGAGGCATGGGATAGAGGGAAATTTGGCCAATTGGATAGAAAACTGGCTAACCGGTCGAAGTCAGAGAGTGGTGGTAGATGGTAAATATTCAGCCTGGAGCCCAGTTACAAGTGGAGTTCCCCAGGGATCAGTTCTGGGTCCTCTGCTGTTTGTAATTTTTATTAATGACTTAGATGAGGGAGTCGAAGGGTGGGTCAGTAAAATTGCAGATGATACGAAGATTGGTGGAGTTGTGGATAGTGAGAAGGGCTGTGGTCGGCTGCAAAGGGACTTAGATATGATGCAGAGCTGGCCTGAGGAGTGTCAGATGGAGTTCAACCCTGTCAAGTGTGAGGTTGTCCATTTTGGAAAGACAAATAAGAATGCGGAATACAGAGTTAACGGTAGGGTTCTTAGTGAGGTGGAGGAACAGAGGGATCTTGTGGTCTATGTTCATAGATCTTTGAAAGTTGCCACTCAGGTGGATAGAGCTTGTAAGAAGGCCTATGGTGTATTAGCGTTCATTAGCAGAGGGATTGAATTCAAGAGTCGTGAAGTGATGTTGCAACTGTACAGGACTTTGGTTAGGCCACATTTGGAGTACTGTGTGCAGTTCTGGTCGCCTCACTTTAGGAAAGATGTGGAAGCTTTGGAGAGGGTGCAGAGAAGATTTACCAGGATGTTGCCTGGAATGGAGAATAGATCGTACGAGGATAGGTTGAGAGTGCTAGGCCTTTTCTCGTTGGAACGGCGAAGGATGAGGGGTGACTTGATAGAGGTTTATAAGATGATCAGAGGAATAGATAGAGTAGACAGTCAGAAACTTTTTCGCCGGGTACAACAGAGTGTTACAAGGGGACATAAATTTAAGGTGAAGGGTGGAAGGTATAGGGGAGATGTCAGGGGTGGGTTCTTTACCCAGAGAGTGGTGGGGGCATGAAATGCGCTGCCTGTGGGAGTGGTAGAGTCAGAATCTTTGGTGACCTTTAAGCGGCAATTGGATAGGTACATGAATGGATGCTTAAGCTAGGACAAATGTTCGGCACAACATCGTGGGCCGAAGGGCCTGTTCTGTGCTGTATTGTTCTATGTTCTATGTTCTATAGGGTGATAGTGCAGTTAAGAAGCCATACGGTGTGTTAGGTTTCATTGGTAGAGGAATTGAGTTAGGTAAAAACAATAACTGCAGATGCTGGAAACCAGATTCTGGATTAGTAGTGCTGGATGAGCACAGCAGTTCAGGCAGCATTTGAGGAGCAGTGAAACGTCGATTTTACTGCTCCTCGGATGCTGCCTGAACTGCTGTGCTCTTCCAGCACCACTAATCCAGAAAGAGGGATTGAGTTCCAGAGCCGCAATATCATGCTGCAACTGTACAAAATGTCAGTGCAACCACACTTGGAATATTGTGTACGGTTCTGGTCGCCATATTTCGGGAAGGATGTGGAAGCATTGGAAAAGAAGCAGAGGAGATTTACCAGGATATTGCCTGGTCTGGAGGGAAGGTAATATGAGGAAAGGCTGAGAGACTTGGGTCTGTTCTCATTGGAAAGAAGAAGGCTAAGAGGGGATTTGATAGAGACATACAAGATGATCAGAGAATTAGATAGGGTAGACAACGAAGGTCTTTTTCCGAGGATGATGACATCAGCTTGTAAGAGAGGGCATAACTGCAAATTGAGGGGTGATAGATTTAAGACAGATGTCAGAGGCAGGTTCTTTACTCAGAGTGGTATGGGCGTGGAATGTCCTACCTGCCAATGTAGTTAACTCAGCCACATTAGGGAGAGTTAAACAATCCTTGGATAAGCACATGAATGATGAAGGGATAGCGTAGGGGGATGAGCTGAAAATACTTCACAGGTTGGCGCAACATCGAGGACCGAAAGGCCTGTTCTGCACTGTACTGTTCTATGTTCTATGTTCTAAACTGCAGGGTGAATTCTATCATATTATGGTAACTGTCCCATATGGGTTCCTTCATATTAAGCTTCCTAATGAAATTTGCCTCAATAGACATCGCCAAATCCAGAACTAGCTGTTTCCTAGTGGGCTCATCCACAAACTACTTAAAAAAAAACTCTTAGACATTCCACAAATTCCTTTTCTTGAGATTTGTTACCAACCTGCTTTTCTCAGTCCACCTACATAATGAAGTCCCCCATGATTACTGTGATCATGCCTTCCTTACATCCCTTTTCTATCTCCTAATTTATTTTTTGTTCCACATCTTGCCTACAGCTAGGGGGCCTACTCCCATCAGTCTCTTTTCTCCTTTGCAGTTCCTCAATACTACCCACATAGATTCCACATCTTCTGACCATATATTGTTTCTTGCTATCAATTTAATTTTGTCTCTTACAAGCAAGACAACCTCTGACAATTTGCTTGTCTTTGAATATTTAGTTCCCAGTCCAGATCCTCTTGCAGCCATGTCTCTGTGATACCCACAGCATTGTACCTGCCAATTTCAATATACACAACAAGCTCATTTACCTTGTTTCGCATACTTCATGCATTTATGTTCAACATCCTCAGTGCTGCAATGAGTGCCCCCTTCTCACAGTTGTCTCCTTTGCTGTGTTTAGATTCCTGACACTTTCCATACTCTCTGTCCAATTACTTGTTCTGGAAACAATAATAACCTCCCTGAGCCTTCCCCTCTAACCTTTTTTCTATAATTTTATGACTATTTAGTTTAAAGCCCTGTCCAGAAAGCCAATTTTGCAATTTGCCATGACTCTGGTCCCAGCATGATTCAGGTGAGCCCATCCCATCAAACAGCCCCCTTGTTGCCAATTTCCATGAATTCAAACCTGTTACTCCCACACCAATCTTTGAGCTACATGCTACCCCTTTTAATTTTATTGATCCTGCACCAGTTAACTCGCGTCTCATGCAGTAATCTAGAGATTTTTTTCAGTTCTGTTTTTTGATTTGGCCCCGGGGTGCTCATATTCCCTTAGCAGTATCTCTTTTTCTTTCTACCTATATTGTTAGTGCCCAGAATCCTGAAACATTTTTTTCATTCATGGGATGTGGCTCTCCAGAGATGTCCTGGAGCTGAGAAAACTGACTTCCGACAATCACGACCTTTTTCCGATGTGCCAGGTATGACTCCAACCAGCGGAGAGTTTGCTCCCTGATTCCCATTGAGTCCAGTTTTGCTAGGGCTCTTTGATGCCACACTCATTCAAATGTGGCCTTGGTGTCATTCTCACCTCACCTCTAGTTTTCAACTCTTTTGTCCATATTTGAACCAAGGCTGTAAAGAGGTCAGGAGCTGAACCCAAAGTTTGCATCAGTGAGTAGGTTATTGCTGAGCAGGTGCTGCTTGATAGGCATATTGATGACACCTTCCATCACTCTACTGATGACTGAGAGTAGACTGACTGGGCCAAGTTGGATTTGTACTGCTTTCTGTGAACAGGACACACCTGGGAAATTTTCCATACTGTCAGGTAGATGTCAGTGTTGTAACTGTACTGGAAGAGCTTGGCTAGGGTTTGGCCATTTCTGGAGCACAAGTCTTCAGTACTACTGCCAGAATTAGTAGGGCCCATCGCCTTTGCAGTATTCAGTGCCTTCAGTGTTTCTTAACATCATTTGAGAAATGATTCAAATTGGCTGAATCATTGGCATCGGTGATGTTAGGGATCTCTAAAGGAGTCTAAGATGGATCATCCAGTCAGTATTTCTGGCTGAAGATTGTTGTGAATGCTTTAGCCTTGTCTTTCTAACAGCATTGCGGAGTTACTGCCATGAAATGGATTGCAGCAGTTCAAGAAGGTAGCTCACGACCACCTTCTCAGGGGCAACTAAGACAATAAATGCTTGCCAGCATGTAAAACCCACATTCCTTGAATGAATAAAAAAAAATCAGCAAAATAAATTAAGGATAGCATTAGATCTAAATATGTGTCAAATAAAATTGTTCAAAAAAGTAACAAAGCTGAGTATTGGGAGGAATTTAGAATTTAGCAAAGGGTAGACCAAAAGATTGATCAAGAGAGGAAAATAGAGTATGTAAGGAAACTTGTAAAAGAACATATAAGTGGACTGTCAGAGCTTGCATAATTTGTATAAGTAAAAAGATTAGTGAACACAAATGTACAATATGACATGGGGAGAATTGGTTTTGAAGGAACAGGACAATTAAGCAAACACTTTAGATATGTCTTTATAGCTCAATGGGCCAAGTGACCTTCTATTGCACCTACTTTCCCTGTCTCCATTTATAATTCCATGACTTTGTTATCCATGAACTGTTTCCTTTTTAGTCATGTAATTGCTACTTTACAAAGTGAAAATTTTAATTATAAATCTGTTTTTCTGTGTTACTGGATAATATATTTTTCAAATGTTTGCTTTTACTGAACTAAGTTACATTCTCAAACTTTCTTTCAATTGCTTAAAGTTCTTTGAAATTTATGAATCACTGCAATGTCTTTAATAAAATTTACTGAAGTGAAAATTTATCACAGGCAAAGACTAATGATTTACAGTACTGCATACCCTGTCCTCCTCAAGGTTTCCCTCCCACTGTTCTCAGACTATTGGCCTCTGAATGTACCACTAGTCTCTTTAGTACTTACAAGTTCTCAGTCTACAACCATAGTAATGATGATTCCCTTTCATTTTCCCAATTTTCTCTCTCTCATTGGACTTGTATCCATTCCTTTCTAAAAATAATGGGGCTGTTAATAGATTATAAATTAGGAGTTTATTCTCTCGTTCATCAGACTCTCAGCTGTCCTAGTGGCCAACTTGTTTCTACTGGCCTCTCCCAAAACCATGAAGAAAATGTTAGCAAACATTATTCCTCTTTAAAATCTGTATCAGTCTCCAGTGAAGAAGTACTCACAATCTCTCCCACTTGGCAAATGGCAGAATTTATATTTAATTAAAAAGCCTGGAATTACAAGGCTAGTCTCAGTAGTGGTGACCATGACAACTAGTGTTGATTGCTATTAAAAACCCATCTGGTTCACCCACATCCTTGTGGGAAGGAAACCTGCTAGCCTACCTGGTTTGGTCTACATGTGACTCCAGATTCACAGCAATGTGACTGCCTCTCAACTGTCCTCTGAAAAAGCCTAGCAAGTCTTGATTCAAGGGCAACTAGAGATAGACAGTAAATCTGGCCTTGCCAGTGATGCCTACATCCTGTGAAGGAATAAAGGAAAAAAAAAACAAGGGCTTCCTGTAGACTTTCAGTTGGAAACCTTGAATTATCACGAGGGTTTATACAGTAAAACACAAATTCAATGCTGGTGCAAAACATGACTGAAGCATGTCAGCACATGGTTGTAATGCAACTGCATGCCAAGATTGGAATTTGTGCCAATCCAACCTACCTCATAGGATGTGAAACAAACATTGCCAAGCTGCAAAATGGAGGACAAGATGGACCACATTGTTTTCAGTTGATCCTCCATCAGCCCGATTCTTCCCAGAGAGCGCAGCAAACATAGGAAGTCTTCTTGCTCCTGTTTGCTAGTAATCTCACATGCTCTGCCCTGTCCAAGATGCAGAGACAAACCTCAGAACAGCAAATACTGGTCTAGTCAATAATTATAGAATAGGCAGAGGCACGCAGTAACCCAGTAATCTTAAAATGACTCAGCAAATAATCATCATCCAACAATACAAACATATGAAACATAATAACTGGAATAGATTAACAGGTCATCCAGTCTGTTCGACACCAATGTGATGCCTTAAAAATGCATCTCCCACATGGCTCCTGACAAGAACAAACAAATTCAGGTTAGTTAGAGGGAAAGAACGAGAAATATTCTTCTCCTCTCCCTTTTGGTTACTGTACTAGGTTCCAGAGCCACCTTTCTTTTTTAATAAGACCCTGGCTAATCAGTATATCGATCCCATTTATCCACTTTCCTTTGATATCCTTTGAAACTACTATCGAACTAAAAATGATCGATCTCAATCTGAAAGCTCAAATTGGCCTTTAGTAACTGTGGGGGGAGTCAGAGATCTAGCTCTCCACAGCCCTTGCTGTGAAGAACAGATTTCTAATTTTGCTCCACAATGATCTGCCTCTAATTATGTTTCATTGTTCTTGACCTCCCTCAACGTAGAAAATAATTTCTCCATATTTATCTGCCCGAGTTCTCAGAACATTTTTAACAATATTCTCCGGGTTGAGGACTATTAAAACGGAGCTGAAAATGTGTTGCTGGAAAAGCGCAGCAGGTCAGGCAGCATCCAAGGAATAGGAGAATCGACGTTTTGGGCATAAGCCCTTCTTCAGGAAGGGCTTATTAAAATGGACATGAGCTTGGAAATCACTGCCTGAGGGTGTGTGGGCCACAGATTCAATCATTGCTTCAAAAAGGGGATAGGAAATACCCGAAGACAGATTGAAAGATCATAGGAAAAGGTGGGACAGTGGGCTGAATTGAGCTGTTCATGCTGTGAGCAAGTATGGTCACAAGGGGCTGAATAGCCTCTTTCTGAGTTGCAAACGTTTCCCAATTCTATTTCTGCTCCAACCAGTTCAGTTGAAAAACACAGTTTCCACAAAGACAATCAATACAAACACCATCATCTAATCTTTGATCAAATTACTCATAATCTACATTTCTCAAAAGAATAAAAACCTATTTCTTTGGGCCTGTCTGCATAACAGTGGGTCAATGGCATAGAACTAGACCTTTCAACCCAGACAGAGATAAAAGCATAATTGAGGCATTTTAATTGCTTATTAATCTGTGGCTCCTACTTAAAAGTTTTTCAGAACATCTTTCATCATCTGAGGCCAAGACTATACATTCTAACTAAGGCCTAAGCAGGAATTATTTCAGGATCCAATTGTTAAAGTATTTAGTTTTTGTTGAATGGAGAGAGTGAAAGTGTGGGCAGGGAAATGATGTGGCTAATGACTTCATAGCTTCACAGGATTAGTTGACAGGCAATTTAAATAAGGTATTTAAAATGACAGAAGAATTTGATAGACATGGAGAAAATACTTCCACTGGTGGGCAAGTCGGAGAAAAGGGGTAGTATCTTCAAATTACAGACAATCATTCAGGAGGCAAACCAAAAACATTTAAACGTATGAATTAGGAGCAGGAATAGGCCATTCAGCCCCTTGAGCTTGCACCACTATTCTGAAAGATATTGGCTGATTTGATTGTAACTTCAAATCTTCATTTTCCCACAAATAGCCTTTCACCCCACTGATTATCAGAAATTTATCTACCCCTGATTTTTAAACAGTGATCCTAGTTCTATCCTCCCACAAAAGGAAATTTTGACATCTACTCTGACAAGACCCTTTGGGTTTTATAGTTCAATTGAATTGCCTCTTAATCTTCTAAACACCAGTAGATGTAAGACTTGCCTGTCCAGCCTTTCCTCATAAGATAAGGATTCAGATATCAGTATCTTCTCTCAACTGTTTTCAATGCTTTAATTAAGTTTAATCCTTCCTTAAGATTAATACTGTTCACAGTACTCCAGATGTAGTCTCACTAGTGCCCTAACTATAGCCTGTTTTTTGTACTCAGTTCCCCTTGTAATAAATGATCATTTTCATTAGCTTTTGTAATTACTTGTTGTATCTGTTAGCTAACATTGTGATTCATGCACTAGGACATGCAATTCCACCTGCAATTTCTCACTATTTAGATCATACACTTGCTTTTTATTCTATCAAAATGGACAATTTTTCAATTTTCCACACTATACTCCATTTGACAAATCTATGCTCACTCACTTGTCCAAACCATATCCCTTTATAACCTCCTTACATCCTCTTCACAATTCAACTGAACTGTTTTAGTTGACCACAGATGGTCATTCCTCACATAAAGTGGAGCAGAGACCTAGAACACTGTTCCCCAAATGGCTAAAGAACATAAAAACTAGGAGCAGGCATAGGCCATTCAATCCTTTGAGCCTGCTAAGCCTAGTGCAATGGTTTAATAATCCACATTCGCACCATGCTCCTTTAAAATCTGAAAACAAAACTGTCTATCTTGAACATATTCAATGACTTTGCCTCTACAGCATTCCAAAGGTTCACTACCCTCTGAGTGAAGAAATGTTTCCCAATCTCAGTCCTAAATGGTCTAACCCATTACCTGAGACTATGTTCCCCTCACATCCTTCTAAACTCTAGAGAATATAGGCACAGCCAAACCAATTCATCCTCATAGAAGGCTGGATAGCTCAGTTGGATGGGTTGGCTGAAATGCAGATTGATGCCAACAGTGTGGCTTCAATTCTTGCACTGGCTGAGGTTACTATGAAGGCTCTTCTTTCTCATCTTTGCTCCTTAATTGAGGCACGGTGACCCTTAGATTAAACTTACCACCAGTCTTCTCTCTTTATTGATAGAGCAGTTCTCCAGGTCTATAGCAATTGTCATATGTTTCCTCAGTTTAACTTTTCTTAATCACTTTGAAGCTTCCTTGGATCCTACTCACAACTTAATTGGAAAGATTACATTTAGGTCTTTTATAGAATATCATGAATAGCTGCCCCCACAAGAATTCCACTAGTATTCCACTGGTCACTGCCTGCCTTATTAAAAGGTCCATTTATTCCACTCTCTGCTCCTTGTCTGTCAACCAATTCTCAATCCATATTACCATTTACCCTACATGTTTTAACTTTGCCCCTTAACATCTTTTGAGGAACTTATCAAAATCTTCTGAAAATTCAAATATACCACATCTACTGGTTCTCCCTCATCTGCTTTACTAGTTACATCCTCAAGAATCTCCAGCAGATTGGTTAAGCATGATTTGCTCTCATGCTCGCTTTGTCCTAATCACCCCGTGCTTTCCAAATCTCTTCTTCTCACATCTTTTATAACAGACTCTTGTATTTTCCCCACTACTGATGTAAGGCTAACTGGTCTGTAATTCTGTTTTATTCTTTCCCTTCTTTTCTAAATTTGGTGTTGTTACATTTTCCACTCTCCAACTGTAGGAATTGCTTCAGAATCAATATAATTGGGCTCAATGGAGATGACACGATGGCTCAGTGGTTAGTACTGCTGCCTTACAGTGCAAGGGACTCGGGTTTGATTCCAGACTCAGGTGACTGTCTGTGTGGAGTTTGCACATTCTCCCTATGTCTGTGTGGGTTCTGTCCGGGTGCTCCAGTTTCCTCCCACAATCTAAAGATGTGCAGGTTAGGTGAATTGGCTGTGCTGAATTGCCCAGAGTGTTCAAGGATGTGTAGGTTAGATGCATTAGTCAGGGGAATATAGAGTACAGGAATGGGTCTGGGTGGGTTACTCTTCGGAGGGTCAGTGTGGACTTGTTGGGACAAAATGGCCTGTTTCCACGCTGGGGTTTCTATGAAATTATTTTGATGTATTTACTATTTATTGTCACATGTATTTTATTACAAAATACAGACAAAGGTGTTGTAGAGCCTCATCACTCTCTGGTGCCATTTTAAAATACAGAAAAATAAACTACAAGATAGAATATAAAGGCAGAAAAACAAAGACATTTTAAAAAAGTTCAACTTTAATGTCCTTCTTGTTAGGTGCTCAGCCATGGGCCTGGAGTGGCCAGGCGTGAGTCCCCTTGCCACACTGCTGAAACCAGAGTCATCATTCTCTGGCGCATCTTGCTTCCACTGATGCTGTCATCACTATAAGTCCTTGATGGACCTCGCCACCACTAATGCTGCCAGGTCCAGCACCAGACCAATGCATTCAATATTTCCAAGGCTACTTCCTTTAAAACTCTGGGATGTAGATTATCAGGTATTGATTATTTGTCAGCCATTAACCTTATCAATTTCTCCAGCAACATTTTCTTACTAATACTGATTTCCTTCAATTCCATCCTCTCACTAGACCCTTAGTTCCCAAATATTTCTGAGGAACTATTTATGCTTTTTTTATTGTGAAGACAGAACCAACATGTGTTCAATTCTGTGGCCATTTTTTTGTTCTCCATTATAATTTCCCAGTTTCTTATTGTAAAAAAAACAGACATTTATCTTTCCTAATCTTTTTCTCTTCATATATACATAAAACCTTTTATGGTCAGTTTCTATGTTCACTGCAATTTTATTCTCAAACTCGATTTTCCCCTTCCAACCAAACTTTTTGTCCTCTTTTGCTGAATTCTAAAATGCTCCTAATCCTCAAGTTTGCTGCTTTTTCTTGCAAATTTTGGATCCAATGTTATCCCACATTTCCTTTGTAAGGAAGGATTCAGCAACCTTTCCTGTTCAATTTTCGTGCCAGAAATGCACAGTTGTTGTAATTCATGTACATGTTCTTTATTGCCTATTGACCATCAACCTTTTAATAAGGTTCAGCAAATCATCCTTGCTAACTTATGTCTCATACTGTCATAGTTCTGTTATGGACCAGATCAAACACCCTTAAAACGTAACACGGACATAGCTTAGACCCTAACTTTTATCTTATTTAAAGGTGATGCATTCCAGATGTGATTTTATTTGTCAAACAACTAGACTTTAATTAAAACACACTTGATTCTTACACCACAGTTAAAATGCAAACTTTAACTTGATCAAAATACTTAACAAAATAAAATTAACTACCACTCAACTACTGTTCCAATAGTCTAGATTAGCGTGGTGCTGAAAAAGCACAGCAGGTCAGGCAGCATCCGAGGAACAGGAAGATCAACATTTCGAGCAAAGGCGTTTCCTGATCTCCAGCATCTGCAGTCCTCACTTTTGCCTACTGTTCCAATAGAGCAGCATCCCATAAACATATCCTTGGCAAAACAGATTTCCATCATTTGCTATCTCCTCCAGTCAGGAGAGGAACAACTGAAGGAATCTAGCCAGAGAGAGATAACACAAGGTTTTTGCAGCAGAGAGAGCTGTATAACTTTGCTTTTTCTTTCTACCTTGTTCTTAACATTCTGCACCAAGGTAGTTGAACCTAAGGTGGCGCATTATGTACTGACATTATACACTTTTCAATGTACTCCTGTACTTTCATACTCGAGTACGTGATAATTACATCAAAATAAAAATTAAAATCAGTTTCAGCTCCAAACCCCCAACTTCAACAACTGAAAGGAGAACTAAAACCTGGGTCTGTGTGAGTCTGACTGCACCCACACATAATTCTTTTGTCTACTTAAAAAAATCCAAGCTATTTACTTGGCTTTCCATGGAGCAAACACCTCATCACTATGTTTACAACATCCCTCTTCAAAAGAAACAGGACAGAACAAATCCCTCTTAAAGGCACATATTGTCACAATTCCCTTTATTCAGACTTAGGGCCCTAGTTTTATATTCAAACACATCACTCTCCATCATATTATGGTTGCTCTTTCTCATGGGGCCTCTCATAACAAGATGGTTAATTAATCCTTTCTCATTGCATAGCACACACTCTAAAATAGTCTGTTCCCTGGTTGGTTCCTCAATGTATTGGTGTAAAAAACAATTATTATCTATGTGCTTTCTTGCTAAGCTTATGTTTACAGGTGACGATAGCCAGGAGCCAGAATGATCAAGTGCAGAGGTATGAATTGAAAATGTATAAGTACTTTATTAGAAGGTCATCCAAATCTCTACTGCCTATATCCTGAATTGCAGCAAGTCCCGGTTCACTGTGCTCACTGATCTGCAGGGTATGTTTGATCATTACCAGTAAACTGATAGAGAGGAGAGGGGACAATCCCACCTGATTGAGGTAGAAATATGTTTCTGATTCCTGTAGACTCAGTTGTTGTTTCTGCATGTCATCCAGGCCTGCCAGTAGCTCATAAAACACATGGTAATTCCGCTCATTATGTGCCTTAAACATAAAAGAACCATCAGTAACCAAGTCACAGAAATTTATCAATCTCTATTGAGCCAGAAATCAACTCAAATCCTTAGAGCGTGCAGAGTTACTAGTGAGCAGGCCAATATTCACAAAACACTGACCTGAAAGACAAGCCTGGATCTTTCTAGCAGATAGTGGGAGATGGAGGTTCCAACCACGCGACCCCTGAAGCATTGCAAACAAAACATCAGTTTTTGACAACCAGTGACCTCATCAAAGGATTAGTGAGCTATTATTGGCCAGATTTAATCTTTACATTGTTTCTGTTCTCACAGCAGGTTGCACTACTGGCGCTTTGTAAGAATCACACCCCATTTAAACCTCCCAGCACTCAATACGGCAGAGGACAAGGCTTAGAACTTTCTCAAATAGAGGAGTGAATAGTTATGTAGTGGTCTAGTCACTAAATTAGTAATCCAGACCAAGGAACATAGGTTCAAATCCCACCCCAACAGATGGTGAAATTTGAATTCAGTTAACAAAACTGCAAGTCTACTCGCAAGGGTGAAATAATTGCGGTGAAAAATCCATCTGGTTCTCCAATGCCCTTTTGAGAAGAAAATCTGCCATGCTTCTTTTTTATTTTGAATTCATTCACAGGATGTGGGCATCTCTAGCTGGGCCAGCATTTATTGCCATGGAGAAGGTAGTGATGAACCACTGCAGTCCTTCACATATGGATACCCAACTCCCGTTAGGGAGGGAGGTTCAGGATTTTGACTCAGCGACAATGAAAGAACAGTGATTTATTCCCAAGTCAAGTCAAGATGGTGAGTGCTAGGATAGGAACTTGCAGGTAGTTGTGGTCCCATGTATCCACTTTCCCTTTCTTTCTAGAAGGCAGTGATCAAGGGTTTGAATGGTGCTGGCTAAGAGTCTTTGGTGAATCTTTGCAATGCACCTTGTTATGGTAGACAATGCTGCTATTGAATGTTGGTGATGGAAGGTGGGAATGTTGAAGGTGTTAGATAGGGAGGCAATGTCCTAGTGGTACTATTGCTAGACTGTTAATCCAGTAAACTTCTGGGGACCTGGATTTGAATCCCACTACAGCACATAGTGTAATTTGAACTCAGTAAAATCTGGAAGTAAGCATCTCATGATGACTGTTGATGGTTGGAAAAACCTATCTTGTTCACTAATGTCCTTCAGGGAAGGAGTCTGGCCTATATGTAACTCCAGACCTACAGCAATGTGGTTGACTCTTAACTGCCCTCAGGGTAATGAGGGATGGGCAATAAATACTGACTTGGCCAGCAACGGCCTCATCCCATAAATGAAAGTTTTTTAAAAAATCAAGCAGGCTGCTTTGTCCTGAATGGTGTCAAGTGCAGTTAGAGTTGCACTCTTTCAGGCTATTTCAGTGAGTATTTCATCACCCTGCAAATTTGTGCCTTTTGAATGATGGACAGGCTTTGGGGAGTCAGGAGATATGAGGTATTTACTGCAGGATTCCTAGCCTCTAACCTGCTCTTCCCATAGTATTTATACAGCGGCTCCAGTTCAGTTCCTGGCGAATGGGGAATTCAGTGACATTTTTGCCACCGATCATCAAGAGATGATGGTTAGATTCTGTCTTCTTGGACATGGTCATTGCCTGGCACCTGTGTGGCATGAATGTTTCTTGTCACTTATTAGCCCAAGCCTGGATATTATCCCTTTTGGACATGGGGTGTTTCCATATCTGAGGAATCACTAATGTTGTTAAACATCATGCACTCATCAGTGAAAACCCAACTTCTGACCTTAAGATGGAGGGAAGGTCATTGATGAAGTAGCTGAAGATTGTTGGGCCGAGGTCACTACCCAGAGGAACTCCGGCAGAGAGAGTCTGAGTCTCAAATGACTGAACTCCAACAACCGATATGGCAGGTAGGACTTGATTGAGTTGGGATATCTGCTCAGCATGGATGGGTTGGACTGAAGGGTCTGTTTCCATGCTGTACATCTCTATGATTCTATAACCACAACTTGATCTGGACTACACCTGATACCAGACCCACAGCAATGAGGTTGACATTCTGAAATGGCCTAGCAAGCCAATCAATATTTCAAAGAAAGGTAATAAATGAGTTAAAATACTCAGCATTGTAAATGAAAGAAAGCAAATGCAATATTTTCAGCCCTGCAAAATCCTCCTTACTAACACTGGGGAGTTGTGCCAAAATTGGGAGACCTGTCCCATATAGACTGGTCAAGCAACACCATTACATAGTCATACTTACAGAAGCACATCTAACAGCTGATGTCGCAGATACCACCATTACTATTCTTGGATATGTCCTGACCCACCAGCAGGGCAGACCCAGGAGACGTGGCGGTATACTGGTGTATCAGTCCAGAGTGAGTTGCTCTCGGATTCCTCAACATTGACTCCACACCCCATGAAGTCTCATGGTAACAGGTCAAACATGGGCAAGGAAATATTCTGCAGATTACTGTGTGTTACACCCTATCATTCTCACGGAATTAGACCTTACAAAAAATGTCCCAGACAACACCAAGCCTAGGAATGTCTGGTTCTACGGATAAGACAGATCCAGCAGAGGTGGCAAAACAATGGCATATAATTGGGAGCATTCAACATTGACTCTGGATCCTATCAAGTCTGAAGGCCTCCCCTCCTGCTGATTGTCACATACCCCTCAATTTCAATTCCTCCATGTTAGACACCACTTGGAAGAAGCACTGAGAGTGGCAAAGACACAGAATATATACCATGGTGAGGGACTTCAATGTCCATCCCCAGAGTGGCTCAGCAGCCTGACTTGTGGCTGAATCCAAAAAGCCACAGTTCCTCTCCTCAGTCTGTAGCAGGTCTGAGGAAACCAACAAGAGGGCAAATCCAACTGGACCTCATCTTCACCTATTTGCTTGCCAGAGACGCATCTCTCTCTGATAGTACTGGTAAGAATGACCGTAGAGCAATCACTTCAAAGTTGTTGAGGTGACAAAGTCCTATCCTCACATTGAGGATGCTATTAATTGAATTGTGAGGAACTAACATCTTGTGAAATGGGATAGATCTAGAAACTCAAGACTGGGCACCCATGAGTTCCCATGGGATGTCAGTTGTACTCAAACTCTCATCTGTAACCTCATAGGTGGCATCTCGTCAACTTTACTGTTATCATCAAGTCAAGGGGATCAACCCTGGTTCATGAGGAGAGCAGGAGTACATGTCAGGAGCAACAATCTGGTGAAGCAACAACACAGATCTATTGTCCAGCATGCAAAAGACAACGTTAAGTTACGAGGCTAGTTGGGATTGAGGTTCACAAGGAGGAGGTGTTAGCAATTCTGGAAAGTGTGAAAATAGGTAAATCCCTTGGGCTGGTTGGGATTTATCCAAGGATTCTCTGGGAAGCCAGGGAGGAGATTGCAGAGCCTTTGGCTTTGATCTTTCTGTCGTCATTGTCTACAGGAATAGTGCCAGAAGATTGAAGGATAACAAATTTCCCCTTGTTCAAGGGGAGTAGGAGCAACCCTGTTAATTATAGACCAGAAAGCCTTACTTCGGTTGTGGGTAAAGTGTTGTAAAGGGTTACAAGAGATAGGATTGATAATCATCTAAAAAGGAACACATTGATTAGGGATAGTCAACATAGTTTTGTGAAGGGTAGGTCGTGCCTCACAAACCTTATTGAGATGGTGACCAAACAGGTGGATGAGGGTAAAGTAGTTGATGTGGTGTATATGGATTTCAGTAAGGCGTTCACAAAGGTTCCCGACAGTAGGCTATTGCAGAAAATACGGAGGCATGGGATTGAGGGTGATTTAGCGGTTTGGATCAGAAATTTGCTAGCTGACAGAAGACAGAGGGTGGTGGTTGATGGGAATTATTCAGCCTGGAGTTCAGTTACTCATGATGTACCACAAGGATCTGGTTTGGGGCCACGGCTTTTTGTCATTTTTATAAATGACCTGGATGAGGGCTTAGAAGGATGGGTTAGTAAAGTTGCAGATGACACTAAGTTCGGTAGGTGACAAAGGATGCTGTAGGTTATAGACAGACATGGATAAGCTGCAGAGCTGGGTTGAGAGTTGACAAATGGAGTTTAATGCAGAAAACTGTGAGATGATTCACTTTGGAAGGAGTAACAGGAATGCATAGTACTGAACTAATGGTAAGATTCTTGGTAGTGTAGATGAGCAGATGGATCTCTGTGTCCAGTTACATAGATCCATGAACGTTGCCACCCACGTTGATAGGGTTGTTATGAAGGCATACGATGTGTTAGCTTTTGTTGGTAGATGAATTGAGTTTCAGAGCCATGAGGTCATGCTGCAGCTCTACAAAACTGTGCTGCAGCAGCAGTTGGAGTATTGCGTACCGTTCTAGTCACCGCATTATAGGAAGGATGTGGAAGCTTTGGAAAGAGTTCAAAGGAGAGTTACTCGGGTGTTGCCAAATATGGAGGGAAGGTCTTATGAGGAAAAGTTGAAACTTTATTGCTGGAACAGCACAGCAGGTCAGGCAGCATCCAGGGAACAGGAGATTCGACGTTTCGGGCACAGGCCCTTCTTCAGGAATGAGCAGAGAGTGTTCAGCAGGAGAAGATAAAAGGTAGGGAGGAGGGACTTGGAGGAGGGGAGTTGGAAATGTGATAGGTGGAAAGAGGTCAAGGTGAGGGTGATAGGTCGGAGTAGGGTGGAGGCGGAGAGGTCAAGAAGAAGACTGCAGGTCAGGAAGGCGGTGCCGGGCTGGAAGGATCCGGCTGAGACAAGGTGGGGGGAGGGGGGGATGAAGAAACTGGTGAAGTCCAAGTTCATCCCCTGCGGTTGGAGGGTTCCCAGTCGGAAGATAAGACGCTCCTCCTCCGACCGTCGGGTTGTTGTGGTTTGGCGGTGGATGAGTCCAATGACCTGCATATCCTCGGTGGAGTGGGAGGGGGAGTTGAAATGCTGTGCCACAGGTTGGTTGGGTTGGTTCGTCCGGGTGGCCCAGAGGTGCTCCCTGAATCGCTCCGCAAGTAGGCGGCCTGTCTCCCCAATATAGAGGAGGCCACACCGGCTGCAGCGGATGCAGTAGATGATGTGGGTGGAGGTGCAGGTGAATCTGTGGCGGATATGGAAGTTTCCCTTGGGGCCTTGGAGAGAAGTGAGGGGGGAGGTGTGGGCGCAAGTGTTGCACCTCCTGCGGTTGCAAGGGAAGGTGCCGGGAGTGGTGGTTGGGTCGGTGGGGGGTGTGGATCTGACAAGGGAGTCGCGGAGGGAATGGTCTCTACGGAAAGCTGATAGGGGAGGGGAGGGAAATATATCCTTGGTGCTGGGGTCTGTTTGGAGGTGGCGGAAGTGACGGCGGATGATGCGCTGTACATGGAGATTGGTGGGGTGGTAGGTGAGGACCAGTGGGGTTCTGTCCTGGTGGCGGTTGGAGGGGCGGGGCTCAAGGGCGGAGGAGCGGGAAGTGGAGGAGATGCGGTGGAGGGCACCGTCGACCACGTCGGGGGGGAAATTCAGGTAGCGGTTAATATCGCCGCGATATTAACCGCTACCTGAACTCCCACACTCCCCCCACCCACTCCAACCTCTCACCCTCGGAACGCGCAGCCCTCCACTCCCTCCGTTCCAACCCCAACCTCACCATCAAACCAGCAGACAAGGGAGGCGCGGTAGTAGTTTGGCGCACTGACCTTTACACCGCTGAGGCCAAACGCCAGCTCGCAGATACCTCCTCCTACCGTCCCCTTGACCATGACCCCACCCCCCACCACCAAACCATCATCTCCCAGACCGTCCATAACCTCATCACCTCAGGGGACCTCCCATCCACCGCCTCCAACCTCATAGTCCCACAACCCCGAACCGCCCGTTTCTACCTCCTGCCCAAAATCCACAAACCTGACTGCCCCGGACGACCCATCGTCTCAGCCTGCTCCTACCCAACCGAACTCATCTCGGCATACCTCGACACGGTCCTGTCCCCATTAGTCCAAGAACTCCCCACCTACGTTCGTGACACCACCCACGCCCTCCACCTCCTCCAGGATTTCCGCTTCCCCGGTCCCCAACGCCTTATCTTCACGATGGACATCCAGTCCCTATACACCTCCATCCCCCATCACGAAGGACTCAAAGCACTCCGCTTCTTCCTTTCCCGCCGTACCACCCAGTACCCTTCCACCGACACCCTCCTTCGACTGACCGAACTGGTCCTCACCCTGAACAACTTTTCTTTCCAATCCTCCCACTTTCTCCAAACAAAAGGAGTAGCCATGGGCACCCGCATGAGCCCCAGCTATGCCTGCCTCTTCGTAGGGTATGTGGAACAATCCATCTTCCGCAACTACACTGGCCCCACTCCCCATCTTTTTCTTCGCTACATTGATGACTGTATCGGCGCTACCTCGTGCTCCCACGAGGAGGTTGAACAGTTCATCCACTACACCAACACCTTCCACCCCGACCTCAAATTCACCTGGACAGTCTCGGACTCCTCCCTCCCCTTCCTAGACCTTTCTGTTTCTATCTCAGGCGACCGAATCAACACGGACATCTACTACAAACCTACCGACTCCCACAGCTACCTGGACTACACCTCCTCCCATCCTGCCCCCTGTAAAAACGCCATCCCATTCTCCCAATTCCTTCGTCTCCGCCGCATCTGCTCCCAGGAGGACCAGTTCAAAATACGTACAACACAGATGGCCTCCTTCTTCAAGGACCGCAATTTCCCCCCCGACGTGGTCGACGGTGCCCTCCACCGCATCTCCTCCACTTCCCGCTCCTCCGCCCTTGAGCCCCGCCCCTCCAACCGCCACCAGGACAGAACCCCACTGGTCCTCACCTACCACCCCACCAATCTCCATGTACAGCGCATCATCCGTCGTCACTTCCGCCACCTCCAAACAGACCCCAGCACCAAGGATATATTTCCCTCCCCTCCTCTATCAGCTTTCCGTAGAGACCACTCCCTCCGCGACTCCCTTGTCAGATCCACACCCCCCACCGACCCAACCACCACTCCCGGCACCTTCCCTTGCAACCGCAGGAGGTGCAACACTTGCGCCCACACCTCCCCCCTCACTTCTCTCCAAGGCCCCAAGGGAAACTTCCATATCCGCCACAGATTCACCTGCACCTCCACCCACATCATCTACTGCATCCGCTGCAGCCGGTGTGGCCTCCTCTATATTGGGGAGACAGGCCGCCTACTTGCGGAGCGATTCAGGGAGCACCTCTGGGCCACCCGGACGAACCAACCCAACCAACCTGTGGCACAGCATTTCAACTCCCCCTCCCACTCCACCGAGGATATGCAGGTCATTGGACTCATCCACCGCCAAACCACAACAACCCGACGGTCGGAGGAGGAGCGTCTTATCTTCCGACTGGGAACCCTCCAACCGCAGGGGATGAACTTGGACTTCACCAGTTTCTTCATCCCCCCTCCCCCCACCTTGTCTCAGCCGGATCCTTCCAGCCCGGCACCGCCTTCCTGACCTGCAGTCTTCTTCTTGACCTCTCCGCCTCCACCCTACTCCGACCTATCACCCTCACCTTGACCTCTTTCCACCTATCACATTTCCAACTCCCCTCCTCCAAGTCCCTCCTCCCTACCTTTTATCTTCTCCTGCTGAACACTCTCTGCTCATTCCTGAAGAAGGGCCTGTGCCCGAAACGTCGAATCTCCTGTTCCCTGGATGCTGCCTGACCTGCTGTGCTGTTCCAGCAATAAAGTTTCAACTTTGATCTCCAGCATCTGCAGACCTCACTTTCTCCTCCTTATGAGGAAAAGCTGAGGGACTTGAGACTGCTTTCATTAGAGAGAAGGTTGAGAGGTGATTTAATTGAGACATATAAGATAATCTGAGGGTTAGATAGGGTGGACAGTGAGAGCCTTTTTCCTCGGTGACATAGCTTTAAATTGAGAGGTGATAGACATAGGACAGATGTCAAAGGTAGTTTCTTTACTCAGAGTAGTAGAGGTGTGGAATGCACTGCCTGCAACAGTAGTAGACTCGCCAACTTTAAGGGCATTTAAATGTTCATTGGATAAACATATGGATGAAAATGGAATAGTGTAGGTTAGATGGGCTTCAGATTGATTTTGTAGTCGGCGCAACATTGAGGGCTGAAAGGCCTGTCCTGCATTAGAATGTTCGATGTTCTATGATCAGTGATTCCACAACAATATATCAGACCTAAGGACTGCAGTCCTGCCACAACCAGTCATGAATGTTGGTGAATTAACTAACAGGAATAAGATTCTGTGCAAATATCTCAGTCCTCAAAAACAGATAATCCTCCAACACACCAATGTGAAAGATAAGGCTGAAACATTCACAACAACGTTCAGCCAGAATCCCATTAAAACAAGTTGACTTGGTGACCAGACATTTGGATGGCACTGCCAAAAGCAGACTTTCAACTGGCAGAATCGCTTCAAAAACCCCTTGTGGCAAATTGCAGACACTGGCGGTAAGGCAGAAGATGGCTTAATGAAGAGCAGAGAGCAAAGCTTTGGAAGGCAACCAGGCATTCATAGTCCTGTCCACTCCAATTAATAGACATTTCGTAAAATAGCAGTGAACATTCCCATCCCTAACCTCGATGCATCGTTTCAGCAGCATGTCTCCTCTCCTGGTGACCATCTGGTAATCACACATCTATGTCCCCAGCAGTCAGGAAATGTAGTTCCCAATGAGAATGAAAGACAGTTCAGTAGAAATCACAACCAACACAGTAAATGCTACCCATCCATTGATACTTGGGCTTGGTGTGGTTATTAAAAGATGTATGTAAATTTAAATAAGACAGCAAACACTGGTTTCAACAGCAGATCGATCATCTGTTACTTACTGAAGGATATGGATCCACAGGAGTTTCCCAAACCTGCTGGAGTTATTGTTCAGGACAGTTTTAGCATTCCCAAAGGCTTCCAGGATGGGAAAGACCTCAGTTACCTGTGGTGAGGAGCAAGAAAAGTCAGGTTACATCTTATTGCTTTCATAATCCACATTGACAAGAATGTGTGCACAGGATGTCGGAACATAGATAGGATGGATGTTGTTGTGTATACGACATGCAAATTGCAATGTAGTGTTTTACCCATGTGGCAATAAGGAAACAGCATTAACATACTGGAGTACTGTAAACAGAATGGCCAGACAGTCATTATCACAGTGTAGGCTGTAATTGCACATAGGAACACTGGAATCCCTATCCCAGCACACTCCAAAGGAATTTCCCAGGAAGTTGAATTTTCTGTTCAACAATTGCTCAACGCCTAGCACCCATCAAAAGTCTCCATCTAAATTATAGACTTCAGAGAGTTCCAATGAAATTAAATAAAAAAAGTATTCAGAAAAGGTTGGACCACTAAATATAGAGTATAACCCCTGAGTTCAACAGATCTCATACTTAACGCAATCCTACCCCACAGCATTACAGACTCCTTACAGCCAAAATCTGACCATCTCTTTTTCCCCCACCAGGGTCTGACACTCCTGCCCACTCCAGATACAATAACCCCATTTCCCAATCTGGACACATCCCACCCTTTCTTCTACTCTGGACCCTTTTAAGAACATAGCACACAAAACATAGAACATTAAAGTGCATTACAGGCCTTTCAGCCCTCGATGTTACGCCGAACTGTGAAACCAATCTGAACCCTATCTATTCTGCACTATTCCATTTTCATCCATATGTTTATCCAATGACCATTTAAATGCCCTTAAAGTTGGCGACTACTGTTGCAGGCAGTGCGGTTGACACCCCTACTACTCTCCGAGTAAAGAAACTACCTCTGACATCTGTCCTATATCTATCCCCCCTTAATTTAAAGCTATGTTCCCTCATGCTAGCCATCACCATCCGAGGAAAAAGGCTCTCACTGTCCACCCTATCTAACCCTCTGATTGTCTTATATGTCTCGATAAGGTTACCTCTCAATCTTCTTCTCTCTAACGAAAACAGCCTCAAGACCCTCAGCCTTGCCTCATAAGACCTTCCCTCCATACTAGGCAATATCTTAGTAAATCTCCTCTGAACCCTTTCCAAAGCTTTCACATCCTTCCTGTACTGCAGTGACCAGAACTGCACATAATATTCCAAGTGCGGCTGCACCAGAGTTTTGTACAGCTGCAGCATGACCTCGTGGCTCCAAAACTCAATTCCTCTACCAATAAAAGCTAACACACCGTATGCCTTCTTACAACTCTGTCAACCTGGGTGGCAACTTTCAGGGATCTATGTTAGTGGACACCGAGATCTCTCTGCTCATCTACACTACCAAGAATCTTACCATTAGCCCATTTGGATGTGCACAGTATTTCTGCACTGCATTGGCTGGGTGCAGCTCCAACAACACTGAAAAAGCTTGACACCATCCAGGACAAACTAGCCACTTGATTGGTATCACATTCACAAATATTCACGTCCTCTACCACTGATGCTTAGTAGCAACACTGTAGTATTTACAAGATGCACTGCTGAAATTCACAAGGTTTCTTCGATTACATCTTCCAAACGCATGACTACTGCCAGTTAGAAGGACGAGGGCATTGGATGTATAGCTCCTGGGAATGGCAAACAGGGAAAAATTGCCACCATATTTTTCAGAGAGAGACCTCAAGGTCCTGCTGGGTTGGCTGCTCTTTCTGCAGAATCAGCAATTGAGGCCACTATCCTGGGGTCCAAATCCTGGAAATCCCTCCCCAGCAGCACTGTCAGTATATCTGTACTGCAGGACTGCAGCAGTTCAAAAATAGATCCATCACCATCTTCTTAAAGCAAAAAAGCTATAAATACTAACACTGAAGCTCAGAATTGAATAGACAAAGGTTTCTCATCCACGCTGACCAACTGTGCTTCAGTGCCTCAGTAAACAGGCCATTATTCTGCTGAGAAGCTGGCTTGTATGGACATCACTGACTTCAACCATATCCTCACACAATGGCCCAATGTACTTCCCAACTGGGACAACGGACTCTTCTCAGGGGAACAATGTATTTTTACACCTTCACCCTGAGTTCTGAGGCAAATTAGGGGCCAGATCAATTTAGAATAGATCAACTTAGATTGATACTTATGTTCTCTGGTTTCTATCCACTATGGCAAAGACCTACCTTGTAGTCACTTGCAGGCTTTGGGATAATACATTCTCATTGTGTATCAAACATGTTTGGTTGTTTACTTCCATGAATGTGTTCTGCTATTTGTATGTGTAGGTATACCTGGTTGTGTGGTAAGTCTGAAATATGCAGTCGTACAGGATACATATTGTATTAATCTGTCATGTGTTCATTTGTGTTTCATAGAATGCAGTATCATGTGCATGCATTAGGACATATAAATGAGTGCTGATTGCCTGTATGTGACTGCATTTTCATTTGTATTCTGGTTTGATATGTATAAACATAGCAGCATACTTATGTGTGCGATTTGTTTGTGTGAAATGTATGTGTTTGTGTGGACAAGCTATGCCTGTGTGAGGTACATGTGACCATATGACCATAAAACATAGGAGCAGGTGCAGGCCATTCAGCCCATTGAACCTGTACTGCAATTCAATGAGATCATGGCTCAACTTTACTTTCATGCCTTTTCCCCATATCCTTACTGATTAAAACCTGCCTATCTCAGCCTTGAGTATACACTTAATGACACAGACTCAACAGCTGTCTGTGGTAAAGAATTTCACAGATTTACAACACAGTTAGAGAAAAAAATTCCTTCTCATCTTAAATGTGCAACCTGGGATTATGCCCTCTGATCCTAAACTCTCCAACAAGGGTAACGACCTTTCCACATCCATCCTGTCAAATACTCTGAAAATCTTGTATGTTTCTATATATCAATGAGTACAGGCCCAATTTATTCAACATCTCCTTATAAGACAGTCCCTCAATACCCGGTATCAGCCTAGCGAACTTTCTTTAATAAAAATCACACAATACCAGGTTATAGTCCAACCTGCTCCTTCATCAAGTGGTTGTGGAGACTAAGATTATGTAACACACAGAATTTATAGCAAAAGTTTACGGTGTGATGTAACTGAAATTATGTATTGAAAAGGACCTCGATTGTTTGTTAAAGTCTCTCATCTTTTAGAATGATCATGTTAGTTTCAGTTCTTTCATATGTAAATCGCAAAACTTTTTTTAAAAGTTACATTCTTAAGTGAACTTTAACAATTGGTGTTATGTTGGCCCAGATAATGTATTGAAGGTGTTAACTTCCCCGTTTGAGGCTGTCTGTGCCACAAAGGTCAGACTGATTCTAATCTAAAAAACGGATTTACAGAATCTTACATGGATTCATGCAGGTTTTGAGCAAAGTAAAATGTAACTCTGCAAGTACAAATTCACACCACATGCACACATACACATATAAGTTTGTGGCATAGACAGTCTGCCATCTTCAGGGAACAATGGACCTGGACACCCAGATCTCTCTTTATGTCAATCTTCCCCAGAACTTTTTCATTTACTGTATAGTTCACTCTTGAATTGGATCTTCCAAAATGCATCACCTCGCATTTACCCGGATTGAACTCCATCTGCCATTTCTCTGCCCATCTCTCCAATCTATCTATACTCTGCTATCGTCTCTGACAGTCCCCTTCACTATCTGCTACTCCACTGATCTTGGTGTCATCTGCAAACTTACTAATGAGGCAACCTAACACCTTCCTCCAAATCATTTATGTATATCACAAACAACAGTGGTCCCAGCACGGATCCCTGTGGAACACCACTGGTTACAGGTCTCCATTTTGAGAAACTCCCTTCCACTACCACTCTGTCCATCTAGCTAGAACACCCTGGACCCCACATGACTTCACCTTCTTCATCAACCTGCCTTGGGGAACCTTATCAAACGCCTTACTAAAGTCTATGTATATGACATCTATAGCTCTTCCATAATCAATCAACTTTGTCACCTCCTCAAAGAATTTTATTAGGTTTGTAAGTCATGATCTTCCCTCGACAAAACCATGCTGCCCATTACTGATAAGCCCATTTTCTTCCAAATGAGAGTGGATCCTATCCCTTAGTATCTTATCTAGCAGCTTCCTTCCCACTGACGTCAGGCTCACCGGTATATAATTACCTGGATAATCCTTCCTACCCTTCTTAAACAAGAGGACAATATTAGCAATTCTCCAGTCCTCAACGACCTCATCCATGTTCATGGATGCTGCAAAGATATCTGTTAAAGCCCCAGCTATTTCCTCTCTCACTTCCCTCAGTAATCTGGGGTAGATCCCATCCAGACGTGGGGACTTGTCTACCTTAATGTCTTTTTGAATACTCAAAACTTCCTCCCTCTTTATGCCGACTTGACCCAGAGTACTCAAAGATTAGATTAGATTAGATTACTTACAGTGTGGAAACAGGCCCTTCGGCCCAACAAGCCCAACACCGCCCCGCCGAAGCGCAACCCACCCATACCCCTACATTTACCCCTTACGTAACACTACGGGCAATTTAGCATGGCCAATTCACCTGACCTGCACATCTTTGGACTGTGGGAGGAAACCGGAGCACCCGGAGGAAACCCACGCAGACACGGGGAGAACATGCAAACTCCACACAGTCAGTCGCCTGAGGCGGGAATTGAACCCGGGTCTCTGGCGCTGCGAGGCAGCAGTGCTAACCACTGTGCCACCGTGCCGCCCACGATCTATCCCTAACCTCAACATCCGTCATGTCCGTCTCATCAGTGAATACCGATGCAGAGTACTTGTTAAGAATCTCACCCATTTTCTCTGACTCCACGCAAGACTTTCCTCCTTTGTCAACTGTAAAGTGCAAATTAAATTAAATCTATACAGAATTAAAATTAAGACTTTCTCATCCAATAACTACACTCAGTCTTAGTGTGCTCAAGAACCTTCCTGATGATTTTAGAACATACATACAAGACAAGTGGAAACAGTTCAACCTTTCATCACCACCAATCCAGAACCAAGGTCACTCCAAACTCTGCAGTGCACAGATGAGACCTGTACGCATAAACAGTTTGAGGCTGAGCTCCAAACTACAATTCATTCATCCTTCGAGGCATATGAGAGAATGCGCCTTGGGGGCTAAACATCTGAGAAACAAAGATCCTCTACCTGCCCACTCCTGTCACACACCACTGCCCCCCGATTATCAAGATCCATGATGAGCTACTGGACAATGTAGATCAACTCTCATCAATGGACAATATGAATCAACTCTCACCAACTTCAGAGAATCTCTAGCCCATGATCACCCAAATTAAGAAGCATCTACTAAGGAGTCATCCATTTCAAATGTTTCCAAAAGGTCCAGGTGGAGGCCAAGAACAAACAACCAAAGGGAGCATTTGGGGTTTCCGCCCACTGCCTCTTCAAACACTACTGTGCCCACCTGTGGCAGAGTGTGCAGAGCCAGCACTCATCTATATAGGTACTTCAGAATCGATAAGATCAGACTAGAAAAAGATCTGGAGTAAATGCCTAAGAAGAAAAGTGGGCATATTTGTGTTTGCTTGCATCTGTGCCTGTCTCTATGCATGTTATGTAAATGCATTAAGATCCTAACCTGGCAAATCCGTTCCTCCTTGGTTTCCTTGTAAAGTGCTGTCAGGTAGTGAGTGATCAGCTTGGCTCCTTCAGTCTTTCCTGAACCACTTTGTCCACTATAAATAGAAACAAAAGAGCAAATGAGTTTCAAAATACAATTCTTCCTTACCAGCTTCCAGATTTCAGTAAAACTACTCCAGAGTCACGCCATCACTCCGAAATGACTCAAAATCACTTCACACTCCAAGCTCACTTGGAATCATCCCAACACTCTACTCACTTCAAAATCACTCAGAAGCATCTTATCACACCACAATCACTCCACAATCAGCCTGTCACTTGAGAGTTACTTTAGAATCATGCATAACTCCAGAGTCACCGTACAATCACTCCGCCATAGGTTGGGGCAGGTGGTGTTCGAAGATGCCATGTGTGTAATGCTCAGGTTTCTCTGTGCTTCTTCTGCCAGTTGTACTTGTCCTACAGACTTGATGGGCTGAAGGACTTCTTATATGCTGTATGATTCCATGAATCACTCCACAATTGCCCCAGAATCTCACAATTTACCTGATCACTCCACAATCAGCCTGTCATTCCAGAAACATCCCATCATTCTGGAACCTAATCAGAAGTACTCCAGAATCACTCCAAGTTTACTCCCGAATAACTTCACATTCACCTCAGAATTATCACTGAACCACTGTAGAATCACATCTGAATCACTCCAGAATCATTTCAGTGTCATTCCCGTATCATGCCAGAATCACTACAGCAGCATCCAGTGTAGAATGCAACATTGAGAGTTTACTCCACATACCTGACTATGATGCACTGTTCCCTCTCACAGCTCTGACTCAATGTATATGCAGCATCAGCAAGGGCAAAGATGTGCCTATGGATCAGAAAATATACATTACACACTTATTCTTTATCGAGATGGAAATATTGAGGAGCAGTTGAGAAGGGAACTTCAAGAGAGGCAGTCAGTAGCATCAAAAGGAGCAGGCAAGTGGAGAAATCCAGGTTAGGGCCTCATTATTTATAACCTTTATCAATGATTGCCAATGAAATCATAGTAGGGAGAAAGCATGTTGTCAAGTGGACGGAGAAAGTCTGTCTCAGGAATAAATCTAGAAACTCAGTAGGACTGACAGCAATTATAGAAGATTTTATCATCATTGTCAATACCCCACTAAGATTTTGGCAGTCAGGAGCAAAATATTTTCTCAAAATGGTATAGGTAATACTCAGGTACAGCATAGAGTTAGACACAGAGTAAAGTTCCCTATACATTATCCCACCAAACACTCCCAGGCAGATCCAGCATGGGGTAAGATACAGAATAATATTTCCAATACACTGGCTCAACAAATCCCCCTGCAACAGGTTCAGCATGATGTTAGAACAGTAAAATTCCATCTACACTTATTATTAAATATTTCTAGTACAGATACAGCACGGGATAAGATAGCGTGTAAAGCTCCCTCAAAACTGTCCCCATTGGACACTCCCAAGATGGGCGTAGCACTCGGTTAGATAAAGGTTAAAACTCTTTCTACATTGTTCCCATCAAACAATCCCAGGTGAGTAATCTCAAGTCACGAATACTATAGGATTCACTGAAATGTACATGACTAACACAGCAATAAGGATGATCTGTTTATATCTGTGAGGGGTGGAGGCAGATGCGATTTTTAGCATTGTTGGAAATTTTAATTTTGACATAGACAAACAGAGTTATTGCCTGAAGTACACTCCATGCTCCCAACATCACATGGCAACACGCAGCGTGTGCTTTTACAGGATACATATGAAATGTTTAAATTTTAACAACAGTAAAGTTATTCAGGAAATTACTTTCAATTGAATGCAAGTTAATTGCCACTGTCAGGCAGTTTCTATGAATTAGGTAACTTAATCAATTTGCAGTGTTAAAGTTCAGAGACTGACAATTGGATTGGTTTGAGCAAATGGTCTGTTTCCGTGTTGTAAATCATCTGCAAAATATTTACCAGAGAGTTCACACTTGCACCAAATTCCCTATTTAGCTGTTGGTTCATGAAGCGTTCTGTTCTTGAATTGATCAATGCTTTACCACCTGTCTCTCCCATTCTTTATTCTTTGAGGAAAAGGAGCTGGGGTAGCATTGCAATATGGAGGAAAGCTGTTAGCTCCTATGAGGTGGAACATGTATGGGTGGAGCTTAGAAGCACCAAGGGATCAAAAAAGTGGGCATTATATACAGACCTCCAAACTGTAGTGGTAATGTTGGGGAAGGCATTAGAGCTACAGGCAATAAAGTTACCATTGAAATTATGGTTGACTTTAATTTGCATATGAATGGACAAATCAAATCAGTAACAATACTGTAGAGGAGGAATTTCTGGAGATGGTTTTCTGGATCAACACATTGAGGAATGAATTATAGGACAGGCAATTCTTGACTGGGTATGTCTAATGAGAATGGCATCTAGCTGTGTGGCATCTAGCTGTGTGAGATTCCTTGGGAATGCGTGACCACAATTTGATAGAATTCTTTACTAACGTGGAGAGTAACATAGCTGATTCTGAGTTGAAGGTCCTGAATCTAAATAGAGTAAACTATGATGGTATGAAGTTGAGCAGACTGTGATAAATTGGCAGTGTTATTTAAATGGATGGCGGTAGATAGGCAATAACAATCTTTTAAAGAGTGCATGGAGGAACTACAACAATTATTCATTCCTGTCTGGCATGGAAACAGAAAAGGTGCCCTGGCCATAGCAAACAATGGCAATTTGGGATAGTATTAGTTCAAGGAAAGGGTTTACAAATTGGCCAAAACGAATCGCAAATCTGAGGACTGAATGCAGTTTAGATTTTAGCAAAGAAGGATAAAAGATTGTTTAAGAGAGGAAAAATATAATATGAAGAGAAAAGATGAGTGAAAACAAATATAGGTTCCTTACAATTAGACTAGGGCAAGTTTTAATGGGGAAAAAAAAGAGATGGCTAACCAACTAAATACATATTTTGGTTATGTGTTCACAAAGGAGGACTCAAAAAACATCTCACAAATATCTCAGAGAATATGGCCTGGCAACAGAAGGTATCTGAAGGAAATCAGTATTAGTAGGGAAATATTGTTGGGAAATTTGATGGAATTAAAGACCAACAAATCCCAGAGCACAATAGTCTACATCCCAGTGTAGGGGTCACTTTTCATGGAGGAGGCAATGGCCGAATGGTATTATCACTAGACTGTTAATCCAGAGACCCAGATAATGTTCTGGAGGCCTGGGTTTGAATCCTACAAGCCAATTAAAGTAAAATGCTGGAATTAAGAGTCTAATGACGACCATGTTGGGAAAAAAAATCTGGTTCAGTCATGTCCTTTATGGAAAGAAACTGCTATCCTTACCTGCTCTGGCCGACACGTGACTCCAGACCCACAGCAATGTGGTTGACTCTTAATGCCCTCTGGGCAATAAATGCTGCCCAGCCAGCGATGCCCTCATCCCATGAATGAATATGGGGAAAAAAAAATTATAAGCTCTGGAACTGTTCCGATGGATTGGAGGGTAGCTAAGGGAAACCCGTTATTAAAAAAACACAAGCAGAGATAAACAGGGAATTACAGACCAATTACTACGTTGGTAGTGGAAAAAATGCTTGGATCACTTTTAGATTTAATAGCAGACCACTTTATAAAATACTGACAGGATTCGACAGAGTCTGCATGGATTTCTGAAAGGGAAATCGTGCTTAAGAAATCTACTAGAATTTTCTGAGGATGTAACTAGTCAAATAGACAAGGGGGAATCAGTGGATGTGATTTACTTGGTCTTCATTAAGGATGCACAAAAGAGATTACTGTGTAAAATTAAACTGTGTGGGTTTGGGAGTGTTCTGGCATGGATAGATAGCTGATTGATGCACAGGAAACAAAGAGTAGGAATAAACAGATCATTTTCTGTGTGAGTGCCCGGTGACCAGTGGATTACTACAAGGATCAGTGCTTGGAATCCAGCTATTCACAATATATATTAATGATTTGCATAAGGGAACTAAAAATAATATTTCCAAGTTTGCAGAAGACATAAGCTGAGTGGGAAGTGAATTGTGGAAGGTTAAAAAATATGCTTTGTGTGATTTGGATAGATTGAGTGAGTAGGCAAATGCAAGGCAGATGAGTTATAATGTGGATAAATGTGAAGTTATCCATTTTGCTGGCAAAAACAAGAGGGCAGATTGTTACGTGAATGGTGATAGATTGGGAAAGGGGAAGGTGTAATGGGACCAGGGTGTACTTGTTTATCAGTCACTGATGCAGGTAGGGGCGGCACGGTGGCACAGTGGTTAGCACTGCTGCCTCACAGCGCCAGAGACCCGGGTTCAATTCCCGCCTCAGGCGACTGACTGTGTGGAATTTGCACATTCTCCCCGTGTCTGCGTGGGTTTCCTCCGGGTGCTTCGGTTTCCTCCCACAATCCAAAGATGTGCAGGTCAGGTGAATTGGCCATGCTAAATTGCCCGTAGTGTTAGGTTAGGTTAGGGGTATGGGTGGGTTGCGCTTCGGCGGGTCGGTGTGGACTTGTTGGGCCGAAGGGCCTGTTTCCACATTGTAAGTAATCTTGTAAGTAATCTAATCTACAGCAAGTGGTGAAGAAGGCAAATGTTATTATTGCGTTCATAGCGAGAGTACTTGAAATCTGGAGTAGATGTCTTGACACCATTGTACAGGGCCTTGGCAAGACCACAACCGGAGTATTATGTGCAGCTTTAGTCGCCTTAACTAAGGAAAGATGTTCTGGTTGTGGAAGGAGTGCAGCAAAGGTTTGCCAGACTAATTCCCAGGATGGTAGGATTGACATATGAACAGAAACTGGATCGGTCAGTGCTATATTCAATAGTTTGCAATAGAATTCAACAGAAAAGGAATCAGGAATTAAGAGTCTAGTGATGACCATGAATCCATTGTCAATTGTCAGGAAAAACCCACCTGGTTCACTAATATCCTTTACCTGGTCTGGCCTACATGTGACTCCAGACCCACAGCAATGTCATTGACTCTTAACTGCCCTCTAGGTAATTAGGGATGGTTAACAAATGCTGGCAAAGCCTGCGACACCCACTTCACATGAATGAAATTTTTTAAAAAAATTCACTGGAGTTTAGAAAATGACGGTGGACCTCATAGACACCTATAAAATTCTAACAGGACTAATCAGGGTAAATGCAGGAAGGATGTTTCCAATGACTGGGGAGTCCAGAACCACGGATCAGAGTCTAAGGACATGGGGTGGAACATTTAGGACTGAGTTGAGGAGAAATTTCTTCACCCAGTGAGTGGTAAACCTGAGGAATTCTCTGTCACAGAAACTGCTTATGGTCGTAACTTTGAATGTTTTCAAGAAGGAGTTAGATAAACTTCTTAAGTCGAAGGGAATCAAAGTGTATGGATTGAATGCAGGAACAGGGTGCTGAGTTGGATGATCGGTCACAATCATATAGAATGGTGGAGCAAGCTCAAAGGGTCGAAAGGCCCACTTTTCTAAGTTTCCAATTTTCTATGTTTCTGCGTACCTTGTTTTTCTTCTCTAACCTTACAAAAGATGATAGTGTTATAACCACATTGACAAGAAACTAAACTAGACTAGCCACAGAGTTACTCTGACTACAAAAGCAGGTCAGAGGCTAGGAACACTACAGTAAATAACTTACCTCCTGACTACAAAGTTCAAGTCAGAGAATATGCCCCATTTGCCTGAATGAGTGCAGCTCCAACAACACTCAAGAAGCTTGACACCATCAAGGACAAAGCGACCTGCTTCATTGCTACTAAATCTACAAGCGTCCAATCCCTCAACAACTCTCAGCAGCAGTGGTATATACTATCTTCAAGATGCACTGCTAAAATTCACGATGGCTCCTTAAACAGCACCTTCCAAATCAATGACCACTTCCATCTAAAAGGATAAGGATAACAAATACAAAGCAGCACAACCACCTGCAAGTTGCCCTCCAAGACATTCACCACCCTGAATTGGAAATTTACCGCTGTTCTTCTAGTGTCACTGGATCAAAATTCTGGAATTCTCTCCCTAATGGCATTGTGGGTCTACCTGCAGCACACAGACTGCAGTGGTTCAAGAAGGCAGCTCACCACGCCTTCTCAGCAGCAGGTAATAAATACTGGCCAAGTAAACAGCAGCTCACATGGATGAATAAAAAAGTTAAGCAGCACAGGAATTGATCATTCAATCCCTCGAGCCCACTCCACTATTCAATAGCATGAAGGCTGGAGGGAGAGGGAGGGGAGGATATGCCAAACCATGAGATTGCAGGTTGTGCTCCAGTCTGCCACTGAGCCTCATTGATGCCCACTCTTGAGTTGCTAGATCTGTTCAAGGTCTGGCCCATTTTGCACAGCGATAGTGTCACACAAATTGATGGTGAATACTCTCAATGTAAAGGCGGGACTTCATCTCCAGAAGGACTGTGTGGTGGTCACCCTCACTGATACCATCATGGACAAGTGCATCTATAGTTAGCCGATTGGTAAGGATGAGGTCAAGTATATTTTCCATCTTGTTTGTTCTCTCACCACCTGCTGTAAACCTAGTTCAGCAGCTATGTCCTTTAGGACATAATCAGTATACTGCAGCTGCTGAACCACTCTTGGTGGTGACATTGAAATCCCCCAGTCAGAGTACACTTTACACTTTGTCAACCTCAGTACTTCCTTCAGTGTTATTCAACATGGAGGAGTACTGATTCATCAGCAAAGGGAGGACAGTTCATAGTAATCAACAGGAGGTTTCCTTGCCCATGTTTAACGAGGGGTCCAGAATAATTTCTCTGGACTTGAGTCTCTCTAATTGGTTGTGAAGGGAAATAGGTTGAAGTTTTGTTTTGCTTTGTGCTTTAAGATCTTTCTCAGTGGGTTCTATATTGAGATAGCTTGGTTTTAATTTATTTCTTCTTTTGTGTAATAAACTTTTGTTCCATTGTTAAAGAATATCTGAATGTTTCAGTGACTAACAACCACATTAACTAACTAAACAAAAAAAATCTATGAAGCCAGGCACTTTATGCTCGGTTTGAGCAGAATGGCAGTGGAATGGTGTTACCTGCCCTGACAGCCCCGGATGCATCTGTTCCCTCAGTCACTGCTGCAGACGTCAGGTTGGCCTTCTTGAGAATGAACCAAGGAAAGCGAATGGCCCAGATGGAGCCCCTACCATGCACTCAGATCCTGCATGGACCTGCTGATGAGTATTCGCTGACATCTTTAACCTCACCTTGCTACAATTTGAAGTCCCTACGTGCTTCAAGATGACCACCATCATCCCAGTACCAAAAAAAACACATGCAATATGCCTCAATGATTACTGTCCGGTGGCTCTGACCTTCACAATTATAAAGTGCTTTGAGAGACTAGTCATGGCTCACAACAACTCTTGCCTCCCTGCCTGCCTTGACCCCTTTCAATTTGCCTGCCAGTGCAATAGGTCCACGACAGACACCTTTTCCCATCCCTTTACTCATTCCAGGAACGGCATCAAAGGAGCAGGAGAATCGACTTTTCGGGCATTCTCCTGTTCCTTGGATGCTGCCTGACCTGCTGCGCTTTTCCAGCAACACATTTTTCAGCTCTGATCTCCAGCATCTGCAGTCCTCACTTTCTCCTAGCTCATTCCAGGAACATTTGAATAATGATACACATGTCTGGCTTCTACTCATCAACTACAACTCTGCCTTCAACACTATAATCCTAACCAAATTAATCTCAAAATTTTGAGACCAAGGTCTTGGTTCCACCCTCTGCAACTGGATCCTCAGCTTCCTTACCCATAGACCACAATCAGTGAAGATAGACAACAACATCTCCCCTACAATAATCCTCAACACTGGCACCCCACAAGGATACATACTCAGCCCTCTACTGTACACCCATGAATGTGTGGTCAAGGTTTGTCCAAATGCCATCTACAAGTTCACTGATGACACCGTTGTAGGCTGAATATCAAACAATGACAAGACAGAATACAGGAAGGAGACAGAATGGTTGGTGTCATGGTGCAAAAATAACAATCTCTCTCTCAATGTCAACAAATCAAAAGAGCTGATTATCAACTACAGGAAGAAAGGAGGAGGACATGCCCCCATGCATCAACGGAGCTGAAGTGGAGAGGGTTGAGAACTTCAAGTTCCTGGGAGTGACAATAACCAATTATCTGGACCACCCCCACGTAGATGCGATGGTCAAGAAGGCACAACAACACTTCTCCTTCCTCAGGAGGCTAAGGAAATTCAGCATGTCCTTAAGGACCCTCACCAATGTTTACAGATGCAGCTAGAAAGCATTCCATCTCGATGCAGCACAGCTTGGTACGGCAGCTGCTCTGCCCAAGACCGCATGAAATTTCAGAAAGTTGTGGACACAGCCCAGACCATTATGCAAGCTAACCTCCCAGCCATTGGCTCCACATAAACTTTTCACTGCCACAGAAAGGCAGTCAACATCATCAAAGACCTCTCCACCCCAGTTGTAAACTCTTCCAACTTCTTCCGTCAGATAGAAGATAAAAAAACTGAAACACACATACCAACAGGCTCAAGAAAAGCTTCTTCTCTGCTGTTATTAGCTTGCTGAATGGAACTCTCAGATTTCAAATCTAATGTTGATCATGCTTGGTACACTTCGTGTGCAGCTGTAACTATGTACACCTCACTTTATTAAATCACTCTATGATCATATGTCCTTGTATGTTATGATCTGCCTGTACTGCATGCAAAACAAAACATTTCACTGTCCTTAGGTACATGTGACAACAATAAACCAAATCAAATCAAATCAAATCATACTGGGATCTAACTTATCCAAATGTACCACCAGCTGGGATCATCATAGTAATGAAGGCACAAGAGTTATTCGTAAACCACAACATGCTTGAACTTTGCATTCATTTTGAGGGAGAGAGGTGTGATACATGACTAATGCTTTAAACTTACATAATGGAAATTATGAGGGCATGAAAGCAGTGTAAACTAAAGTAAGCCAATAAATTAAGATAAGGGAAAGGTCAAAAGAGATGCACTGGTAGACATTTAAGGGAATATTAGAGAATTTATATGATAGATATTGTTATGGACCAGATCAGACCTCTCAAAACATTTCAACAAGGTAGCTCAGATGCGTTACTGGTAACATAAATACTGAAATGTTGTAAAGCCAACATCAAGCTCAAAGTCCCCTTCTCAACCATTGAATATTTCTGCTGATGCATGTTCAACCTCTGGAAGAAATACTCAATAGGTCCATCCATCTCCTTGCAAGAGCACAGCACCAACACCCACATCATATGCATTGATAGCTATCTTGAATGGCTTAGCATAATTAGGTGTGGCTAATACAAGGCAGCAGTTACCACAGCTTTCAGGCTGACAAATGACAGTCCACTGTCCACTGAAATTTGTTGTCTTTCTTTAGCAATTCAGTGAGTGCAGCAGCCACATTGTTAAAATTTGGTACAAATTTTCGATAAAATCCACTCAATCCCAGGAACCTTAGTACCACTCTTTTTGTTGATTATATGGGCAATTCCCCAATTGCCTTTGTTTTTGCATCCCATGGGGCTATTTGTCCATGTCCAAGAACATAGCCCAGGAAGGTGACTTGGCGAGTTCACTTCGAGCCAGGTTTATTACCAAGCCTGCTTTCCGAAGTCAATTGAACAAGTGTTAACAAATGTTGTAAATGTTCCTTCCATGTGTGACTAAAAATCATCTGGTCATCTTTATAAGCAACACAATTAGGTAATCTGGCAATGACCTTATTGTTTAGTCTCTGAAATGTGGCTGGCGCATCTTTCATGCCAAATGGCATGATTTTAAACTGATACAGTCCATTTGGCGTTAAACAAGCCAAAATTGCCTTTGCTCTTTCTGACAAAGGTACCTGACAGTAGCCGCTAAGCAAGTCCAACTTAGGAACATAAGTTGCTGGTCCCACCTTATCAACACAGTCTTCCAAATACATCAGTCTTTGTAACTGCACTGACTTTGCCTTAGTCCACACATAACCATTGGGTACCATCTGGCTTTGGCACCATTACTATGGGTGAGCTCCAGTCACTGTAACTCACTTCAATTATGTCGCCTTGGACCATGCGTTCAATTGCCTTTTGAACCTGTGCCAACGCTAGAGGGTTATGCTGATAAGAATGATGCTTAATTGGAAAGCATCTCCCACATCTACATAGTGCAGAATGAGGTCAGTACTTCCCAGCTTATTTCCACATATCTCCCTATGTGATAGTAATAACTTTTTCAGATCATTTTGATTTTTCTCAAGAAGGTAATTCAATAATTTATCCCAATATTTGACAACTTCCTCATTGCCCAATTTAATTTGACAAATATTACGGAAAATAAAGAACATGAAAGCATGGGAAGGGTTAAAGCATGAAGACCACTGGCAATCTGTGGTCTGTGAAAGGCAGGATGGGATAAGAATAGTGGAATGCTCTTACACTAATTAGCAGAGTAAGGTTAAGGATGAAAGGTCACTATGGCAAGATGACATAACAGAAGTAATAAAGCAAATTTCTCTGTTAAGTGTTATTATGACAGGATTGGGACCATAAATATTTGGGACATGACATTAAAATATCTAATTAATAGTTAGTAGAATCGGCTTGAGACAGGAGACTATTGTAATAGATGGAATAGCTTAATATCTATCATGATAGGTTAGTCTGCAATGAAAGATCACTGTAGCAGAAGTGATAATAAATATCCAACTGTGACATTAGAATAACATTAAGTAGAATGTACAACTAAAGAGATAATGGGAACTAACATCGCTGGTTTATTGTGTAGCTAGAGTGAGGTACTTTGATTAATATAGTTGGACATGCTGATAAGCTAACAGAAACATGATAACAAAAATATAAAAATCCACAGACCCTGAGGTTCCTGGGCATTCGAGAATCTGCTTTCTCAGTGTCACGGTTTTTTGTTTGCAAATAAAAGACCTACTTTTTGAAGAACTCTCTGCGTCTCCTGGTAATTCTCTATATTTTCTCCACGACAATGAGCACTTCAGAATCCTCTGAACTTGGTTCTTCCCTCTGTGGTGTAATCATTAACACCTTCTCCTCCTGCTTTCCTTCCCTGTCAAAATACCTTTTGAGCACATTCACATGACACACTCTGTGAAATTTCTTTCTATCTGGAATCCCTATCAAGCAGTTCACCTCACTATTTCCTTTCGACTTGATAAGGTCCACCAACCTTGCTTTTAAAGGTTCACCTATCACTGGAAGAAACACTAATACCTTATCCCCAATAGCAAAACTGCAAATTTTTGATTTCCTACCTGCTGCCTGTTTCATTGCATGCTGCAATATGTTTAAATACTCTCTAGCCAACTCCCCAGCTCTATTTAATCGTTCACTAAAATTTGAAACATTGTTCAAATATGTGGTCTCTGATTTCTGACTTATCAACTTCTCCTTAATCAATTTTAATGGTCCTCTCACTTCATGCCCAAAAACTAATTCAAATGGACTGAATCTGGTCGATTCATTTGGTGCATCTCTGATCGCAAAAGCATAAACAGAATCCCCTTATCCCAACCATCTTGACAGTCTTTGACTATAAGCCCTCAGCATGGTCTTTAATGTCTAATGCCACCTTTCGAGTGCTCACTGCGATTCTGGGTGGTATACAGTAGAGTTGAAGTGATTTAATCCTAAGATATCCATAACTTCCTTGAATAATTTTGATGCAAGGTTTGACCCTTAATCTGATTGTATCTCTATTGGTAGTCTATATCTGAACAGGTTAGGCACCTTTGATTAGATTAGATTACTTACAGTGTGGAAACAGGCCCTTCGGCCCAACAAGTTCACACCGACCCGCCGAAGCGTAACCCACCCATACCCCTACATTTACCCCTTTACCTAACACTACGGGCAATTTAGCATGGCCAATTCACCTGACTTGCACATCTTTGGACTGTGGGAGGAAACCGGTGCCCCCGGAGGAAACCCACGCAGACACGGGGAGAACGTGCAAACTCCACACAGTCAGTCGCCTGAGTCGGGAATTGAACCCGGGTCTCTGGCGCTGCGAGGCAGCAGTGCTAACCACTGTGCCACCGTGCCGCCCACGAGTGAAAAAGTTGAGTACTTCCTCTACAATACTGGTATTGCATAATGGAACAGCTGCTGGAAATCTAGTCGATACCTCCATTATTGTTAACAAATACTGATTCCCACATTTTGTTTGAGGGACCCACGCAATCAACTAAGACTCTTGTGAAAGGGTCCTCAAATGCAGGAATAGGTATTAAAGGTGCAGGTTGTTACCGCCTGTGGTTTTCCAATTACCTCTCATGAATAGCACATCTAGTAAAATTCAACCACACCCTTGTGCAGTCCAGATCAGTAAAAATGTTTTTGTATTTTAGCTTGCATTTTCCTCACTCCTAAATGACCTCCAAGTGGTAGCTCATGCACCACTCGCAATACCTCCTTTCTATATCCCACTAGCAATACGATTTGATGAGTTTCTGCCCATTTCTCATCTGTCTGGCTGTGTGATGGTCTCCATTTCCTCATTAAGACATTATTTTTAAGCTAATAACATTCAGGGATACATTCGGATTCTTTTTCTTTGTATGCCTTTTGATACAAGTGCTTTAAATTTCATCTTTCTACTGTAATTCAGTTAATTTATCTGAGCTGAAATCTGCATTGTTATCTATTTGCTTCTGCTTTGTCTCAACCATCTGATCAAACAGGGTCTCTGCTAATTCCACTTCAACTTTGTTATCTGTACTCTCCTGTTTCAACTGGTGACTTTGTGACCTTGTTACCACACAGTCAGGAAAAATTCCCAAGTTGTGTGCCCTGCAATTGTTCAGTTCCCTGAGCTTCCACTGGCTTTTCAACCACAGTAGGCAGTACCGGTGAATCAGCTACATCATTATCAAGAACAAATTGTATTGCTGGAGCTAAGAGTTTATCCAGTACTCCTACCACGAATTCTCTGGACACTCAAACCTCACATTATGTAGTTGAGTGCTTCTTGTCTCACCGTGAATTCCCGTTACTAGTACCTTTTCTGCAGAAGTACATATCTCCTCATCTTTCAGCAGCACAGACTGAGAGGATCCTGTGTCTCTTAAAATGCTGTTCTTGGCCTATGCAAGAAAATTTCACCTTTGCAGGTATACTTTTTAAGAAGATCTGGCACTTCCTCCTTAACCAACCTCCGACCAGCTTGTACATCCTGGTGCAGCTTTCTAGCGCCCACTGTGCTTTCTGTTACCACTCCAACAAAATTCACTGGCTTATCATAATTTCCTACATCTGGCTTCCCAGTGCTTCTCTTAACCCACTAACACTGTGATTTCATGTGGCCTACTTTATTGCAGTGTAAACACCAGAATCATAGAGTCATTGAGATGTACGGCATGGAAACAGACCCTTCGGTCCAACCCGGCCATGTTCTTCGCCCCCTTCAAGGGTTTCCTTTTTAACCTGTGGTGAGTTACCCTTATGAAATTCACCGAGATCTACCTTTCCCTTTCCACGTGAGGATTTCTCTTTTCCCCAATTTCTATCTGCCATGGACTTAAGTTGATTCTGGAAACCAAACTTTGTTTTATGGGCAAACTCATAATCATCAGCCATTTCAGTTGCTAATCTTGCCATTTTAACTCTCTGCTCATCCACATGAGTTCTCACTACTTCAGGAAGTTAATTTTTGAAATCCGCCAAAATAATTGTCTCTCTAAGAGTGTCGTAGGTTTGATCTATTTTTAATGCTCTTATCCACCTATCAAAATTACTTTGTTTGATCCTTTCAAATTCAACATAGGCTTGACCGGGTCCCTCCTTAGATTCCTGAAACGTTGTCTGCAGGCTTCTGGCATAAGCTCATATGCACTTAAGGTGGCTTCCTTCACCTCCTCATACGCCCCAGATACCTCCTCTGATAGTAATGTGAATACCTCACTAGCTCTACTTACGAGTTTTGTTTGGATAATCAAAACGCACATAGTCACAGGCCACTGCCTTTGTTGAGCCACTTTTTCAAATGAGATGAAAAAGGCTTCTCATCAAATTTAGGCAATGCTTGAATATAGTCAAACAGTTTCTCACCAGGCCTTTGACTCATCCTCACTCTCTTCTTAACTAAGCTTACCTTCAGCTTTCATCTCCATCCTTTGAAGCTGACTTTGTCTAAGTGCCAATGTCTGAAGTACAAACATACTGTCTTTTTCTCTCTCTTCTGCTAAAGCCATTCGTTCTCTTTCTCTTTCTTCTGCTTTTCATTGTAATTCCCTGTTTTTGCCTGTAAGGGTGGCTCAGTGGCTCAGTAGTTAGCACTGCTGCCTCACAGCACCAGGGTCCCAGGTTTGATTCCAGCCTCGGGTGACTGTGTGAAGTTTGCACATTCTCCCTGTGTCTGCATGGGTTACCTCCGGGTGCTCCGGGTTTCCTCCCACAGTCCAAAGATGAATTGGACAGGTCAGGTGAATTGGCCATGCTAAATTGCCCATAGTGTTAGGTGGGAGAAAGTGAGGACTGCAGATGCTGGAGACCAGAGTTGAAAAATGTGGTGCTGGAAAAACACAGCAGGCCAGGCAGCATCCGAGGAGCAGGAGAATTGACGTTGCAGGCAGAAGCCCTTCTTCAGGAATCTGTTAGGTGCATTAGTCAGAGGGAAATGGATCTGGGTGGGTTATTCTTCAGAGGGTCGGTGTTGACTGGTTGGGCTGAAAGGGCCTGTTCCCAAACTGTATGGAATCTAATCTAAACTCAAGCTGCTTCATTTGCATTTGAATTTTAGCCATCTCTAAAGATTCTGATGATGCTTACAGCAAATTTAAATGCTGAGCTATTGCTGTAATTATCTCTCCTTTCCTCACGGAAGGAGGCAGCTCTAACTCAGCTTGCTTGCTAATTCCCGCAACTTGGACTTAACCACCTTTTGTAAAATTCCCATAGCCACTTCTTCCACCCCCAAAAAGCTCTGGGTGACCGAAAGAGCCATTGCTATCCCAGGCACTGTTTCAACCAACGAAATCAACACCCAGAATAAAAGACACTAACACCTACCACTCGCTGCCTTCGAGTCCAACAATCCTAATACCATAGAGTCATAGAGATGTACAGCATGGAAACAGACCCTTCGGTTCAACTCATCCATGCCAACCAGATATATCCCAACCCCATCTAGTCCCATTTGCCAGCACTTGGCCCATATCCGTCTAAACCCTTCCTATTCATATACCCATTCAGATGCCTTTTAAATGTTGCAAGTCTACCAGCATCCACAACTTCCTCTGGCAGCTCATTCCATACATGCACCACCCTCTGCGTGAAAATGTTGCCCCTTAGGTCCCTTTTATACCTTTCCCCTCTCATGCTAAACCTATGCCCTCTAGTTCTGGACTCCCCCACCCCAGAGAAAAGATTTTGTCTATTTATCCTATCCATGCCCCTCATGATTCTGTAAACCTCTATAAGGTCACCCATCAGCCTTCGATGCTTTAGGGAAAACAGCCCCAGCCTATGCAACCTATTCCTATAGCTCAAATCCTCCAACCGTGGAAACATCCTTGCAAACCTTTTCTGAACCCTTTCAAGTTTCACAACATCCTTCCGATAAGAGGGAGACCAGAATTGCACACAATATTCCAACAGTAGCCTAACCAATGTCCTGTACAGCCACAACATGACCTCCCAACTCCTATATTCAATGCTCTGAACATCAAAGGAAAGCATACCAAATATCTTCTTCACTATCCCATATACCTGCAACTCTACTTTCAAGGAGCTATGAACCTGCACTCCAAGGTCTCTTTGTTCAGTAACATTCTCTGGGATCTTACCATTAAGTGCATAAATCCTGCTAAGATTTGCTTTCCTGAAATGCAGCACCACGCATTTATCTAAATTAAACTCCAACTGCCAGTCCTCAGCCCATTGGCCCATCTGATCAAGATTCCATTGTAATCTGAGGTAACTATCTTCATTGTCCACTACAATTTGGAACTACAAAACAAATCCCCCAAAGAGCAAAGAGCCCCCAATTTGTTATGGACCAAGCCAGACCCCTCAAAACATTTAAAGAAGGTAGCCCGGACCCCAACTTTGCAGTTGTTTTAAGCAGATGTACTATGGATATTCCAGGATAGAATCAGCTGGTCAAAGTACTTCGTTTTGAACAGAACAGAATTTATTTACAAAATTACTGAATGAAACACAAAGAACAGAAAAGGCTTCTCTGGGAAGCTAGGGAGGAGATAGCAGAGCCTTTGGCTTTGATATTTGTCTACGGGCATTGTCTACAGGTTTAGTACAAGAGGACTGGAGGATTACAAATGTTGTGCCCTTGTTCAAGAAGGGCAGTAGAGACGACTCAGGTAATTATAGACCAGTGAGCCTTACTTCTGTTGTAGGAAAAATTTTGGAAAGAATTATAAGAAATAGGATTTATTATCATCTAGCAAGCAACAATTTGATTTCAGATAGTCAACATGGTTGCATCAAGGGCAGATTGTGTCTCGCAAACCTCATTGAGTTTTTTGAGAAGGTGACCAAGCATGTAGATGAGGGTAGGGCAGTTGATGGGTATACATGGCCTTTGATAAGGTTCCACATGGTAGGCTGTTGGAGAAAATGCCGAGGCATGGGATTGAGGGTGATTTAGCAGTTTGGATTAGAAACTGGCTTTCTAAAAGAAGGCAGCAAGTGGTAGTTGATGGAAAATATTCAGCCTGGAGTCCGGTTACTGGTGGTGTGCCACAAGGATCTGTTTTGGGACCACTGCTGTTTGTCATTTTTATAAATGACTTAGACGCAGGCATAGATGGATGGATTAGTAAATTTGCAGATGACACTAAAGTCGGTGGAGTAGTGGGCAGTTTGGAAGAATGTTACAGGTTGCAGGGGGACTTGGATAAACTGCAGAATTGGGTTGAGAGGTGGCAAATAGAGTTCAATGCAGCTAAATGTGAGGTGATGCACTTTGGGAAGAATAACAGGAAGGCAGAGTACTGGGTCAATGGAAAGATTCTTGGCAGTGTGGATGTGCAGAGGGATCTTGGAGTCCATGTACATAGATCCCTGAAAGTTGCCACCCGATTGATAGTGCTGTTAAGAGGGCATACGGTGTGTTAGGTTTCATTGGTAGAGGGATTGAGTTCCAGAGCTGCAATATCATGCTGCAACTATACAAAATGTCAGTGCAACCACACTTGAAATATTGTGTACAGTTCTGGTCGCCATAATTCGGGAAGGATGTGGAAACATTGGAAAAGGTGCAGAGGAGATTTACCAGGATGTTGCCTGGTCTGGAGGGAAGGTCTTAGGAGGAAAGGCTGAGAGACTTGGGTCTGTTCTCATTGGAAAGGAGAAGGCTAAGAAAGGATTTGATAGAGGCATACAAGATGATCAGAGGATTAGATAGGGTAGACAGTGAAAGTCTTTTTCATAGGATGATGACGTTAGCTTGTACGAGGGGCCACAACTACAAATTGAGGGGTGATAGATTTAAGACAGATGTCAGAGGCAGGTTCTTTACTCAGACAGTGGTAAGGGCGTGGAATGCCCTACCTGCCAATGTAGTTAACTCAGCCACATTAGGGAGATTTAAACAATCCTTGGATAAGCACATGGATGATCATGGGATCGTGTCGGGGGACGAGCTGAGAATAGTTCACAGGTCGGTGCAACATTGAGGGCTGAAAGGCCTGTTCTGCACTGTATTGTTCTATGTTCTAAAACATAATGCCGAATAACGTAACCTATCCGAAAACCCAACAGACTATCCCAACTTAGTGATACTGTTCCAAACTACTTGCAACAATCCCCATAAACATCCCTTGGTGGGTGAAGGTTGTCTACAGTGACCCTCTCACTGCAGTCATCACCAATGGGATACAATCAAGCAAGTTTAGCATTTTTAGGGGCAGCTGGCAGGGCTGTCCCCTTTTGCCACTGCGTTTTACATTGGTGATTGAACTATTGGCGGAGGCCATTCATAGGAATCCCAATATATCAACTCCAGAAGTGGGATCAAAATTGCATAGGATTTCATTGTACACGAACGATGTCCTCATTTTTTCAGCAAATTCAGCAGTTTTGGTGCTTTGCCTGATACAATGCATCAGCACATTTGGCACCTTTTCAGAGTACAAGATTAATTTTGCAAAATCAGAGGCTATGCCCATGGGTAGTCTTACGAAGGTGCCAGGTCTTGAGGAAGAATCTTTACTCCCATTTAAGTGGTCACCGGGGGGGTTATGTATTTGGACATATTCATCTCTCCATTTCTTGATTGGTTGTTTAAAGCTAATTTTGTTCAATTATTCAAGAAAATTGAACAAGACCTTCAAAGCTGTGAGGCGCTTCCAGTCTCATGGTTAGGTTGGATAGCTCTTAATAAGATGAATATTAAACCTGTTTATTGTAACCTACATAGATGCCCTCCCAAGTTTTGATAAGCAAATGTTCAGGAGACAGAACGGCTGGTTCAGTTCTTTTATTTGGTATCGTAAGCGGCCCCTTATTAAATTAGCTAAACTGCAATTGCCTCACAGATTGGGGTAGTGGATCTTCCGGACATTAAAAACTATCAACTAAGCTCTCTTTTATCTTACGTGAGTGATTGAGCTTGTGGTGACCCTCTTTCAAAATGGTTGGATATCGAAACCTCGGAGGCAAGGTGCCCCCTTAGTAGTTTGCTAGTTTTGGACAAAATTAGGACAGTTAAGGAATATTGCCATAACCCAATAATTATCAATACTGTTAAAGCATGGAGGGCAATTCAGCAGAGGGAAGTCAATATTGGAAAGACATTTTTTCTTACACCTATAGTGGGTATGTCGGGTTTCCAATCGGGGACGATGAATTCAGGATTCAAACATTGGGCAGATAGGGGTGTGTCTTTCATGGGTTGTTTATTTGAGGGAGACACAATGATGTCTTTTGATCAGTTAGCATGGAAATATGAGCTATCTAGCAGAGATCTCGTTCGTTTTTCAAGTTAGGAATTTTATTCAAAAGAAGATGACACTTTTGACTGATCTCTATAAATCCAACATAGAGGAGAGGGTGCTCAGTGCTAAGAGTACACTTTCTGTCAGCACTTTATATCATTAATGGGGGGGGGGGGGGGGGCGGCGGCCCCTCAGATGAGTTTGATCGACTCTGCAGGGTGTGGGAGAGCGAGCTAGGCGTTAAGGTCTCCTCAGAGGCATGGGAAGATATTTGTGAAAACGCAAGAAAGATATCAATTTTCAATGGGACCCATGCTTTATAGTTGAAGATTCTCCAGGGTCCTCTTGGCTCCAGATCGTTTGTCAAAATTTAAACCGGGGTATCTTCAAGTGTAAAGTTAGTACCCATTGCTTCTGGTCCTGTGGTAGGCTTCAAACATACTGGGGCCCTGTGACAGGTGCAATAGAGGGGATTTTGGGTGTAAAGGTGGAAAAGGACCCAATCTCTTTCCTTCTTGGCCTGCCCAGTGTGTTCCCTATAGATGCGCATAAGAAAAAACTTTTCAACAACCTCACTTTCTGCACAAGAAAGAATATATTGTTAGGCTGGGTGTCCGAAAATCCCCGGGCCCATCGGGTTGACGGAAGATTGTTAAGGAGCATATCCCTTTGGATTTATCGCAAGTATGGTACGCCATAAAACTGAGAATTTCTATAAGACATGGCGCTCCTTTTTGGAATACCTGGACACAGATTTGTCTGCCACACTAATAAGGGCTTTTATATAGCCGTAACGTTTGTGTTTTACGATTCCAATATTCAGAGAAGGGGGAACTACGAACGTATGAATAGGTGAAAATTAATGCTCTCGGTATTCAAGAGTTAGTATTTTGATTTGCTAAGCGGCATTATTATTATTTATTGGCTGGTTGTTAGTTATTATTTATTTAGTTAAGTAGTTAGTTGGATATTTTATACATACTTATACATTTGTACATGAGGGCGGTTTGGGTATTTTAATTTTTTTGGTGTTCTTTCTTTACATTATTTTGAATTGTATTGTTTTGTATTTGTTGTAATATTAAAAAAATCTATGTTTCAAGCAAAATATATTTTAAAAAAAATACTCCTTGGCACAAAAGGAAAAATCAAATAAGTTCTTACAGGAGTGAAGTCAATGAGAGACAGTCGAGCAGCCTTTCTTCACACACTCACTGATGCATTAAAACCAAACCAAAGAATAGCTGAGCTGCTAGAATTGGCCATGCACCTTTCATTACAAGAGTTTTTTTTCTTAAAACTTGAAAGCCTTCTTCCTGAGACAATATCTGTTAGCTGTAAACAAATTCGCCCTAAAATTCATCCAACCTCAGACATTTTGCAACCAATGTTGTTAACAACCTCTCTGAAAAAAACAATGACAACCTAACATTTTTAAATTACAGATTTGTCACAATATATTCCAATAATAAAGCATCATTCCAAGGTGAGGACCCTCTTAAAATGTTAAAAGTGGCATCAAACTTAAAGAAAAAGCATATAATTATGCAAAGATAGATGGCAGATCAGAAAATTGAACAGTGTATAAAAGACGGGAAAGAATGACTAAAAAAGGAGGAAAAAATATAGCATGACAGAAAGTTAAGTAGATATATTTAAAAAATATAGTAAGAGCTTCTACAGATATTTTAAAAAGAAGAATTAACTATATGAGCATTGGCCCATAGCAAGTCAATTTGAGAGTTCATAATGGAAAAGAAGGAGACAGCACAAAAAAACAAGTACAGATGGTCCCCAATTTACAATTTACTTACAAATGTTTGTACTTATTAATACACCACTGCAAGGGATTGCATTCATATCAGTTTTAAAGATCCAAAATGCAAATGTCTCCTCTGTTTTATATTATATTGCATTTTCTTCTAACATGCAAACAAATCAACTTGCAAATAGACTCTGAGAATGGAATTGCTCACAACCCTGGGAACTGCCGACATTTGGTATCAATCATTACCATAGCAAATACAGTAACAACCCAGAAACAGCTGTAAATCAGCAAGTGGAAGACAGGGAGGATCTCAAGAAAATGATGATAACCAGGGATGCGATACTGAGCAAATCTTTTGGAACAGCAATCTGAGGCCTGACATAAGCACATCTTTCTTTCTATTCCTTCTGATTTCCTAACATCCTTGGGATGCTATTTCAAGACAGATACAAAAAATTGTTCAAATCTCTTCCATTTCCTTGTTTCCAATGTTAAGTCCTCAGTCTCAAAGGGGCGAATGCTCTTTTATTTGTGTACAGTAGTAATCTTTTACTGTCTGTTCTTATTTTTCTTTCCACTTTTCTTTTATATTCTAATTTCTCCCTCTATTATTTGCTTAGTCATCTTTTGCTCGTTTCTAAAATGTTCCCAATTGTCTAGCCGACCATCAACCTTCCTAGTGTTGTAAGCATTTTCCTTCAATTTGATATCATCCTTGACTTGTTCAGCTAGCCATGATGATGTATTCTTATGGTAGAGTCTTTTATTCCCAAAGGAATATTGGTTCCAACCTCTTTCAAAGTGTGGAAAGAGCCTTTGAGCAGCTGACTCAATCTGTGCCAGGTTTTGTTTGGTTTTGATCCAATGGAAGAACCCGTGACCATGTTGTCACTTTGAAAAGGTTATTTTGTCTTTGATTTTTTTCAAAAGAGGTTGTAAAGACAGAGGTACCGAAGTATCTAGTTCAACAATGGCAGGGGAGTGGTCAGTTCTCCCAGTTCAGGTTTTCTCTAGCTTGGTTTAGGTGTCGCAGTCACAAGGTCCAGAAAGTTTCCAAGCTTCAGCAGAAAGATTTCTGACTGACTTTTCTCTCTGAAATCTCTTTGGAAATTGTTCTCTCCTGCCTGGAAGAATCTGTGTTTCAATTTACCCTTTTACCAAGGGGTGCGTTAATGGAATGTTACTGGGTTAGAACAGCTCCTTTAGTTAAGTTGCTGTATCAGGTCAGTTAAGTTTTCCAACAGTTAAGTTATTCTAAATTACGTTTTCTTTTGTTCGTGTTTTAACTGTAGTGTTTAAATAAATTCTGTTTAGCTTAAAGCCGAATCGTTTGACCAGCTGATCACACCTGGAATATCCACTTCACATCTGCCTTTAAAATAAGAATAAGTTAGGGTCTACCATCTTAAAATATTTTGAGGGGGTCTGGCCTGGTCCATAACAAATCTGTTTCCCGAAACAGTAAAATTTTGCTAGTACTTGTTTTCCTTAAAGCTGTGAACAGAAACCTTAAACAATGAAACTGTGGCAAATCAAATTCAGATAGCCCATTTCCACAGGCAGAATAGGATGGTATAGTGGTAATGCCCCTACCCCTTACATCGGTGAATGGGTTCATTAGAAAAATAGGAAATCCAATATGAGGATATTTTGGTAAACTAAATTTGAGTTGGTAACTCCGAATTAGCCAAACATAAGCTTGTCATTTGACAATGGTAACTAATCAAAACAGATTTACGCCACAGTAGACTGTGAAATCACAGACTGATCTGCAGCAATGGCTGCAAAGTGGTCTCGTCCATGTAAAACTCAGTAGTTGCACCACACTTTGCCAGATTGTTTATTATGTTTAAAGATGGAATATGTGATGAGGAAAGTGAAGCACTTCTATGGACAGCGCTAAAAAACTCCTTGTGGTAGAAAGTCCAAGGAGCCACACTGCTTTGTGAATACCAAGATATTAAACACGCAACATGAGGCTAACAACAGTCAACAATAGTTTGAGATGTAGATCAGAAAAGTGGACAAAATATGTCAATATGTTAGGCAAAAAATGATTCACAAGCTTTTCCAGAGAGATAAATCCCAACATTGTCCAGTGCCTTTTACCAGACATAATAAAGTCATTGTTAAGTGTGAACAATTTGAAAAATAAAGAAGTCTTTCACATATGTACTGCCTCATGTGCTTTCAGTTTTTTTTAAAATCACAGTGCCTAGAGGCAAATTGGCGTCCATAGGAGATTTGCTGGCTGTCTTAAAGCTCTTCTCAAGTTGAATGGTATGACACTGGGAAGCTCAGAGAATAGAGGGATTTTGGGTTGATTCTCCACAAATTCCTATAGGTGGCAGGTAGGTTAACAGAGTAGTTATGAGAGCATATGGGATGCCAGTCTTTGTCAGTCAATATATGAATTTAGCTTGCATAAGAGCAAGGTTATGATGGAGCTGAAGAGAACTTTGGTTAGGCTTCAGCTGGAGTACTATGTGCAGTTCTAGTCTCTGCACTATTGGAAGGATATGATTACACTAAATGGGGTGAGGAGGAGATTCACCAAGATGTTGCCTGGGATGGAGTGCTTTAGCTATGAAGAGAGGCTGGATATGTTTGGGTTGTTTTCTTCACAGCAGAGAAGGTTCAGGGAAAACCTGAAATATAAGGCACAGGGTCAGAACGAAAAGAAGCAATTGTTCCCCTTACTCAAATGGTCAATTACAAAGGGGTAAATTTTCATGTAACATCACAACCTTTAAAGGTTACTTGGATAAGCGCTTTAATTGTCATAATGTTCAAGGCTGTGGGCCGAGTGTGATAAGTGGGACTAGTGTAGCTTTGGCAGTACAGACTTGATAGGCCAAAGGACTAATGATTTCATGATTCTAAAATGAATTTGTGAGTGGTCCTTTTGGGATTTGATTCTTTGCACTTCTTCTCTACCTAACAATGCTTTCTCAATATGGAGCTCTCATTTTAAATTTTTAATCATCTCCTGACTGACATCCTCAGTGCTAGGTGCCTTCATTCATTCAACTTTTCCTTTTACTTACGGGGGATTTTCAGAAAGCTCTTTCCTCTTGTATTGCTTGACTTTGTCCTCCGAGTATATCCCAACATGTTTGTAGGGGTTCACAGAAACCAAGATGTTCCCAATATATGTCTGTAAGTGAAATAGAGAGAGGACTCAAAACAGCCCACAGCATGTCACAAATACCTGACCCTGAAATAACACTTACCCCAAAATAAGCTTGACTCCAATACAAATTTCACAAGATAATCCTGACCTCAAAATAAATCTCACTGCAAAATAATTCTGATCCTGAAATAATCCTGACTGTGAAATAACCCTGACCCCAAAAGAAACTTCACAAGATAATCCTCACCCGCAGAATAACCTTCACCCCAAAATTACCATCATCCCAATATAACTGTTTCTACAAAATAAACCTCATCTGAATATATCTGCAACCCAAGTAGCCTATGAAAAATTGAAACCAATGGGAGTGAAAGGACATTCTATCTGGTGCTGAAGCAACAGCTGATGCAAGGAAAAATTATTGTTGCTATTCAAGGCCAATCACCATGGCCTCAGGGCATGACTGCAGATGTTGCTTAGAGAAAAACTTTTGGTCTTCAATTACTTTGTCATTATGGCCTCACCAACATGAGTTGAGGTGCACAGCCAATAACTGAATTACTCAAAGTAAACAAACAATGTTGAGCCTAGAGGCTTTGTTATTATCCATTGTGATCTGAAGGGATGCCTGAATGCCGAATGGAATGAGAGAACAGATAATGGACGTATTAGTGAAGTGTTAGTTAGGTGTGAATTTTGCTTGCATAAATATGAGGAGTTAGCAATTAATGAAGCATAGTTAAATTAATAAAGCTCTCACTAAAAGTATGTTTTGGACTCTGTTCAAAAACATTTGTCTTCTTATAACAAATAACTCCAACATCACTGACTACTCCACCATCAATATTTTGGGAGTCATCATTAACCAAAACCCTAACTGGATGATCCACTTCAAAACTGTCACCATCACCTTAATGGGGGACCCATTATTCTGAAACTGTGCCCAGGCTGTAGATCCCCCAGTGAGGAGTAACATTCTCTCAGAATCTATTCTGTAAACTTCCTAAGTATCACAAATTAGATCACTTCTCATAAATGATTATAGGGCTCAACCTTTCCTCATAAAAATCTTGCATCCGGAATCAATATAATGAGCTTTCTCTGAATTTTCTCCAATGCAAGTACATCCTTCCTCAAGTAAGGAGACCAAAACTATGCAGTACAATAAGTGCAGTCTCATTAAGCCCTGAAGAGTTGTAACAAGATTCCCCCTGCCCTTTAAAACAAATATCATTTACCGCCTAATTACCTGCTATACCGACATGGTGACATTTTATGATTCATGAACAAGGACAACCAGATCCTTCTGTACTGTGGATTTTCAAGTCTCTCTCCCTTTAAATAATATTTGCTTTTTTATTTTCCCTGTGAAGTACACACAACTTCTCACATGACATATCTACTGCTATTTTCTCCCCCACTCAGTTATCCTATCCATATCCCTTTACACATTCTTTGTATCTCCCCTCACAATTTATTCCCAATGATTCAAGAATATAACTGCACACAAAAATAGAAGTGAAATGAAACATTAAGCTGTATTAAAGCCAAATAAGTCAAAACGGTAAATTGTGTGAAACATGCAAGTGTTTATTACTCCGAATGATGTAACAGCATGCAATAAACCAAAAAAAAGTAAAAAATTCTGAGCAGCTTCCAGTTAAAGAGGTGAAACCAATTCTTACATAAATAATATCTCTATGGAATCTCCTCTTCAGATTAAGTAACACTGAGCTTTCACACACCTCCCTACAAATCAAATAAAGAAATGTTTAATCAAAGCGACACCACAGATCTCAAACCAGAAAACCAAGGCAGCAATTGGTGGATGTTTACACTGGGACAT